>NW_012102354.1:1945566-1964798 GCF_000951045.1 Mandrillus leucophaeus
TGTTTCATCATCTCCAGTCATCCTTTTTTATGTTCATTTATTTTATTTACTCTCCACTTAAACATTGTTATATATAGATACATATATCCTTATTTATATGGATATATTTTATATATAAATATAAAAATTTATGTTCTATATTGTTATATCTTACCTATCTATATTTGCATCTGTATATCTATATCTATATATAAATACATAGGGCACAGTTAGGGCTGCAGCTTTGGACAAATTGGCCTTTGGTGTGTGTTCTCAGCATCTTGTTTCTATAATGTCTTCCCTCTTTCTAGCATTTCTTCTTTGTCTAGATGCTCAGTACCATCAGACAGCCCCAGTCTGTCAAAGTACAACGTAATCTAAACTATGTCTTTTACTAATTTATTGGTTGCCTCTCTCTGACATTTTCCTGTCTTTAAAGGAGAGGGTGATAAACTATCACAAAGACTAAATTTAGTGATGTTGGGAGTTCTGGCTGATGTGGAAGTCTAAGAGAAAAGCCCCTCCAGATCCAGACACAGAAATGCTGAATAAAATATGTCAAACATTTTTTTAAAACTTTTAGAAAATTTAGAAACTATAAAAGTAACTCCATCTTCAATATGGTCAGAATGCTGAGCACGCATTGAAGCAAAAAACCAAGGAACAATTTAAATTAGCATTATGGCTGGGTCTTGGAACTTCAAAACCCACTTGGGAAGATGAGCCCAAGTTCCAGAGTTCTTTGAGAAGAATTAGAGATGAACTACTTGCATAAAGCCTGGAGTAAGGAAAAGCTTCCCGTTAGAGAAACTGGGGACTCTAAACCAGGGAAAACATCAAAGCAGTATCCTGAGGCCCTTGGTGGAAATAGACACCTGCAAATATTTATAACATCAGGCCAGTGACACATGGTTATGTTGGGTGAGAATTCACAGCATCCACTAGGTACAGTGACCTCAAGAAACTAATTTAAATGTTGTAACAGAACTGGAGAAAATTAAAATGCTTGATAGGAGCAAATGTTCGGATATTTTCACACCTAGAGCATGGGATTCCTATTGAACACACTTCAACCTTCCTGCTTCTCACCCACTTTGTGGGATGAGGGTACATGTTACAAACCATAAAAGGAAATACCGTACTAGAGAGAATATTTGCACTTCAATAACCAAGGATTTTTAAGAAGCTGCAGCAGATTTTAAAAGGAGCACTTTGAAGTGCTCAAAGAGATGTAGAAAGATATAGAAATTATAAGAAAACCAAGAAATTTGAAAAAGAATAGATTTGAAAAATAATGGAAAATACTAATACGAGAATATAACGTTAAGGTAATTAAACACTCAATAAATGGATTGAATAATAGAACGGCTATAAATAATGAAATTAATGAATTGGAAAATGGATGAGACAATCACTCATGATACTGCTCACAAATAAAAAGGTGTTAAATTGGAAAGACAAGTAAAGAGACATGGAGGATAGTGTAAGAAATTCCAACATAGTCCCAACAGGAAATCCAGAAGGAGAGAATGACAAAAGAGCAAGAGGCTAAAAATATCAACAAGAACATTTCTAGAATTGAGGAAAGGCTGCCTCAGTTTAAGGAAATCATTAAACCACAAGCATTAAAAAAATCCACACTCAATAGTGAAACTATGAAGATAAAAATCTGAAAACCCACCAGAGAGGAAAGACAAATTAGACTGACAGCTGACTCCACATAAGCAACAAGAGATATCAAAAGATAATAGAGTTATGTGCTGAATAGAAATTACAGTCAACCCAGATTTATGAGTTCATTAATAGTTCAGGAGGAATAAAGAAGATATTTTCGGATATTCAATAACTGAAGAGACCTTACCACTCATAAATTTTAATTAAAAGGACAATTAAACAATTTTTTTCAACAAGAAGAAAATTAGACCCAGAAGAAACAAATAGAGTTTAAGAAGCAAAGTCTCTGGCAAGTAATAGTAATATTAAATTCTTATACAGTTAAAAATAATACTAGTTTTTGGCTGGGCACAGTGGCTCACGCCTGTAATCCCAGCACTTTTGGAGGCTGAGGTGGGCAGATCATGAGGTCAGGAGATAGACACCATCCTGGCTAACACGCTGAAACCCTGTCTCTACTAAAAATACAAAAAATTAGCCAGCGTGGTGGCAGGTGCCTGTAGTCCCAGCTACTCAGGAGGCTGAGGCAGGGGAATGGTGTGAACCTGGGAGGTGGAACTTGCCGTGAGCCAAGATCAAGTCACTGCACTCCAGCCTGGGCGACAGAGCAAGACTGTCTCAAAACAAACAAATAAATAAATAAATGAATAAATAATACTAGTTTTGAGGAATTTAAAAACAAGATACAACTAAAACACTGAACAAAAACGACATAGAAAATTGCGAGGGAGACCAGAATTAAAGCATTCTAAGACTCTCATGTTGTTCAGATAGAACAAAGTGACACTGATTAATTTTGAGACTTCATAAATATATTTCTAAGAATTACAAAGTAACTATAACATAATATGAATAGAACATGTAACTTCTAGAACAATAGAGAAGGAGAAAAGGAGGGCTAACGAAATTGTAATGATAACATTTCAAGCCCTAACAGGAAAGATGTTATTGTACATGTATTTGTGAACATGTGTGCATATGTGCTGGATGAGGATGTCTTCTGAGACTTCAAAAAATATTCCATGAGGCCCTGTACATGTCCTAACTAAATCTAAAGTACAGTTTTCACACATCCACAGACTCAGAATGGCTTTTTTTTTTTTTTTTTTCTTACAGGCTATTTTGTTGCAGCAAGTGCAAATATACATGTTGCTGCACTCAACAGATTCTTTTTCTGTGGGAAACCAGGCTGCAGATGCCTCTAGGGACCCTTTTACATATTTGTTTTCTGGCCAGGTTTTGAAGAAGCCCAGGGTTTTTCTTTTTCTTGTGTTACAAAGCTTGTATTCTGAAGATGTGATGTCTTTTACATTGATTTCTCTCTGATGATATTCAACATCCGTTGACTACAACGATAACATATCACAGAGTCCCTTTCAGAAAAGTCTCCATATGCAGCACTGTCTAAACTCAGCCTTCGTGGAGGAGGGCACAGGGCAGTACACAAAGAGCAGCAGTGCTCTACATTCTTGTTATCTTTCCAAAATGATTAACAAAAATTTACTTTTCTCATCAGAGTGATTTTTTTTTTTTTTTGTTTTTACTCAGCAAGGCTTTTGGCTCAGACTAGAGGTGACATGTTCCTCGCAGGCTTCTACTTTTTTCCAAACTGGTAGCTGACAGTCATGTGTGAGTTCTGCTTTCCTTGATCTCTGAATTCTTCCTTGTTTCTTTTAATATTTTAATGGCCATCAGTTTCCTCTAAAACATTTTGTAGGTCTATAGTTAAGTGAAAAAAGTTGGTTATAAAAGAGCATGTGTAATACAATTTTGTTATATGTGTAAGTAGAACAAAAGTTGTGGAAAGCTGTTCATCAAAATATTAACCATGGATATCTTACGGTGGAATTATATAAAATTTTATTCTTTATAACTTTCTACATTGGTGATTTTTTTCTATAGCAGGCATGTATTACTTTCATAATCATAAAAAAGTCCTATCTTAATTGTGAAAAACAAAATCTGAAGCATTTCCAAAAGAGGCAGCATTCCTGAATCCACAACTTGGAGAGTCTATAGGTTATCAAAGGAAGGCATACAGTGAATACACAGAGGTGTTCTGTGAAACAATGTGTATACTGGAGTTTGCTGTGCTACTTGAAAATCAAATTTGATGTCTACTTTGTTTTTCCTATTCAACTGCAATCAGGTTTATTTTAGAAAAAGGCCTGGTGAAGTATTTTAGAAAAAGGCCTGGTGAAGTATTTTAGAAAAAGGCCTGGTGAAGCGTTTTAGAGGTGGCCATGGAGATATTGTGAGATGATTGGACCAGCATAGACTTCTATCTTGTAGACTATGTACCTCAGACCAGGGGAGTGAGCTTTCTTAGAAGAGTACCTCCCTATCCTTCTAACCCTGCTCTATTTTTTCTCCCTGACCACCTCCCGAACTTATCATCTTACTTTCTATATAAGTTACTCAATTTTTTAAGAAAGGTTTATTGTTAATTTATCTGTCTCCTGTTCCAAGAAAATAAACCATATGAAGGCAAGGATCTCTGTCTGTTTTGTCAATGTTGTCTGTAGCATCTAGTACACAGTAGGTGCTCTGTAAATATGTGTTGACAGTAGGAAGGAATAAATGTGAAATTGTTGTCTATATGGAGAGAGGTATGGTACCGTGCAGGCAAGGCAATGGCATGAGTAGAGATAAGAAGCTAAGAAAAAGAATAGCATGGGTGTGGGGCCATGGGAAGTCTGACCTGGCAGCAGGGAGGGTCCTTGAAGATGAATAATAGCAAACAAAGTTTAGTGATTGAACTGGGAAAAGATGATAAAAGGGGCTGGAAAATAAAACAGAAGAGAATCAAAATAAGGAGTGAGCATACTCAAGGGGGTGTGCTGAGAGCAGTGCGGGACTTCCTGACATGGCATTAAATCAGGACTCCAGCAATGATTGATGCAGAAGCATTGATTAATTTACTGGAAAGGAAAAGTGGACACTGGTATGAGATTTGGAATAGGAATGGGAAAGATGGTTTCTTTCATTGTCAGTCTGTGATAATATTACCTGGGCTAAACATTCAGAGTTTAAAGGCTTTGCATTTGGAATTATTTTCTCTTCAAACTACCTGACAATGCAAGACAGCTATGTTCATGCAGAAACAGAACACTTAGAGAGACACAGACCTTTTTCTTTAGGCTTCTTTGAAACTCTAATTAAATGAAATGGATCTGTGCCTTGTGCTTAGCTCTGATTTTTTTCATACAGTGCATCTGGGAGGTACACTGTGAATATGCATTTGAGTATTTTGGTGATGCTCATTTGTGATGAGTATGGATAGAAATGGAACTCACTCAGTATAAAATGTTTACATGCTACAATGAACACGCCTTTGCTGTTTCTGAAAAGAGACAGCAAACCTTTTTGCTTAGCCTAGCTTCTGAGGGTGACATGTCAGGGAGCTCCTCCTGCCATGCAGAAATCATGAATTATACTAGAAAATGGAAATTGTAATTAGGATAGGCAGGACCGAGACCCTGGCTTCTTTCCAGATATATGCATATCTGTTATAAGATTTCCAAGCTGCATGAAGAATTATTTTAGTCTTCATGTTATTTGATTGATGGTCCTACAGGATTTTATTTTACGATTTCAAGATTATTCTGAGGAAGGCCCAGGATAGGTCTTGGGTCTTTCAATTCTATTGAAAGGGAGTCTGAGGAGATCTATACCAGGCAATGCATTATTTCCTTGAGATTATCCCCTTGACATCCCTACTTGAAAGGAAGAAGTTAGACTCTCTCGGCCTTAGGGAACTGCCTTCCTTTCTCCGCATCAGACATTTAAAGAAATGAAAAAAAAGAAAACACACTGGAGAAATGGAGCAATGATAGTAGCCTAAAGTACCTTAACCAGGTTGGGTGCGATGGCTCATGCCTTTTATCCTAGCACGTTGGGAGGCCAAGGCCGGCGGATTGCCTGAGCCTAGGAGTTCGAGACCAACCTGGCAACATAGCGGGACCATGTCTCTATAGTAAATACAAAAACTAGGCCAGGCGCGGTGGCTCATGCCTGTAATCCCAGCACTTTGGGAGGCCAAGGCGGGCAGATCATGAGGTCAGGAGATCGAGACCATCCTGGCCAACACAGTGAAACCCTGTCTCGACTAAAAAACATACAAAAAAAATTAGCCGGGTGTGGTGGCGGGCGCCTGTAGTCCCAGGTACTTGGGAGGCTGAGGTGGGTGAATCATCTGAGCCCAGGGAGGCTGGGGCTACAGTGAGCTGTGATTACAACCTGCCCACTAGGTACATAGCCATTCATTTTAGAAGTATTTCTAGGGACATAGACAAGGAAAGTGCACATTCTTCCATATCATGTTGCATACTAGAGTCCAGAGATGCTTTTGAAAACTTACCTTCCAATGTTTTTCTCCCCAGTGACTTAGTTCTGGGGCATTAAACGTGTGACTGGTCAGCCACCCCAGTCATTAAGGATTATTTGAAATGAGAACCAAACCAAACTAGATATCAGTGGGAGAAGGAGAAGATTTTGCATGCTAAAGAAGGAATGATAGAACAAGAGCAGAGAAACACAACATCTTAAAACAGGATCATCAGAGCAATGGGATAAGTCTCACAAGGGGCAGGGAAAATAATTTGACAAAGGTAGGAGTCAAAGTTCAATTCCCTTAATAAAGAGTTGAAGAATTCATTGCCATTAACATTTTCTCCTCTATATAGGATGATCACAGAAACCCACATGGGTTTATATATTACTGTAGCTTTTGAATTCTTTCACAGGACATAGTTTGGCTTTTAATCACTCATTAGTGAACACTGGAGCAGCAATTTCCTTTTTTCATGACTTCAAATGGTACATAGTAAGCTCTAAAGAGCCAAATGTATCTATGAGGTTTGTCATTCCTAGACTCCAGGGACAGGAGGAGGTTAGTGCTAGAGAGACAGAGGTTAATGAGGAAGGCCTGAAGATGTGGCATATTTGGTTCCATCAAACCTTTCCATTTTCATACAAATAGAGGATTGCTAAGAGGCAGAGACTAGCTATAGTGTATGTCACCCATAAACTTACTGACCAGGCACAGTATATTATTTTATGCCTGACATTGACAACAGTTTATGAAAAAAGGAAGAATATAGCAGATCTTATAGCATTGGAAGAAGCATACCAGGACCATCCAAGATTTCCACAAATGAGCAAACCAAGCTTGAGAATAGCCATCATTCACCTGACTTCCTCTAGGGGATATCAGGAAAACACTGTTGTTTTTTCAATAGGAGCAGACTATTTCCCTTTGTGGCTTCATTCCTTTCCAAGTCTAAGGAAGGACTGAGAAATTTTACTCTATCCTCAGCAAGGAGAAGCACTTCTTAGAGCTAAGGGCTCTGGTTGCACTCAGCTATCCCAGGTATGGTTTGCCACTTCTCCTGTGTGCTTCTGACTGGGGTGGGCAGGGTAGGGGGTAGGGCAGTGGTATGCACATTTACTATTTACTCAGTATAGAAACTGAACGATTAATAATAGCCCTAAAGTGAATTTTATATGTACCCTGATTTGACTATGTAATTAGGCTGAGATAAATGGGCACATATAAATCTGTCATTTCTCTGGTTCCCGTAAGCCAAACCTAAGTTATGTCTATTCTTTGGAGACCTCACTTGACAATGGCTCTACTAAGTCAATGACACTAAGCAATTTTAGATGTAGTTTGTATCTGTCTATTCTATAGTGACTCCTGCACTATCACGACATTGATGGACACATTCCTAGCATCTTGCCTAGAGAATCATGGGTGGGGCATAAAAAAAATGTTCCGTCATGAATTCACATACAGTTATGCTAGTGCATGAAGCAGCTTCTTTTCTTCTATTCCTGTTTGAACGTTCAGAGCTCAGTGAGAGCCCACTATGCATAATGTGATCAAATGACAAGGATTGTGGGGGCCTGCAACCTCTTTAAGAAGACCTCAGATTCCCATTATGACTTTGAATCTGTTTCGTTAATGTCTGCCACTCAGAACACTTTCCCCTCTCTTCTTTGATAATGGATATCCTACTGTCTCCATAAAACCTTCTCTTGCTTGTCTGCCTGACATAGATCTAACTCCCACCTCTTTCAACTTCTTTGGCACCAAAGATCTGGACAGCAACATTTAGGGGTTGCTTATATTCTGGTTTATACTCTGTTTTACATGAATTCCAATTTCTATAACTACATTATAAATTTCTTGGGGATTAGAACCAAATCCTATCTGTTAATTTAGCTCCTAATATGGAAGACTGGCAGCGATGAATGGATAGCTAGATTGATAAAAACAGCTTAGGAGCTACTAATAAGAATGAATATGAGAATATAAGTGATGTGCTGTTTTTTCTGATTATGTAAAGTCATAAACAGTTGGGGGACTCACATTTTCAGTTGGTGAGGAGCACCTATTTTGTTTATTACTGTTTCCTCCAGGAACCCTCTCGCCCTCCCACTTTCCCTCATTCCTTTTATACACCACACTTAAAATTGGAGGCATAACCTTGTTCAAGAATGTGCAAAACAGGAACATGGTAATGAACTCTTGTTGCTGCTATAAACTTGATGAATGGCTTGTGGAGGAAGGGCATTAAGTGGCAATCTCAGTCCAGTGATTAGCTCTGCGGCATTCCTCCTTTGGAACTCATGCAGACCAGCGTAGATTTCATTCTGCTCTAGGTTTCCTGTGGGCTCCATCAGGTGTGCAGAAATGCTACTGGGCCTTGACTGGAGGGGAAAGGAGCAAAGAAAGTCTGTTTTTTTCCCCCCCCGCACTCTTACTGCCTGCTTTCATCTCACCTCCCCCAACCCACTTCACTCACAATTTTAGCTGTGTTTGATCTAGAAGAAACCTTATGTGCTAGCTTGCCCTGCACTTTCCCTCTGACTTTTGCCCACCTCAGACTGCCAGGACATAATGGCTATATTTAGACTTGTGCTTCTTCCCTGAGATACAGATTTTCTGTCACAAGAGGGAGTGCTCAGGCTCAATTAGCCCAGATGAACCATATAATGGGCTCCTGAAACAGTTGAATGTGAATTGCATTTTTCAGTGTCCAGCTGTGTTTCCAGAGCACCAAGAGAGGGGCTTTCAGAAACTGCAATGGTACTTTTATAAGTGACTAATTGTACTAAAAACTAAGGACCATTTTAACAATTAAATGTGATCTGACAATGACAAAGAGAATATGAAAACTGTTTTTTTCCCCCCATAATCTATCATTTGGCTAATAGCAATGAATTATGTGTTTGTTCTGTGCTTTTCTCTGATTGTTTCCTGTGTATTTTATCAACAACTACACTGAAGCAGAGGCTGTGTGCCATTTCTCTTTTATTCGCTACCACACAGGTCCCAACACAGGAATTGTATTTCATAGACCAGGAGCATTGGCTTCACCTGAGAGCTGGTTTAGGCAGCAGAATCTTAGGGCCCACCCAGACCTACTCAATCAGAATCTCCCAGTGATTTGTATGCACGTTAAATTTTGAAATGCTTTACGTAGGAGACATTGAACAGGAACTCATGAAATGCTCATTGAATTTAACTAAAAGAAAAATCCTCTCTTGCGGAGACGAAATCCTGTATCTTGGCTAAGAGGTTCTGGTTGAATCTACATGTCACTAGAATGTTAATTTCAAGGGAAGGCAGAGAGAGGTAGGCAAAAACAAAAACAAAGAAAGCCAATAAGTCTAGTTGACTTAGGACGTTGTCTTTAAAAAAATGTTCTGCTGGCACAGCTTGGGTCAATTTTTATTAATGGATACGACTTATTGGAGCATTTTCTCTTTGGCGTGGAAAAGGTCAGCTTTGCACTTGGATTTTTACTGCTTGGAATAGACATCCATCCACTTCTAAAACATCCTTTTTTTTCCCCAGTGCCAAGTGCTCAAGGCTGAGTGGGAAGTATGAGAAATGTTGAGCAAAAACATGTGCATATGAAGGTTACATACTTGGCAGAAATTTAAGGGTAATTGTTTTCTTCAGACTTGGACACACTATTTTATACTGACATGACTATAAGACTCTCAAGATCTAATTTCTTTTAATAGATGAGAGGCAACATGGCACAAAACAAAACATTGTATGGAGAAAGTGCACAGGATGTGGTGTCAGAGAAAACTCACCTACATGACTTCCTAGATGTTGATCTCAGGCCAGTTACCAAATTTCCTGAGCTTCATTTCCTTACCTGTGAGATAGGCACAAATACTTGTCCCAGTTGCTACTTAAAGGTTGGTATGGGAGATTAATGAGCTAATAGGTATATGAGGCATTTTGAAATTATAAAATAGGATAGCCACACGAAGATATTCATGCTACTACTACAAATAAAATGGATGATAACTCTGAATTTGTGTTTATGTATGTCCTACTTCTCTCCATTAGGAAGCAAGGTTATCATTGTCTATATTATCTGGGCTACACTTCTACATTCAGTAAGTAAGAATGGAGTAAGAATGCCTGGGTTTAAATCCTGGCTTCATCACTTATCAACTGTGTGCTGCTGATGGGCAAGTCACTTAACGACTTTGGCTTCAACCTTCTCACTGTAAGATTAGGATGATAATAAGATTCTTATCAGATAAAACAATGCATATAAAGCGGCTTAGCTCAGTTTCTGGCAAAATAATCACACAACAAATGACAGCTGTGATTATTGTTGTTGTTAAGCATTATGAGAACTTCTTGAGTGCAGGGACTGTGTATCTTCATCTTTATTGCTCACAGCATCTGTCAGTGACTACTACATAAGTTTCATCAAATCATGTCCTCATCTAATTAGCACACATTTTGTAGATCAAGAAGAATTTGTTGAATCATTGATTGGTGGATGGATTATGCTTCTCTTATTTGGCTTGGTCTGTCTTATAGTTGCTCACAAGCAGAACAGAGCAAACACAGCAGTGTATTTGTGTGTCAGAAGGAGCTGTACTCAGCCCGAGGAAGCTCATTAGCTCCACAAGCTTCATCCCACAGATATACAGGGACTGATGGAAGTCACAATCTTTTACTCTGTGAACCTTGATAAATCACTTGATGAATTAGGGGGTGTCATTCATCAGCCTGCACTTGTCTTGAGTATTTGACTGAAGTCTATAAATCTCTTTGTTTTAAAAAGCCTCAACCAGTGATCTCAGATTTTGCCTCATATCCTTAAAGTTAGCATGGAACTTACTCTCTTTGTAGGATTGTTGTTGTTTTGGGACTTGGTGCTGCAGTAAACCACTACCCTCTTTCTCCCAAATCAAATATCTGCTTTACTAAATGAAAAGTTACATCTCAACTGTTTTAACTTGGTTGGACTGAGAGGTTATATGTACATGTGGAGAGAAGCAGTAAAGGAAATTTAAGGGAAGGTATAAAAGGAGTACATTTTAAACAAATATGTGATGACTGACACCTCAGTTTTCAACATTCAGTAAAGAAAAACTTCAGTAAAAAATAATAAAACAACCTGAGTTTTCCACCTGGTCAGAGAGTGAGGAGCCCATCCTCAAAACATGGGATCTCTAAAGCACTAATGTCAGTGTGCTTACAGGACGATCATCCTGCTCTCAAATTTAAGTGTGTGTACACACAGACTTTGCAGTCCAAACAAGTAAGTCAGCCAGGATATGGTTTTTCATGTATTAAAGCAGATGTCCTTAAGCATATGTTCCACACTAATTAAAATCCTGCCATTAGCAATTCAATCCTTTGGATTGGTCATTATTCACTTTATGACTTTTACAAAAGGCAAATTTTGCTGGAGGAGCCAGTTCACAAATTCCTTAGACTTTTGATGTCAATAAATTCTTCAGATGCTGTTATCCTTACTGGGAAAGAAGAATTATGAACAAGATTTAAAAACCTGAGAGCTTGACTAAAGAAAGATGAGGTGATGGACATTTTATTAGGTTGATTGTACTATCATTTCACAAATATGTACATATATCAAAACTTCAGGTTGTACAGCTTATTTATTGTTACTATTTTTTGAGATGGAGTCTTGCTTTGTTGTCTAGGCTGGAGTGCAGTGGCCTGATCTCAGCTCACTGCAAACTCCGCCTCCCAGGTTCAAGTGATTCTCCTGCCTCAGCCTCCTAAGTAGCTGGGTTTACAGGTGCCCACCACCATACCCAGCTATTTTATTTTTTCTGAATTTTTAGTAGAGACGGGCTTTCACCATGTTGGCCAGGCTGGTCTCGAACTACTGACCTCAAGTGATCTGCCAGTCTCAGCCTCCCAAAGTGCTGGGATTACAGGTGTGAGCCACTGTGGCCAGCCTGTACAGCTGAAATAGATACAATTTTTGTATGTCAGTCATACCTCAAGAAGACTGGAAAGAAAAAGTTGAGGATGATTTAAAAAAAAAGTAAAAAAAATTAAAAAGTGGTTTTCTTATACAAAAAAAAGTTGGGCTCTGAAAAATTGGGAAAGGAATCAAGAGGTAGAGACTACAAATTAATAAACTTCACCTGCCATTATTATTCCAGTGTGCCTAACCCTGTGCTGGGTGCTTTGGAGGAATATGAGAAGAGGGAACGGGCAGGATTAGTAGTCGGTGTGTAGTCAAACTGAGACACTATGAATGGGAAACAGAGCAAACGTGCTCTCATTATTCATACCTTGCATTTGCACTCACTTTTAACTTTTCAAAGCATGCTCACTTCCAAGTGCAAGTTACATCTTTATAAAACATTTGGCATCAACAATTGCTATCTCTCTGCCCAGACTCTCTCAGAACCTCAGACCCACTGGAATGGCTAACTTCTGCTTCATTCATTTAGGCTCCTCTGGCATTTACCCCTAGCTCCTGTACTTTTCCTCTCTGCCTGTTTAACTTCTGGAATGGTTATATATAAAAACACATCTTTGGTCATTTGATTGCTGTGTAGGCTGGCCAGGGTGAATCTGAGCACTGCAGGGGAGGTTTATGAAGTGTAAGATTCAGGTAATTTATTTGTTGAAAGGTGGACAGGCAAGTAGGTCCATATTCTATTTGAATCTTTTACTGTTTAAAGCATCTTATTAAGTCATAAACAGCCCAGATGGATGCGGTTGTGATAGGCAAGGGCTAAATGAGGAAATAAAAATAAATAGTTTGTGCATTGATTGAAGCTTACCTTTATATTGCTTCTTTTTATTTCAACTCCATCTATTAAAAAGAGCTAGAAAAGTCCCCAGAGCAGAGCCACAAGGATATTTTTAACTCAAGTATTATGCTGCCTTAATTGTATCTTCACTGGATAGACAAAAATATTGAGTTACTGGCAAGGAGGAAAAAAGAGACCAGTTCATTTTCTGGTATATCTCTGAGCGCTGGCAAATGTAATTCACTGGAAGGTCTCACACATTGCTTGCTTTATCAAGGAGAGTCCAAAGGGAAAGTGTGGCTGAAGCAGAAGTTGTAAAACGTAGATAAGATGACCTCACTTGGCTGTTGAGTAGAAAATGGAAGAAGATTGTGTTTGATAGCAAGTCAGGAATGCCTTGAGTAACCTCTGTCATATCTTAGCACCTGGGAGTCTTAGTTGCTGAATGACAGATACCAAGCAGAAGTCACTAGGACCATGAATGCTTGGAGCATCAAATGGCCAAGAGGGTGGAGGATATCAGAGAGGAAAGATGTAAATGAGGGCATATCTGTGCTCTCCCAAGCAAGGGAGCACCTATGACATACATCTTCATTATTATAAGCTTATTAGCTCACAGTGGGCCTCTCGCCTGCATTCTTCTTGTATTTTCTTCCCTATAATCCCTTTCAGTCAAGGCAATCGCACTGTATCCTCATGGATAAAGCATAAGTGACTGAATTGTGAAGAGTTATTATGAGTATAGGGTTGGGGACATCTATAAAATTACAAATCTGAAGAACTCTGCTTTCTTTACCAGACTCATATAGCCCCTGCTCTATAAGAAGAAATAAAAACTAAACCCAAATAAAAGAAAGAAGCAAAAAATCCAAACATATAAATACAAAGCTAATGAATTATTCCCTTTCTGACCTGGGCAGTTCTTAGATATTGTAGAGTTTATTTTAAGGACACACCTAGCAAGTTAAAAATAGGGAGACTTAATGGAAACACTAAAACCACATCAACCCAAAAAGTGACAAGAAAAGAGCTTCTTGTGTTCTTCGTTGAAGCAATAAATACAACAAAAATAGTTATTTTCAGAGTATTTATGGAGAACAGGAAATGAATGACATAAGGACTTTCACCTTCTGGACACTAACTCATGTTTAACCTTGGTCAATAATAACAACTTAATTGGCCCAAATCTTACATTTCCCAACTGATGACTAAATTAATTTGCAACTTAACAGCCAGCTTAGTTTGCAAGCCCTTGTACTAAAGCTACTCTTAGCAGGAACTTTACCCAGAAATGAGTTTGCAGGCTGGAACTTGAAAGCAAAATAGCTCCAAGAAGAGGTTTCCTTCACTCTGTGACTATAGGAGTAGAAAATGACTCTAGGTTCTGGTTTGTGACAGTTCCAGTGGCTTAGGCACAGACATCCTTTCCTCTAATAACAAATGTCACCAAAGGAAGCTAATAGCTTTAATTTTCCTGTCAATCCCTCTTTTACTTTAGTAGGAACATGTAGGAAAATGGTAGATTCCAACTAAAAGGAGCCTTGTGTAGCAGAAAGGACCAGACTACCTTGGGTTTAAATCTTAGCTTCACCACATAAGGATCCTCTGAGGTTGCTTGGTTTCTTACCTTTTGTGAACGTCAATATCCCTGTCTCTAAAGTGTGGATTAACTGAGATGTAGTACTTAGAACACCTGTCCCAGAATAGGTGTGGAATAATTGCTGATTTTAAAAATCAACTTTGTTGAAGTATAATTTGACAAATAATAAAATGCATTCATTTTAACTTCCATCTGTTACTACTACCACAATCAAGATATAAAATATCTTCACCACGTTAAAAAAGTTTCCTTGTCTGCCTTCCCAGACAATCCCTGTCACCACCCCGGGAACCAAGCAACTGCTAATCTTTCTGTTACCATAGATTAGATTTTCTTCTTTTTTGAGTTTCATATAAATAGAATCATATGGTATACCTTCTGTGTCTGGCTTTTTGCTTACTATAATGCTTTTAAGAGACTTAACCATGTTGTTTTACGTATTAGCAGTGTATTCTTTTTTATTACTGTTCAGTATTAAATTGTGTGGGTATCATACCATTTGTTTACCCTTTGGCCTGCTGATGGATATTTGAGTGATTTTCTGTTTGGGACTATTATGAATAAATCTGTTATGAACATTCTTGCAGTCTGTGTGTGGAAATACATGTATTTATTTCTATTGGGTCAATATAAGAAACTGACAAACTCTTTACCAAAGAGGTTGTACAATTTTAAATTCTCACTAAGGGCGTATGAGAGTTCCAGTTGCTCCACAGCCTCACCAGTAACCTAGTATTATCAGCTTTTAATTTTGCCCATTTTAGTGCGTATGTAATAGTATTTCATTATGGTTTTAAGTTGCATTTTGCTAATGATTAATGATGAGCGTCTTTTCATATGCTTATTGCTCATTCATGTATCTTTTTTTGGTGAAGTATCTGTTCAGATATTTTGCCCATTTTAAATTAGATTGTGTGTCTACTTATTTTTTACTTCATTATGTATGGAAAGATATATTATTGATACAAGTCCTTCTTCAGATAGATGTATTGCAAATATTTTCTCTCATTATGTGGTTTGGTTGTCATTTTCTTGATGGTGTCTTTTCTTTACATTTTTTAATTGTCTTTTGAAAAGCAGAAGTTTTTCTTTCAATGAAGTCCAAAGTAACACTTTTATTTTATGCTTAATGTGTTCTACTTAAGGAATCTTTGCCTATCCCGTGATTGTAAAATATTTTCTCCTAACAGTTTTAAAATGTTAGTTTTTGCATTTAAGTCAATTATCCACTTAAAGTTAAATTTTGTGTATAACATGAGGTAAGGTTTGGGGTTTATTGTTTTCCCCATATGGATACAAAGTTGATTCAGCATAATTTTTGGAAAAAAACTATTCTTTCCCTGTTGAATTCTATAATACAAACTCTTTCGGGATATAGATGATGAGAGAACATTTCCTAACTCATTTTATAATACAGGTAGAACAAAATCAAACGACAAGAAAATAAGCATACAAACTAATATTGCTACAAATATAGATAAAACATTTTAAACAAAATATTAGCAAATCAAAATTTGTGTGTATGGACAATTTTTAACAAATACAAATCGGATTATGTCATTTCGTTGCTCAAAACATCCCATTTAATCCTAATCACACTAAATATGACACCGAAATATGTCCCCATGGTCTATCAGGTACTATATGACCTCACTCCCAGCTTCCTCTTTGATCTTATGTCCTGCCAACCTCCTCTTTGTTTTATTCTTCTCCAGCTACAACATGTAGATACACTTTACATGCATGCTCATGAATGTTCTTTGTACAAATTGGATTCTGACTAAATTATCATCTACCTCAGTGTCTTTCAACCTAGATGTACATTAGAATCATCAAGGGAGCTTTAAAAAATGATTAATGCTTAGACCTCACCCTGGACAAATGGAATAAAAATCTCTGGAAATGATATTTGGGCATGTACATTATTTTTAAAGTTCTCCAGGGGATTCTAAAGTGCAATCTAAGAAGAGAACCACTCAATGTCATTTCCTTGTTATTCCCAGAGACTCAAATCCCCTCTTCCCATTCAGAGATCTAACCAGTCTAACATTGGCCTTTCATTTTTTTTTTACTAGGAGCCAGTATAATCATCAGCCTCTCCTTTTTGCTTTGAGTAAGTGGGACTCAAGGCTGCTTTGCCCATTAACTCTCAGAATCACAGAAGGTTGGCTTAAGAAGGAACTTAAGTCATGTAACAAGGAGGTGCTCAGAGGGGCAAAGCTGAGTGGAACCCAAATTTTCTAGCACTGTTGCAGTTACAGTTTTAGTTACCTGATTTACTTCCTTTCCTTTTATCTGTGCTGAATGAGCCTGAAGAACTGAGAACTGGGAAGATCCTCAACTTTTTTAATGTGCTTGCAACAATTCTCATTCAATAAATCTTTTTCTCTAAAAGTCCCTCTGTTAAGTTAACTTTTCTTTCCTCAGTAATCTGGGGGTGGAGGCTGGAGTGTCAGACTAGTGTTCTCATTTTTATATGCAAATAAATCACTCGATTATGTTTTTTGTCCTTATGTTATCATGAATATTTCAAATGAATTTTATGTGGTTCATATTTATGGTTTGGGAGCTATTTCACATTTTGGCTTATTGCCGCCTCATCTGCATATACCATATCTCAGCTGATGTTGATTGGTCTCATTTACATATTCATCATGCTCCTATTTCCAAAGATATTTTGTTATAAACTAGCTTTCCCCCCACCTCCAGTGTTATAATAACACATAGATGTGTTTTTAAATTGAACTCATTTCCATACATAATTTTTCTGGTTACCATAAATCACCACATTGTCACCTACTCCCCCCACCCTATTCAATGTAATCTTCACACTTTATACCAAGCTGACATATGGCTCCGAAGTAATTAAAGACAATGTAAACAGTTTACAGTGCACTTTGCAAAGCCACTTCACGTTGCAGAGAGTTTAATGGTTTCTTTTTTCCCCCAACAAGTCTCAAAGCAATGAAGAATAGGGAGGTTTGAGATAGTGATACCGATAAAAGCTAAGGTGTGAATAGTGGACATTTCATTTCTAATGGAGACACTTCCTGGTTCTTAAAAACAAACAAACAAAATGGTCCTTTCCCTGTTGACTTTGATAGAAGTAGAGGAGCCTGGATTAAACTGGGCTAATAAATGAGGAAGACTCATCAGCAACGGTTGGGGAATTTTTTTCCCAATCATTTTAACAAGAGGATGGGGGTAAGAAATAAATTCATCAGATGCCAGTGTTGTGCCAGATACTGAGATTGAGTATAAAGGGCCTTGACAACTCTTTGAAATAGACCTTAGTATTAACATTTTTCCAGATTAGGGAGATGAAGATTAGAGAGGTTGAAACACTTGTACAACATAGAGACAGATCTAAAGAGAGAAGAAAGTAAAGATGTGTGAACTCAGCATCTCTGCAGACTAGTCTAGTTCCATGTAGGTGAGGTACATTCTATTCTGCAATATCTTTTTCTATTGCTTACCCATTGTGTGACCTTAGACACAGAATTTGATCTATTTAAGCCTGTTTCCTTATCTATAACATAGCACTAACAATGTTACCTATCTCCTGTGCGACTGGGAGGATGAAAAAGTGATGAATGTAGCTCTGTGGGTGGACCCCAGCAAGTATGCTCCCAGGTCAACCTAGTAGCTGTGTGCCCATGTCTTGGCCGAAGGAATAGCCCACAGATTGCTGCTGGCAGACATGCCTCCAAGCCTGGCTAAGCAGGCTTGCACCCACATCCTAAATCTAAGAAACAGCCCCAGAATCCACCCAAAGAAGACACACCCACCCACCCACATCAGCCAATAGCCCATCCAACCATGTCCAAGGCCTACACAACATCCCTGTGGGCCACCCCAAGAAGACATACCCCCAGGCCAGCCAAGTCGCTATGTGCCTACATCTGGACCTGAGAGATATCCCCAGGTAGGCATGCTCTCAAGCCAGTGGAGCACCCATGCCCCCATGTCTTCAGTCAGAATAACAGCCACATTGCCCCAACCCCAGTGAGCCAGACCCTGAGTTGGCCAACTCACTGTGTGCACACATGTACCTGTGACCTGACAAACAGTCTAGCAAGCCCACCCCTAGTAAAGCCACAGCACAACAACTGCAGACTCTCTCAGCTTAGGCTGCTGAGACACTTACAAACATTACTAGCATGGATTACAGCAAAAGAAATGACACAGATACTATGCTGTTGTATCCACCTAGAATCAAAGTCAAAGCACCTCACCAAAACAACACCCCATGACTCATCCAAATGAATGTCTTTTCTTATAAAACCTACTTCATAAATTTGGAAGAGGTGACTGACCAGATGCATAAAAATCAATGTAGGGATACATCAAAGATGAAATAGCAAGGAAACATGACACCTTAAAGGAACACAATGATTCTCCAGTCACAGACCCTAATTATAAAGAAATATATAAAATGCCAGAAAAAGAATTGAAAATAAGAATTAAGGAAACTCAGATACAAGAGAATACAGATAGACAATTTAATCAAATCAGGAAAACAATGCATAACTTGAATGAGAAATTTGGCAAAGCGATAGCACAAAAAAGAGCCAAACAGAAATCTTACAGCTTAAGAAGTCAATAAGATATAAAAGGAACCAGTTGAGAGCTTCAATAACAGATTGACCAAGCAGAAGAAAAAAATATCTGAACTTGAAGATAGGTCTTTTGAAAGAGCACAGGCAACAATAAATAAATAATAAACAGTGATGAAGAAAGTCTACTGAATTTATGAGGCATAGTTAACCAAATAAATATTCATATTATAGGAATTTCAGAAGAGAAAGGAAAAGGCATAAAAAGCATATTTAATAAAATAATAGCTGAAAATTTCTCATGTCTTGGGAGAGAGATGAACATCCAGATCCAGGAAGCTCAAAAAAAAAAAAAAAAA
>NW_012102354.1:1971591-1973034 GCF_000951045.1 Mandrillus leucophaeus
CCGCCACCGCGCCCTGCTAATTTTTTGTATTTTCAGTAGAGACGGGATTTCACTGTATTAGCCAGGATGGTCTCGATATCCTGACCTCGTGATCTGCCCGCCTCAGCCCCCCAAAGTGCTGGGATTACAGGCATGAGCCACTGCGCCCAGCCAAGTCTTCTGTTTTCAAAGGAAATCTTCATCAGTGCTGTAAATATGTCAAAGACCTATTTGCACTCTGATGTTTCTTGTAGCACTATCCACAATAGCCAAGGTATGGAATCAACTTACATGTTCACAAATAAAGAAATGGATAAAGAAAATGCTATATATATTATATATAATATATATATGTATGTGACACACACAATGGAATACTATTTAGTGATGAAAGGGAGCAAAATTCTATCATTCACAGCAACATAGATAATCTTGGAGGATATTATGTTAAGTGAAATAAGTTAGGCACAGAAAGGGAAATACTACATGTTCTCATTCATACGTGGAAGCTAACAAATTTGACCTCAAAGAAGCAGAGAGTAGAATAGTGGTTATTGGAGGCAGGGAAGTCTATGTGGGAGGGGGTACCCAAATATTGGTTAATAGATATAAAAGTACAGCAAAATAGGAGGAATAAGTTCTAATGTTTTATAGCACTATAGGGCAACTATAATTAACAACAATTTGCTGTGTATTTTCAAATATGTAGAAGAGCAGATTTTGAATGTTTCTGAAACAAAGAGATGATAAATATATCAGGTGTGAGATATGATCATTACTGAATGTATATATGTATCAAAATAGTACACGATATTCAATTATTTTACAATTATTTTGTGTTGCAATTATTATAAATATGTACAATTATGTGTCAATCAAAAATTATAAAAGAAAAAAGGAAAAAAAACTGTGGAACAATAACAAAAAGAAAAAAGTGGTAAGGCATGAGGAGTTGTGTGTGTGTGTGTGTGTGTGTGTCTGTGTGTGTGTGCGCGCGCATGCCTGGTGGGGCAAATATGGAAGATGACATCATTTATGAATTTAGAAAATGTTACTCTATGATGAAAAAGGATGAGGGAGAGGGAAGATCATGCTGGTAAATGGGGCAGCACAAGCTGAAGGCTGTTGCAGTTACACAAGTGCTCTGGTTTAAATGTTTTTTTCCTCCCCAAATTTCCTATTCAAACTCAATCTCCACTCCAACTTTGGGAAATGTGGCCTTTTGAGAGTGATTTAGGGCCCACACCACAAGGGCCCCATCCTTATGAAGAGATTAATGTTGCCATTTAAAAGGGCTTTTGGGAGTGGGTTCTCTCTCTTCTGCCATGTAGGGACATGTTTGTCCCCTTTTGCCCTTCCACCTTCCACCATGTGAGGACTCAGCAAGAAAGCCCTCACCAGATGCTGGAGCCTTGATTTTGGACTTTCAAGTCTCCATAACTGTGAGAAAATAAATTTCTGTTC
>NW_012102354.1:1975519-1977455 GCF_000951045.1 Mandrillus leucophaeus
AGAATAAATAGAAAGTCTGAATAGACCAATAATAAGCGAAAAGTTTGAACAGGTAATTGAAAATCTCCCAGTAAAGAAAAGCCCAGGACCAGATGGCTTCACCACTGAATTCTACAGAACCTTTGGAAAATAATTAATACCGATTTTTCTCAAACTGTTCTAAAAATTGAAACAGAGGGAACTCTTTCTAACCCATTCTCATAGGCCAGCATTGCTCAGATACCAGACAAGGACATAACAAAAAAAAAAAAAAAAGAAAACATAGGCCAATATTCCTGATGAGGACAGATGCAAAAATCCACAACAAAATCCTAGTAATCCAAAACCAATAAGACATCAAAGAGATAATACGAGAGAATTAAGTGGGATTTATCTGAGAAATGCAAGAATGTTTTAACATATGCAAATTTGTAAACACGATACATTACAGCAACAGAATGAAGGACAAAATTCATATGGCCATGTCAATAAATATAGAAGCATTTGGTAAAATTTAACATGCTTTCATGATAAAAACTCTCAATTAGGTACAGAAGGAAAGTACCTCATCACAATAAAGGCCATATATGACAGAACTTCAGCTAATATCATATGGACTGAGGGAAAGCTGAAAACTTTTTCTCTTAAGAACTGGAATAATACAATAATTTCCACCATCACCACTCTTATTCAACATAGTATTGAAAGTTCAAACCAGAGCAATTAGGCAAGAGGAAGAAATGAAGGGCATCCAAATTTGAAAAGAGGAAGTCAAATTGTCCCTGTTTTCAAATGACATATATACAGAAAAACTGGCCAGGCACAATGGTTCATGCTTGTAATCCCAGCACTTTGGGAGGCTGAGGCAGGCGGATCATGAGGTCAGGAGATTGAGACCATCCTGTTCAACATGGTGAAACCCTGTCTCTATTAAAATACAAAAAATTAGCTAGGCATGGTGACACATGCCTGTAGTCCCAACTACTCGGGAGGCTGAGGCGGGGAAATCGCTGGAACCAGGGGGCAGAGGTTGCAGTGAGCAGAGATCGTGCCACTGTACTCCAGCTTGGTGACAGAGTAATACTCCGTCTCCATATCCCCCTCCCACCAAAAAACAAAACCAAACAAAAAAAAAAAAACACAACTTTTAAGACTGATAAACAAATTCAGTTAAGTCGAAGGATACAAAATCAACCAAAAAAATCAGTAGCATGTCTATCCACTAGCAATAAACTAGTTGAAAAAAAAAAAAGGCCATTCCATTTACAAAATCTACAAAACAAAACAAAACCCCAGGAATAAATTTAACTCAGGAGGAAAAAGGCCTTTACAGGGGAAACCACAAAACATTCAGGAGATAAATTGAAAAGGATACAAACCAATGGAAAAACATACCAATCTCATGGATGTGAAGAATTAATATTGTTAAAATGACCTTACTAACTAAAGCAATCTAAAGATTCAATGCAATTACTATCAAAATACCAATGCAGTTCTAGGCACAGTGGCCCATACTTGGAACTCCAGCACTTCGGGTGATTGGTGCAGAATGATCACTTGATTTCAGGAGTTCAGGACCAGGCTGGACAACATAGTGCCCATCTATTTAAGAAAATAAAAAAATAGCTGAGTATGGTGGCACACGCCTGTAGTACTAGTTACTTGGGAGGCTAAGGTAGGAAGGAAGATTGCTTGAGCCCAGGAGTTTGAGGCTGCAGTGAGCCATGATCACACTCCTGCCTAAGACCTTGTCTCTAAAAATTAAAAAAAAATTGTAAAAAGCCAACAACAATGCTGTCATTCACAGAAACAGAAAAAAATTATTTAAGCTTGTTTGGGAGGATTTGCTCGGTCTTTTCCCACTGTACCCTGCTTTGAGAAAATCATATCTTGGAAAAACCCTAAATTAAACCAGCTTAATATGAACTGAGTGTTTGCAGTAACAAAAGTTTTCTCT
>NW_012102354.1:1978990-2001303 GCF_000951045.1 Mandrillus leucophaeus
GAAGGCTGTTGCAGTTACACAAGTGCTCTGGTTTAAATGTTTTTTTCCTCCCCAAATTTCCTATTCAAACTCAATCTCCACTCCAACTTTGGGAAATGTGGCCTTTTGAGAGTGGTTTAGGGCCCACACCACAAGGGCCCCATCCTTATGAAGAGATTAATGTTGCCATTTAAAAGGGCTTTTGGGAGTGGGTTCTCTCTCTTCTGCCATGTAGGGACATGTTTGTCCCCTTTTGCCCTTCCACCTTCCACCATGTGAGGACTCAGCAAGAAAGCCCTCACCAGATGCTGGAGCCTTGATTTTGGACTTTCAAGTCTCCATAACTGTGAGAAAATAAATTTCTGTTCCTTGTAAATTATCTAGTCTGCAGTATTTTCTTTATAGCAGCACAAATGGAGTAAGATACCAAGGAAACATTGTGGTAGCTGGAGAAAGAGATGAGTGGATAGGTTAGAGGTGTAACAAGAAGGTAAAAACAACAGGATCTAGTGTTATACTTCAGTATGAAGTTTCTAAATTCTGATCTTGGCTTTAAAGAATAATCAAGGGATCTGAGAAACTGTAAATTCTGAGTACAATCTGATAAATGTGCTGTTAATATTATGAATACAGGGTTATGGTTTGGAAGAACTTGGAAAGTTCTGGAAAAGCTCTGTAGAAAAGTAAGCTTTTCATCTGGTCCCTGAATGACAAGCAGGATTTTATGAAGTGAAATTTTAGACAGAGGGACAGCATCTACATAAGAACAGTGTGAAAGTATATTTTGTTCATTTGTTTATTTGTTGATTCATTCCCCTGCAATTATTTTTGATCCCTTTATGTGCCAGACATTGTCCAAAGAACAAGCTGTCACATTCTAAATATGCAATATGATGTCTGGTAATAATAGTGCTTGGGGAATAGAAAATTGTTCCACCTGGTGAGAGTGTAAGGTACACAGTACATATGGTGGGAGATCAAGGGTTTTGATTCCTGTGCCAGGAACTTATGACTTAAGTCTGTAGCGAGGAGGATCCCTAGAAGTTCTTCTGCAAGAGAATTTGAACAGTGCAAGTCTGGCAGCAGAGTGGCAGGAAGATTGGAGCTGGGATAGGCATAGAAGCTTCATACAGTAGGCTATGTAGTGCTGATGAGACTTTGGGTCTAATAGCAACAGGAATGAGAACAGGGCTGGATATCAGAGTACATCTGAGAGGCAGTCAGTAGGACTGGAAGAGCACCTTGGCATAAGGGATAGAGAATGCACCCGAGTCAAGGGAGACTGGATTTTCCTTGTTTGGGAACCTGGGCAGATGGTGACATTATTCACTGGGCAATATGGGAAGATGAGAAATTTAAAAATAAAGATAAGCTAGTTCTGAATATGTTGAATTTCAGGTATTTGCAGTTCACTCAAATTTAGATGTTTAGGCATCTTTCCAATTCAAAACAAGAATTATGCCCTCACAAGAGAGGTGGAGGTTGCAGATGAAAGTTTAGGAACCCTGGTAATAAGACATTATCTGACAACTGGTCATTTGAGGGTAGAGCTAGAAGAAAAGAAAATGGCCAAAAATAGAGCCCTAGAATACCTAAATTTTTGAAGGGCAGTTGAAGAACAAGAGAGATGAAGAGAACTGGATATGGAGCAATCTGGGAGGTTAATAGGGAGGCAGGAGAGTGTGGTATCCCAGAAGTTAAGTGGGGAAAGGGCATTGAGGAGAATGACATTAATGATTAATGAAATTTAAAGACTACATATAAGGTAAGTAGAAGAGGATAAAGTAGAAGTCATTGGATCTTGTAGCGATGGTATTTTTGAGATCTTCAATAGAATAATTTAATAGTGTTGAAGAATTTTTGGCCAAATAGTGAGTGGGCAGGCTAAGAAGTGATTGAAAAGAGAGGATAGAGAGGTAGTGAATGTAGGCAACTCTTTCAACACAGTGGTCTTGATGGGGAAGAGAGAAAAAGGTAGCATAATAGGAAGGTGGAATTTATACAGAAAACTTTTCTTTTATTCTTTCCAATATGGATAGGTGAAAGTTGGTCACATGTGCAGAATGAATGAAAAGGACTTTGTGATTTGCGGAGAGGGAGATACTGAAGAAAAAGTCAATATTTATTAAGTTCAGGAAACTGATTAACAACTAGAAGAACACAAGTGAAGGAGATAAGTCTGGAAAGGAGATGAGAACTTCTTGGTGATCAAGAGTGTAAGGTGAGACAATGGACAAAGGTGAGCACGGAGACTGAGGAATACCCAAGTCTCCTCAGGTTCAGTTCAGTGCTGGGCCCTCTGCTAGAAAATGCTTTGAAGCCTTTTGGTATATATAAAAAAAAGACCAATTTTATTTTGGCATATCACTGTGTCAGTTCAGGCTGATTAATGAAGACATGAGGTAAAAATGTACAACTGTGTCTGGGCAAGTTGTGTTACTGAGCCAGCTGCTGTGTCTCTTGGATTGTTGCTCTGTCAGCTCAGCTCAACCATTCATATTGTCACAGGAAGGTCTTGCTTGAGGTTGAATACCCAATGAGGGGTCATTCATTGCTGGATTAAACTTGATTAAAGTAGCTTATTTGTGACATCTGAAATGTCTGTCTTTAGAATTCTATGAACTTATAGTGATGTTTAGGGACACAGGGATATCCAATAGTCATTTCGTCTACGTTAACTCCAGGCAAGGGAATGGTGAATTCATCCAGGAATACATCTTGAGCACAAAGCTCGCCAACTCTACTGTTTCCCTGGTTTCCTTGGTGAACTCTGTTCAGGTTTGTGTCCCCATCTTCTAATCCCTGTGATAGTTGAATGTCCTCAGTGAGGTAAACCCGGAAGATTACAGGTCTTAAATTGGGCTCTCCTCCAACATGGGGATAGAAATTGGAAATCACATAAGCCCCTTTTAAAAACTCCTCTCTTAATACACAGAGGAGGAAATCAAGGCCCTGAAAGGTAAAATGCTTTAATCAAGGTTATGCAGTAATTTTATATTAAAACTAACACTGAAAACAGGATTCTGACCACCCTCCTTTAAACAGGTGGCTTAATTGCTGGAACATAATGACATCTTCTATACTTTGTGATTCTTTTGTTAATGGATTCCTTTTTTGCTTCTTCAAACTCCAGGAAGTACTATTCTTAAAGGGATATAAAATAACCAAAAAGATAAATTTAATGACTTCAAGAAAGAAACACATGAACTAAAGGTTTTCTTTCTTGCCTTGCTTTCATTCCCTTCTGTATATACTCTGTCTATTCATTGCTATACTCACTGGTGTTAAAGTCGTGAATCCTGCCTGTCTCACCGCAGAGAAGAATGTATTTCCCCGGCCCTGAATGCCCAGGAGGTGGTACCAAGAGCCTTAAAAGGGAGGGAGGATTACTTTAAGTGTGGGAGGATTTGCTCTGCCTTTTACTACTGCACCCTGCTTTGAGAAAACCATGTCTTCGAAAAACTCTAAATTAAACTAGCCCCCAATGTGAACTGAATGTCTGCAGTAACAAAGGGGGCTTCTCTTCAAAGGAAATCTTAATCAGTGCTGTAAACTTTTCTAGTACTTTGAAATGTTTATATATCAATTACTACTGGCCTGCATGTATACCTTGGAAACAAGAAGTCTAGAGTATCTCTACAGCATAAATGTTAAGTCCTGCTGTCAATTAAAAATTAATCATAAATAGTAGAAAGTATCTTTGAAAGAGATGGGATGTCTGCAGGAAAAAAAGAGGCTTTGGTTTATGAAAATTCCATTCACAGGTACTCTGGGAGCAACCCCTTATTTGAGAAATGACAAAAATTGCTTGGATTGCTCTTTTGCTCATTTCAATGGCCTCACTGAAAGACTCCACACTATCATTTAGGAACCATGGCAACACAATAAAATGTGAGGAGATGCAGAAAGTTTGACTGACCATGTCAGTTCGGCTACTAAGTGCAGATAATCATACTAGATGTGGTCTGAAGTTACTCCCTATAGCCCCCCTGAGGCATTCACTCACAGCAGTGCCAGGTACATACATTTTCTCCAGGTCCCCAAATCCTGAAAATGCACCTTGTTGGATGACTCGAAGCTTGGTGAGGACAAACCTCCTGCAAAGAGAGTAGAAATAAAATATCAAAACCTATTTATTAGTAAGTAATTGAGTTGCTAATGTATTAATATCAGCAAACAGCTAACATATACTAAGTGCTTGCCATAAAGTAATGTTGAAATTTGCTTTTACATTCTCTCTTTTCATCCTGTCTACAAGTAGTGATACTGGCACTATTAGTCTTTCCATTTTGCATAAGGAAACTAGAGTTTAGGGAGAATAAAAAACTTACCCAGGGTCACATGGCTGATACATGACAGAGATGGAATATGAACCTTGCTTGTTCCCACTACCCTATGTTGCCTTCTGTAGCCCTGTGTGAGGCCTGTTCTCTTTCTCTACTCCAACCCCCATTACCTCTTCCTTTATTGTCATTCTCAGCTGACCTTGACTCCTATTCCAAGATGAAAATGAAATCAATAGAAGAAAATGTCCTTATACTTTCACAGGGCTCACTGCCTGATCAACCTGCCTGCACCTGTGCTTTACACACATTGCCTTCTTTCCCGGTACTGTGAGTGAACTGTCCAGGGTCCTAAGAATAGCTTCTCCAATATACACTAGGTCTCTTTCCCTCTCTGCTAGTCTCAGTAACCACTATGACAATTTTCCACTTTCTTAGACACATTTCATTCACCTTTTCCCCCTTCTTTCCTGGATTCTGCTTACTAATATAAAGACATGCCATAATGTCTCTCATCTAAAAAAAAGTCTTCTCTTAACCTCAGCTGCCTTCAGCTTTTGCCATTTTCTTCTGCTCAAAATATTTGTCTCATGCTTGCCTCAAAATTCCTTCCAATGGCTCCTCATTGCACTAAGGGAGAAATCAAAGTTGTTTACAAAGGCCTTCAGTGCCCTACAAGAGCTTTCTGCTCTTTATTTCCATAGACCCTGCATTCTCAATTTTGACAACTACCCTTTGATCATTCTGGTCTTGTCACAGCATCCTCTAGCAATTCCTTGAACATGCCAGGTTCTTTCTGGCTTAATGTTTCCACATTTGCAGTTCTTTCTGTTTGGAACATTTCTCTCCCAGATATCCTCATGGGTTGTTATCTCAGAACCCCATGTGCTCAAATGTTACCATTTTAGTGAAGCTTTCCCTAACCACCTATTTAAAATGATAATCTCCCAAACTTGGCCCAGACCCTCTTTCCCGCTGCTTAAATTTTTCTTCATAGCAATTCTGACATGTTATATCTTCTGTTTATTTGTGTATCCATTTATTTGTTTCTTCCTCATAACTAGAATTCAAGCTCCATGAGGACAAAAATGTTTGCCTGATTTGTTATGATTGTATACTACATGCCTAGAGCAGTGCTTAACATGATAGATGGTCAATAAATATTTGAATGAATGAATTGAATGGCTATTGAGCACTCTGAAAATTCTAGGTTTGAGGTTGAAGTTACAGTTGACCCTTTGAAAATCTTTATAATAAGAATATGATTCTTTCCCCAGCCTTCTTCCCTCTGGCTTTTTCTTGCTTTGTAACTGATTAAAAGGGATTTGGTTTTCTTTTATCTTTACACATCCTTTTATAAGGCAGTCTGTGAGGAGGAATTATAATCAAATACCATGGACTTGGATAGTTTCATAAACATTTTATTGTTTTAACCTTCTATTATTTATTGGTGTTAGTGAAATTTCTGTTTCAGACAGAGCTGCTACTCAGGCAATCAGGTCTTTTCTTTCACCTTGTTTGTGCTTGGCTGCTAGGTGTACCAACCCTATGGTGAGGAATCAGAGAGAACCTTGTGTGCTGTTGCTGCCCTGGAGGAATTTATATACTTGCTGTGAAGGCAATACCAGAAACCTTGAAATTGCCAGAAAACAGTTGAGGGCTACAGTTGATATAATAGCAATAAATTCTTTACAAGGATTAAGATGAGAAAGATCCCAAAGTACACAAATATATAACAGAAATACTGTCAAGAGTAGACGAATTTTGAACTCAAGCCTCAAAAATATTAGATCATACTAAAAGCATTGTCTTTATTAAGCCATTTAAATAAAAGGTGATTTAATTTAAGATACAAAAGATTATCTAATTCTAGAATATCCATGCAAAATGAATCGAAGTTAGCTCAACACCCTACCTTAATTGTACTCACAACCTTAGTTAATACGTACAAGTTCCTTTTGTTCCTATTTAACGCAAGACAGAATAATGATGAAAATAAACCAATAAAGGAAGATAATAAAGTTGTTTTAAACTACTCAACACTCTAAAAGTTTCAAGGAAATTGAAACATTAAAGTAAAATATTAATTAATGAGATGCATGGAGACTGTGGTCTTGAATAACAAACTCTTCTATTTAAGAACGTCAACTAGAAAGCATTTGATTCAGCCCCAGTAGTGTGCATGTTTTTCTAAAATTTTCAAGGACTATGTCTGTATTAAGTGGTTCAAGCTTATTAACATAATTAAATATTTTTGACGCTTAAAATCTTCATTGACCTCTGTTTCCTGAAATGTTATAAACAAGATAATCTGAAGATATTTTCACGAAAAATTACCCAGAAGTCTTCTATAAAACATTACAAATATTATTTTAAATGCATAGTAGAGCTTGCAAGGATATGAGAAATCCCCAGGGGCTCAAAGTAAAGCAGCTGAATACCAGATGGAACCCTGAGCAGTGGTGAATGCAAACCAGAATTCTAAGAAGGTAAACTAAAACCAAAGTACCCTGGGGGTGAACTTGGAGGCTAAGGGATTTACATCTTGATACCAAACTGGCACATGAGATGAAATGTGGAGGATGGAATATAAAGATACATTTTCGTCTCATACACGTTCTGGAAAGGTATAGAAAATGGAGAACCAACAATTTAAATTACAATGAAATAACATCCAGAAATCTTTCATAACTGTAAAAGATATAAATCCTCAGATCCAGAGATCTCAACAAATCCCAGGGAGGAAAACACAAATCCACTGCCAGACATCTATAAATTAAAACTGTAGAGCCATTAAAGAAGATATTTTAAATGCAAGTGGAGGGGAAAAGATAGACTACCTTCAAATAAAAAATAATTAGAAAACCTTGTAAAAATGTCTTCAAAATTATTAGATTAATGCCAATTTAAAATACTACAATGTAGAAAATTACTCAAATGTGAGGGTAAAATAAAATTACTTCAGAACAAATTTAATTAGCTATGAATAAACTTCTAGAAAAATAATTTCTTTAAAGGATAAGAAAATTTAATCCAGGAGGAAGGCACAAAATGCAAGAAGGAATAGTGAATGAAGAAATTAGTGTTTCTTATTGAATAGGTGAGTGTCTTAGTTCATTTGTGTTGCTATAAAGTAATACGTGAAACTAAGTAATTTATAAAGAAAAGCTTTATTTCACTCATGGTTCTGCAGGCTGTGCAAGAAGCATGGCATCAGCAACTGCTTCTGGCGAGGGCCTCAGAAAGCTTCCACTCATGGCAGTAGGGGAAGGAGAATGGGCATCACATGGCAATTGATGAAGGATGAGGAAGGGAAGGGAGATGGCAGGCTCTTTTCAACAATCAGCTCTTGTGAAAACTAATAGAGTGAGAATTCATTCATTACTGTAAGGATGGCACCAAGCCGCTTATGAGGGATCTGCCCCCATGACACAGTCACCTCCCACTAGGTCACATTTTCAACACTGGATATTAAATTTCAACATGAGATTTGCAGGAAACAATTATAAGTGGGTTGTCATAATGGCTAGAAGCCCCACCAAGTCAATAAAGAACACTAAAAACATATTGACCAAGAACTAGGTTACAAAGAAAATCAGTATTAAAAAATTACTTTCTTTGGTGATGATGCAATTAAATTACTTAGAAATCAGTAATAAATATAATTAATTCTCCTCTTCCAGTACACATACACCCATGTGGAAAAACCAAAAGCAAAGCGAAGCAAACCAACCAACCAAACGAACACACACCCTTTTAAGTCATACATGGGTCAAAGAAGAAATCACAATTATAATTAGGAATTATTTGGATTGACCTACAATGAAAATACAACACATTAAACTCATGGGATATAGGTAAATTGCTACCTATAACAGAAATTTATAGATTTAAATTATTGTACCAGAAAGGAAAACAAAAAATTAGATTAAAAATTAATGAGCTAAGCTTCCAATGCAATAAACTACTAAAAGAAAAATAGAATTGTGGAAACAGAAAATTATGAACCCAATAATTTTTATTCCATTTTTTGCTAGAACTTAAACTTGGAAGTTGTTTAATAAGAAACACTGGTAAAATCAAAGACTGTTGATAGAGATGTTCGAGGAGGTAAGCATTAAGTTAGACATTATAATTTCATATTAGATACAGCTTAAGTTTAGCCTACACTACCATGCTATTTTGCAATTATAAGGTTAAGTTTCTCTTTGAGTTTATTGCTAACATGGGTAAGGAGCTTTCTACTAGTAGCAAAGGGTTTACTAAAATGGTTTCATGGACTCTTATAATTTTAACACTGAAAATGATTGTTATAGAGAACTACACTTATTTGAATGTTTACTGAAGAAATCTGGATTTACCACTTAACATTGTAAACTCTGCTTATTATAGAAGGCTTATTTTAACCAGCAACCTTCTGATAATTCACTATGACTTTGTTGATCTAGTTCTAATTAACAAATTCAGAAGGTATGTGTACATTTCCTTTAAATCAGAAACATGGGTAAAGGCATTATATTTGATAAATTTTCATTTTAGAAATAAAGTAAATGAGAGTATAATAAAGTTTAGAATACTTTGCACCACAATTAAGGCAAATTTGCCTTCTTCTTTTCCAATTTGGATGACCTTTATTTCTTTCTCTTGCCTACTTGCTCTGACTAGAACTTCCAGTACAATTATGAATAAAACTAGTAAGAGTGGGCATTCTTGTCTTGTTCTAGTTCTGAGTGGGAAATGTGAAAGCAACAGTAAGATGTTAATTGTGGTGCAAAGTATTCTAAACTTTATTATACTCTCATTTACTTTATTTCTAAAATGAAAATTTATCAAATTTAAGTCTTGCAATGTGATTTTTATTTTATTTTTTATAATTTACAAATAATAATTTTACATATTTATGGGGAACATAGTGATGTTTCAGTGCATATAATGTAAAGTGATCAGAACAGAGTGATTAGCATACCCATCATCTCAAACATTTATCATTTATTCGTGTTGGGAATGTCAATATCCTTCTTTTTTATTTGAAATTATATATTGTTAACTATAGTCATCCTACAGTGATATAGAACACTAGCAATTATTCTTCCTATCTAGCTATAATTTTGTATCCTTTAACAAATCTCTCCTCATCCTTCTCTTCCCCATACCCTTCCCAACCTCTAGTATCCTCTGCTACACTTTGTACTTCTATGAGATCAACTTTTTCTAGCTTTGATATATTAGTGAGAATATATAGTGTTCAACTTTCTGTCCCTGGCTTGTTTCATTTAACATAATGTCCTCCGATTAAATTTGCAATTTAAAGAGGAAACCTAAAAGAATAGAAAAAAAGAATAAAGATAAGAAAAAATGAATTAAAAATAACAATAAAGAGGATCAACAATACCAAAAGCTAGTTCTTTGGAAACATTAAGACTAGAAAGAATATTTGTTCATAATCAGCAAAGAGTAAAAACTGAGAGAGAATAAAAGCCCCCAAACAATTAGAGGCCTGAAAGATGGCACTTAACTATGGATATAACAGATTTAAATTAGAGAACTCTAAGAACAATTTTATAACATTACTTTTTTTTTTTCTTTTGAGACAGTTTTGCTCTGTCACCCAGGCTGGAGTATAGTGGCATAATAATGGCTTATTGCAGCCTTGACTTCCTGGGCTTAATTGATCCTGCCGCTCAAGCAGCTGAGACTACAGCATGCACCACCACACCTGGCTGACTTTTGTTTTTGTTTGTTTGTTTGTTTTTGGTAGAGACAGGGTTTTGCCATGTTGCCCAGGCTGGTCTTCAACTCCTCAACTAGAGTGATCCACCTGTCTTGACTTCCCAAAGTGCTGGGATTACAGGCATGAGATATCACACCTAGACTAACAGATTTGAAAAATCAGAAAACATAGATAATTTTTACAGAAATATATGCTTACAAAAATTGATTCATGAAGATATAGAAAAGTGAATAAATCTGTAATTATTAACAAATTGGGTTGGTAATTTAACAGCTGTCCACTAAAAAATAAGGTCAGTACCATATGATGTTAGAAGTAAATTCTACCCCTTCAAAGGAACAAAAAAATCCCAATCTTATATAAACTATTCCACAGACTAGTGTATTAGCCCCTTTTCACACTGCTGATAAAGACATACCCAAGACTGGGCAATTTACAAAAGAAAGAGGTTTAATAGGACTTACAGTTCCATGTGGCTGGGAAGGCCTCACAATCATGGCAGAAGGCAAGGAGGAGCAAGTCACATCCTACATGGATGGCAGCAGGCAAAGAAAGAGAGCTTGTGCAGGGGAACTCCTCTTTTTAAAATCATCAGATCTCATAAGACTTAGTCACTATCTTGAGAACAGCCTGGGAAAAACCTGCCCCCATGATTCAATTACCTCCCACTGAGTGCTTCCCATAATACATGGAAATTCAAGATAAGAGCTGGGTGGGGGACACAGAGCCAAACCATATCATTCTGTCCCTGGCCTCTCCCAAATCTCATGTCCTTACATTTCAAAACCAATTAAGCCTTCCCTACAGACCACCAAAATTCTTAACTCATTTCAACATTAACTCAAAAGTCCACAATCCAGACTCTCATCTGGGTCAAGGCCAGCCCCTTCTGCCTATGAGCCTGTAGAATCAAAAGCAAGTTAGTTACTTCCTAGATACAATGGGGTACAGGTATTGGGTAAATGCAGCGATTCCAAATGGGAGAAATTGGCCAGAACAAAGGGGATACAGGCCCCATGCAAGTCCGAAATCCAGTGGGGCACTCAAATCTTTAAAACTCCAAAATGATCTCCTTTGACTCCATGTCTCACATCCAGGTCACAGTAATGCAAGAGGTGGGTTCGCATGATCTTGGGCAACTCTGCCCATGTGGCTTTGCAGGGTACAGCCTCCCTCCCAGCTGTCTTCATGGGCTGGTACTGAGTGTCTGTGGCTTTCCCAGGCACATGGTGCAAACCATTGGTGGATCTACCATTCTGGGGTCTGGAGGATGGTGGCCCTCTTCTCACAGCTCCACTGGGCAGTGCTTCAGTAAGGATTCTGTGTCAGGGTCCCACTGCATATTTCCCTTCCATACTGCCCTAGCAGATGTTCTCCATGAGGGCCTCTCCCTTGCAGCAGACTTCTGCCTGGGCATCCAGGTGTTTCCATACATCTTCTGAAATCTAGGTGGAGATTGCCAAACTTCAATTCTTGACTTCTGTATACCTGCAGGTTCAACACCACGTGAAAGCTGCCAAGGCTTGGGGCTTGCACCCTCTGAAGCTATGGCCTGAGCTCTATCTTGGCCCCTTCAGCCACAGCTGGAGCAGCTGGAACACAGGGCACTAAGTCCTTAGGCTGCACACAGTATGGGGACCTTGATCCTGGCCCATGAAACCACTTTTTCCTTCTAGGCCTCTGGGCCTGTGATGAGAGCAGCTGCTGTGAAGATCTCTAATATGCCCTGGAGACATTTTCCCCATTGTCTTGGGTATTAACATTCGGCTCCTTGTTGCTTATGCAAATTTATGCAGCCAGCTTGACTATCTCCTCAGAAATTGGGATTTTCTTTTCTATTGTGTTGTCAGGCTGCAAATTTTCTGAACTTTTATGCTCTGATTATTTTATAAAACTGAATGTCTTTAACAGCACCCAAGTCAACTCTTGAATGCTTTGCTGCTTAGAAATTTCTTCTGCCAGATACCCTATATCATCTCTCAAGTTCAAAGTTCCACAAATCTCTAGGGCAGGGGCAAAACACCACCAGTCTTTTTGCTAAAACATAACAATAGTCACCTTTGTTCTGGTTCCCAACAAGTTCCTCATCTCCATCTGAGACCACCTCAGCCTAGACCTTATTGTTCATATCACTCTTAGCATTTTTGTGAAAGTCATTCAACAAGTCTCTAGGAAGTTCCAAACTTTCCCACATTTTCCTGTCTTCTGCCTGTTTCCAACCTCTGCCTATTACCCAGTTCCAAAGTCACTTCCACATTTTCAGGGGTGTTTTCGGCAATGCCCCACTTTACTGGTATCAATTTACTGTTTTAGTCCATTTTCATGCTGCTGATAAAGAGATTTCTGAGACTGGGCAATTTACAAAAGAAAGAGATTTAATGGACTTACAGTTCCATTTGGCTGAGGAGGCCTCACAGTCATGGTGGAAAGCAAGGAGGAGCAAGTCATATCTTACACGAATGGCAGCATGCAAAGAGAGAGCTTGTGCAGGGGAACTTCTCTTTTTAAAACCATCTGATCTTGTGAGACTTATTCACTATCATGAGAACACCACGGGAAAGACCTGCCCCCATGATTCAATTATGTCCTACCAGGTCCCTCCTATACTAGCCAAACAATATCAGCTAGTAAAAGAGGGAATGCTCTCCAACCCTTTTTATGTGGTTAGTGTAACATTGGTAACAAAACTAGACAGAGACAATAAAAGAAAGGAAATAATATAGGGACAATATGCACTTAGTGGAGTTAAATAAATAATACATTATTATCAGCTTAAATGTGTCACAGAATTCAAGAGCTGCTAAATATTAGACAGCTCTTTCAAAGAAAATTTTCATATAAATAGAAAAAGCCACATGATTTTCTTAGTAGAAATAGAAAATGTATTTGATAATAATGGAAATCCATCATGATAAAAGTTCTTGAAAAAGAAAATTCTTACTCTGATAAGGGGTAATTCTATTAAACACTAAAATAAGTATCATACTGAATGGAGAAATTTTAGACACATTCCACTTAAAATTGGAGTGAGACAATGATGCTGTTCCCTCCTCTATTTGATACTATGCTGGATACCCTAGCCTACACAATAAGAATAGAGAAAGAAAAAGATACATCATAATTACTACACAATAAGAATAGAAAGCGAAAAAGATACGTCAGAATTACTGATGAAAAACTATCATTACCCACAGAAAAAATCATTGTTTATACACACAAAAAGCCTATTCTGTAACCAATCTAAGACATCACTATGACAGCTAATAAGAAAGTCTAGTCAGACAGCTGGGTATATGATTAGTGAACAAAAATAATCCCCCCATATTATTTTAAACTATATCAATTACAGTGACCACAAAAGTCATACTATATAAAGAAATTCGTCTAAGAAAAAAACAGGCTCCAGGATTTAGGAGAAGTAATCAAATACTTAATTGAAAAAAAGTTAAAACCCCCAAACAAACAGAAATCAGCACATTCATAAATGGGAAGTTTCAATATTGTGAAGATTATCAGTTTTAATGCACATCAATATATAAATTAAATGCAAAACCCATCTAAAGCACAGTTTTTTGTTTGTTTTTGTATGGGTATGTGGAAATTGACTGGCTGATTAATAGTCATATGGAAGAGCAAGTTTTAAAGAATAGCCAAAGCAATTTTAAAGAAGTAGAACAAGATTGAGGGGATTGGCATACCAGGAAATATGATTTTTCTAAAGTTAGAGTGATTAAAATATTGTGATATTGACAGGGATTTAAATAAATAGACCAATGGAGGAAAATAAAGAGCATGGAAATAAACCACAAACAAAAGAACATGATAAATGACAGTGAATCATCAAAAATCCGTGGTGGAAGATATGGACTAATCAATAAAGGATGCTAAGACTATTGATTTTCCTTGTGGAGTAACCTAAGACCTTCACTTATTACCATATTCAATCTTAATTCCAATTTTACTAAAGATATAAATGGGAAAAATTAAGACTTTAAAACTTTTAAATAAAACATCTGTTCAGAAGACTTTTCTTTAAAAAAAGATGCAAAAATTGTGCACTAAAATTGAAAAGTTAATAAATTTAAGTACATTTAACTTAAAATTTCTGTGAAACAAAGATACACAAACTGAACTGTAGTTTATGTATAAGCTTTAGACTGGAGAAAGATATTTGCAATAAATGCAAATAAAGTATATAAAGAAATTTGCTAAATAATAAGAGAAATACAAACAACCCAGTAGAAAAATTTGCGAAAGATATGAATAGGCAATTTATAGAAGACAAAATGCAAAAGATTAATACATGTGTAAAAAAAAGTTCATCTTCAATAGTAATCAAGAAGTATAAATAATACTTTGACACCATTATTCACCATTATATTGGCGAACATTGAAAGGAAAATCTCACAGTATCCATGCTGGTGAGGCATTGGAACAGTAGGATATTTTCTACAGTCTTGATGGAAGGGTAATTTGCTACAACTGCTTTCAAGAGTGATTTGTCAATATGTATTAAAGTAGAAGATACAAAATGTCCTTGGACCCAGTTATTCCATGTCCTTCTCTCTGCCACATGTGCACCTGGGGACAGACAAAACATTAATTACGGAAGCATCATTACTATACCAAAAAATTGGAAACACCTTAAGTACCCTGAAATATGAACATGAATACACATTAATACACTGTGGTATATTGACACAATGCCAAATTTTAAAATGAGAAAAGGAGTAAGCTGAGCTGCATGCAATCAGCTGGAAAAATTTCCAAAGTATAATGTTGAGAGCAAAACCCAAAAAGTTGATGAGATGTCTGTACAACATGAACAGAATGAGATAATTTTTATAAACATGCAAAATAATATAGTATGTTATTTTGTATTAATCATGTCTTTTTCTTTTGTATTTTTGATGCTTTGACATCTTCTGGCTTTGCTGACCCTGAAGAAACTGCCCCTCCCAGTGGTGGTGGTGAATTCACAGAGACAGCAAACAACTGGTCTGTGAATGCACCTTTCATATGCAAACCAACTAATCCAAAGTCTATACTCCCAGCCACCTCCTTTACAGGGTTCTTAACTCTCTGGGCTATTATTCCTCTACCCTAATTACCTAGGTCCAGGTATCTGACAACTAGGGACATCCCCTACACTTCAGAGTTTGCCGAAGTTATTCAAACTAGCCAATCTTAACCTGTTTACCTGGTCTCTGGCTGCTTGTTCCTGTGGAAAGACAGTAAGAGTTTCCCCCTTACTTTCTCTGTCTTCTGATTGACCCTGCCGCTTCTTTGTGTTCCTCCCCCTGCCCCAGGGTGTGATTCCTTTCTCTTGAGATCTGTGAGTATAACAAGTTATCTTTTCAATGGTAGTTGTCTCTTGATTTGTTGACCTCACCATTATACAGGCATAGTAACAAAAACTATATTTTAAAACATGTTTAAAGATGCATATATATCTATTAAAAAATTCTGGAGATGATTAACACCAAAATCAGTATAGTCACTTCTGTGACAAGAGAAGAGGTATGTAGTTGTATCTAAGGTATCTTATATTAAAAAGAAAAACTAAGCAATTATGACCAAGTGTTAAGATTTGGCAAAGCTAAGTGGTGTCTGATGGGCATTTATTATAATATTCTCTATACTTCATGCTTGAAATATTTCATAATTAATTTTCAAGATTGAAATTCTCACCAGGGCATATCCCAAGCATCATTTATTAGTTCATTTGTTTTAAAACAGCTATTTAAAAGTATCATCACACCCTTCTTGTCAGATAGTACCTTTACCCCCCTCTGTAAGGGGTATAAAGTGCCTGAATGATTTCTGTAAAGATTAAATAATTCACCAAGATGACACTAAAAAAAAATTTTGTCACTATACTGCAGGTTACTTAATGTTTCTTACATGATAAATGGGGTGGGTGGAATTTACATTTTCTTCCCTGAAATTGGGAAGCTTTATGATTCCCTTAAACTCTGTCTCTGTTAGAAATATTTCATACTTTGGGCAGTCCATTCACCCTTGGCCAAATTTAATTTCCCTTTCTGGCTTAAAGGAGAATGGTTTAAAAGATTCCATAAAAAAGCTTTCTGGCAGTCTGGAAGACAGCCAATATTCTTTTTGAGAAAGCTGCCTTTTTATGATGGCCCAAGTGTAAATGACACTGGGCTCTGTGTTCTTTGAATTTCACACAAGTTTAAAAGTTAAAGTGAGAACAGCTTTGCAAAGGATATGCAGAAAAACAATTGATTATTTTCCTGGCCTCAAAATGCTAAGAGTATTGTGCTTCACACTCTTTTAGGTCAAACTCTTATTAACTTTCTGGTCAAACTCTTATTAACTGGCCAAACTCTTATTAACTCATATTAACTTTCTGGGAATATACTTAGGAATATACTTTCTGGGAATATACTTAGGAAAATGACCCAAAGAGGTAGATTGAACTAAATTAGGAAATAATCCAGATAAAAATAGAATCTAAATAACTAGAAGTGGCTATTTATTATGATCCAGAAGATGATTACCCCACTTCTAAAATCATGTGGACATCTAATTGGTTGCATTTCTCATGTTGTTACACATGGGTTTTGAAGCCAAGTGGGGCAGGGAAGAGCAGTTGACAGATAGGAAGAGGGACTTCCATACATAATTTGACTTAAATTAAACATCAGCATTAGCTGTCATCCACCTTCAGGGTATGCAAGTAAATGCAAAAGATTCACCAGGGATCCTTCTGTGGTTCAGACATTTGTCCCCTCCAAACCTTATTTCGAAATTTGATCCCCAAAGTTGGAGGTGGGGCTCAATGGGAAGTGTTCGGGTCACAGGGGTGGATTCCTCATGAATAGAGTAATGCTTTCCTTTGGAGAGGGTGAATGAGTTCTTGGTCTCTTCCCCCAAGTTGGTAGCTATAAAGAGACTGGCACCTGCCCCTGCTGCCTTGCTTCTTCTCTTGCCATGGGATCTCTGCACATGCTAGCTCAGCTTCATCTTTTGCCATGAGTATAAGCAGTCTGAGGCCCTCAGCAGAGACAGATGCCCTGAGCTTTCCAACCATCAGAATCATGAACCAAATAAACCCTTCTATCTTTATTTATTCCCCAGCCTCAGGTACTCCTTTATAGCAACACAAAATGGACTAAGACAGGTGGCAGAGTCTCCCAGTGATGATTCTTGAAAGAGAAGTGTCATTGTTCTCTGCATCCCTCTTCCATGGTATAGAAGGGGTGGTTGTCATTCACCTTAAGCCAAATGTGGGAAGTATTAGGAGAACTAATTACAGAGGGTGACATGCATTTCCTGCGATTTGGGGTGCTGTACTAGAACATGACTCAGGTCTGAACTTTAAAGAAAAGTGGCCAGTTGCTTTGAGAGAGAGAGAATCAGGTCCACAGGCAATTGGGAGAAGATGTGAATTTTCCCATGAGTTGGACCTGGACTCAGTAGAAGGGATCTGGACTGCTCATCCTAAGAAAAGTGAATTTGTCTGTAGAGTGAATTGATACCAAATTAGTGGTTGTGTGGCGTGAACTGCTGGAAACCAGTGGGAGGAGGTATTACTCTTCTCAGGAATTGCAGATGGAGGGAGGTCTCCAGTGTGAGGAAACCAGAAAAACTCACAGGAGCTCCCTTGAGAATACAAATTAGCTTTTGGGTATCTGCTACACTCAGAGAGCTCCAAAGCCAGATGACCACTGTTCCATTAGTGTTAAATCCATCTCCTTTTCCCCTCTAATCTTTCTCCCTCTTGGGTCCAACCTAGGTGGGGCCAGAAGAAACAGCAACTGGAGGAGGATGTAGGATAGGGAAGAAAGAAGAAACTCCTTCTTCCTCACCATTTATGGGCCTCCAAACTTGAAGCAGGTCCATGTAGTGGAATACAGAAGTTCAAAATAGGGTGAAAGAATAGGGCTTTAATATTAGATGGCACTGGCTTTTACTGCATTTATGAAACTAGAACAGTTACGGTGCTTGCTCAAAGGTTCTTCTGAGAAGAAATGTGTCAACACAGTGGATTTGCCTCCATCTTGGTTGATATATTATGATTTCTGAGTTTTTAAAAAGCCTTCTCCAAGCCATTCTTTGTAATGTTTTATCTGTGGGAGAAAAAGTATTATAGACTTAAATGGGAGAGGGGATAGAAAGACATGAAAAACATTCTTACTTCTATTTTCCTCCCTCTTATTTAGCTATTACATAGGCTGTTGAGCAATTCAGAAGAGAGAGGGAAATTAGACTTTACATCTAGGCAGGATTTCAGTTATCCAAGAAACATTTGCAAGTCAGGGCCCCCAGTCACAGGGATTTTCAACATAATACCAGAATGGCTGGCCAAAGGAGGGGAGATCCAATTGTCTAGATATTCAGTCTCTATCAGATCATTTATTCAGCTAAACATTCAGACAATCTATCTCATGTAGATGCATCCGTAGGCCACTGTGTCACTTAACTTATTATAGGATGTTTTGTTTTGGAGAGGAAGTTTATGTTTATAAGATAGAAACACATGAGGCAGGCACCACTCCAAGCCCAGCTCTAATCACACTCCATTGTCCCGAGTGTCCCTCCGTGATTTCCCCTCAGAAACCTTTCCAGAGTGTGATTCTTCACTTTTATTGTCTCCCAGTGAACAAATGCTTTGTAATAGCTGTTTTGAATCTGCTTTCCTTTTATTTCCATTTATGTCCTCTTATCTCAACATCTGTGGTAGGCTGATGAAAGGGATGTAGGCACTACTGCTTGCTGTATATCACTCCTGACTTTATCTCCTCCTTCATACAAACTTTGCATAGTGGTTGTGGAGACTCTTCTTCCTGACTCCCCGCTCCCTTGTTTGCATTGGCTGGTTATGGAATTGTTCTCTTTATCACATTTTATCATCTGATCACTTTCATCTTCTTTCCTGAATCTGAAACCTGATTTATATTTAAAAATAAATGGCTTTTGGATGAAGAAGCCACATGGTGAAGAGAAAAGATCAGTAGGGTTGAAAATTAGAAGTCTGAGCTCCATTCTGGCTCTGCTACAAGGTACATACGTGACTTGGAAAAGTCAAGTCCTATTTGTAAACTGTGGAGGTTGGACCAGATGCTCTCTAAGGACTCTAAGATCAATTTTACAATGTGGTTATATAGTGGAATCCTCTTCAAGTGCTCTCCCATTTCAGCCTTACTCTGTTTAAAGTAATAGAGATAATTTTGTGTCAAGTGCTCAACACAGAATGAAGCCCATCTTAGGGGATGACTGAATAGTAGCCAGTCCTTTTACTCTTGTCAAGGTCAACATCTCCTGAGCCTGCACCTTCCCCACCCCCATTTATGTTACCACCCAGGACTAAACTTCATGCCCTCATGTCTGCAGCCTTGGCTGTGCCTAGTAACAGGTCTTCCTCCTCTGATTTATAGTGTCTAATCTGTCTCACACACCATGATTGGTGTGCTCCTCCTAAGCACTTCTTGCCATAACACTCTTCTACTCTGCAGCAAGACAAAGCAAAAGCCAACAAAAATGAAAAACATTCAAAGCCCCTTCAGTTGCTCATGAGTGCCTCTAAAAATCTTAACTCATTTGTCATTTACTTTAAACACCTCACAATCTGTCTCCACTTTCTTTTCAACCAAAGGTTCTACTACTTCCTGCATATAAACTCAACTCTAGCCAGGTTCTCACCATTTATTGGCTTGTGTTTCTTTTGTACTAAAATCCCATAGGTCTAGATTCTTTGTCCCTAAGTATATGGGATGGTTCCATAGAACAGGAATCTGTCTGGATTCCTAAGGGCCTAGTCAGTGCTTTGCATATTTCAGGTATTAATAAATATTAGAGAATGGGGGTGATATTAATTAATATTAATAAATATTAGAAAATAGTTCCATAGAACAGGAATTTGGATTCCCAAGGGCCTAGTCAGTGCTTTGCATATTCCCGGTATTAATAAATATTAGAAAATGGGGAGTGATGTTTATACTGGCAATTGCCCTAAGCTTAAGGCATTTTAGCATCTCATTCTTTAAACCATAGAAAGTTTTAGGCCCTTTAAAATTATCCTAACCGTACAAATCAGTTTTGTTTGAAACAGCACCTAGAGCATATATGAATAATGAAAAAGGAATCTAACTTTCTAAGAATTTAATACAGACTTGGTGAAAAATATAGAAAGGTATTCTTAGGATATGGGAGAGCAGTTGTCATAAAGTAAAAACTACAAATGATTGGCCCATGAATGTAATCCAGCCCAAGATATGCTTTTATTTCAGCCCATACTACATTATAGAGAAATTTGAATAGGTGCCAGCACTTTACATTGTGAGAGTTCATCTAAAATTGCAGATGTATGGCTTCTCTTAAAGACAGAAGATCTAGCAACACTGAGCTGCATTCTCACATAATCGCAATTGGCTGTAGTTGATGATGGGTGACACCTTATACATGGCATAAGTTGTCAGTTAGTCAGAGTCCTTGCTGATCTGTTCTTCTGTCTTGTAACTTAAGACTTTGAGTCTGAGATTTCTGGTACCTGAAAAGCTACAGTCCGAAAGGGCTTCAGAACTCAGTGATTCTCAACTCTGGCTTCATTTTATAACCACCCGGGGAAAATTTTCCATACTGTAAATGCCTGAGCCTCTCTCCTGGAGGTGGGTGTGCTATCAGGCATCCTTATTTTATTTCTTATTTAAAAAAAAATTTTTTTTTTTTGAGACCAAGTCTTGCTGTGTCACCCAGGCTGGAGTGCAGTGGTACAATCTCGGCTCACTGCAAACTCCACATCCCAGGTTCAAGCAATTCTCCCACCTCAGCCTCCCAGATAGCTGGGATTACAGGTGCCTGCCACCATGTCCAGCTAATTTTTGTATTTTTAGTAGAGACAGGATTTCACCATGTTGGCCGTGGTTGGTCAGGCTGGTCTCGAACTCCTGATCTCAGGTGATCTGCCTGCCTTGGCCTCCCAAAGTGCTGGGATTATAGGTGTGAGGCACCGCACCTGGCCCAGGCATCCTTATTTTAAAAGATCCCCACGTGATTTTCATGTGTGGTCAAGACTGAGAACACCTGCTTTAGTAGGATGGCATAAGGAGGCAGCAGCAAGTTGCTCTGATCTGTAGTTTAGGGACCCTGTGGGCATGATGGAAAAGGTTTTTGTTTTTGTTTTTTTTTTCCCCCAAATGAACTCCTATCCCAAATCTCTCTCCTTTCAGTCATAGATCAAGGCATTGGAATAAGAACACAAATAAACAGGACATATACACATTCTATTGGAGGTCCTCTTTGCTCAATGGAGGTTAGGCTTTTTGGTAACTGGGGCCATATCAGGGTGGAAAGGACTCTTCTACCTCAGGTATATATAGTACATAAATGAGGGTAGTGTTTATAACAGTAAACAGGAAGAGCACTGGATGGAATTGAGATAAGAAAGCCAGAGAGGGGAGTCCAACATGAAGAACCAGAATTTGATATTGAAAGAGTCAGAGAGCATTCACTTGTACTTTTGACAAATATTCACTGTGTTCCTATTCATATGTCTGACACTGCTCTAGGCCCTGAGGACATAGTGATAAAAAAATACAAAGTATCTGCCTTAATTAGCTTATGTTCTAGCCAGAGAAATAAGCAATCAGAAATAGTTTGAAAAAATAAAAGCATGTATAGTCATAAGGCAATTACTTGGAACGAAAAGAAGATCAATCATGCATAAAGTAATAGAGATAAAAAAGAAACAGTTCTTTAAAAATTACATACGTATCCATAGATGGGTGGTAGATGGATGGATGGAGACAGAGGGAGGGAGCAAGGGAAGGAGAAAGATGTGGGAGAGGACTAATGTATACTGTATTCATTTACAAATTATTTATTGAACATCTACTACATGACACACATTAAGTTTCTCAGAAAAAAATAGTGATAAGACAGACACATTTCCTTCTCTGCCAATTTTAATTATATTGAGATATATATATATATATATATATATGTAGTCTAATAACTATAGTATAGAGTGTGTGGTGATGATGACAGTGGTGGCATTTAGTACTTGCTGTATCAGGTACTGTGCTAAATATTTCACTTGCATTATCTAATGTAATCCTCAAAATCATCTTGTGAAGTAGGTAACTATCCATACTTGTGTCCACTTACAGATGAGGGCACTGAGCTAAGCATGGTTTGTTCATTGATCAAGGACACAATCAGAAAGTGGCAGATGTAGTTCTAAAGCCCGTCTGGTCCCAAAGCCCATGCTCACAAGTCTGCATGTGTATGTGATGCAGAGGGATAAGAGAATGGGACCCAGGGCTGGTAAAGTTTTAATGAGGGCAAGCAGAATG
>NW_012102354.1:2002028-2005657 GCF_000951045.1 Mandrillus leucophaeus
TTTAGAAAGTAGGACCCGGTAAGCTAATTCAAAAGAAAGACAGCAGTCATCTGAGGTTGTGCTGGGACTTTGAGGAAACACAAAGATGCCCCAAGAAGGGGAAAGAAGAAATTTTACCAGAAATTCTTCAGAAAGACAGTCTGGTATAAAATTAAATCAGAACTGAATTTTTGTTACTCTACATTCTGCACCTTGGTTGGCATAATTCAGGGATGTCCTTACTTTTACACTGTCAGCGTGGGTAAACAGAATTTGACTTTAATGATTCACTGTAGCTTCAGGCAGAATGACAAACGCATTGTGCCTCTATAAGCAGTTCTTTAGGTGACCTCAGTTAATATCCACCTGATTTAACTGTGAATTTTATTGACAATATTTAGCTCAAGATGCAATAATGCAAGGTGACTGTCACATAAAGGTTGGTTTGGGACTACTTCTGCTTAGATATAGGAGGATTAACTAGGGATAAACTTCCTTTTAGAGTCCATGAACTCTGGCTGACTGACAGTCACCGAGAATGAAGCCACAAGGAAAGCTGATCACTGCTCTATGAGCCAAAGATCAATTTAGGTCTTTCATAATGCACTTAAAACTATTTTCCGTATTCTATTTAAAAGTTTCACACATTTAATCAGAAAACATATGCATTGAATAATTATCTTTTACTGTGTAAAATGCAAATGTCGAGCGTTCAAATGAACTGTTAGAAATAAGAACCAATGCATAAAACTATAATAGATTCAGAGAAAAGTGAACAAGACTTAGTGCTCAGAATGCAATCGTGCATCCAAATTCACTTCTAAGATAATAAACATTTATTATATGAGTTTGAGGAATGATTTATTTAATTAATCTTTGTGGTGATAACCTGATGATATCTACACCTATTCCTTAAGAACAACATGTATTTTGACAGAGGGAAAGATCCCCTGAAAAATTTAATTTCCTCTGTAGCGATGGAATGAAAGCATTTTTTTTTAGCATTGTTTGTTTCAAATATGAACCAGAGATTTTTACCAGAAATCAAGATAAATAACTGTTTTGCATCAGAAGAACAAAAAATAATATCAAGGACACATTCTGTTTCTTTAGATACTATTAGAACAGAGCAAGTTCTGAATAAATAGCATACATGTTGAAATGGAGGAAAAGCAGTTTGTCTTTCATAATAATTGGTAAAAATAAATAGCAATGGCCAACAGAAACACAGAGACTCTTCATTAAAAAATACTGAAATCTATAAATGCTCATCTCTAGAGTAACTGAGTGTGACAAAACAAGAGCTCATCCAGTCTGCAATGCAACAATAATATAATAGGATCAAAACCTTGTGTTTAACAAAGAAAGCATATCTCCAATTTCTAGAAAACAGTGATATATTTCATGTTACTCTAAGAATGAGGTGCGTGTCATGATTTTTGACAGTACCTAATTTGACAGCAGCTATTGATCTGAGAAATAAATATTCCTGTTAAAAGGGGTCTTTGCACTAATATAAGTCTGAAAAATGATAGTGGAAAGTTGAGTCACTGCTGGTGGTGATGCAGATTTACATAGTATGCACCAGGCTTTTCTAATCCTGAACTGTGTGTGCAAAGCATGTCTATTCTAGCTAATGGGGACACTGACCACTTGAAAAAGACTTACCTGTGGCTAAAAGACAAAAAGACCAGGGGAAATGAACATTTATTGAAGACCTATCATGTACAGCCATTTTCCAGGGTTGTTTATCACACGATCTTGCTTTTAGTTCTCATTGCAGTGCAACAAAGCAAGTGTTTTTTTTTTCTTTTAAACTAACATACAGTAAAATCGAGTGTGTATGTGTTTGTGTGTGTAAAACTCTATGAGTTTGAACATGTGCATAGATTCATGTAACCACCACAATCAGGATACAGAACAGCTGCATCACCACAAAACTCCCTTGGACAGACATTTTGAGGAAACACTGTCCATCCACTTTTAACTGCTGGTAATGACCAATCTGTTCTCTGTTACTATACTTTTGCCTTTTCTAAAATGTCATATAAATGGTATCATACAGCATATAACATTTGAGACTGGCTTCTTTCAGTTCACTTGAGATTCATCTGTTTAGTTGTATAGGTCAATAAATAGTTTGTTCCTTTTTGTTGCTGAGTAGTATTCCATTGTATGAATATAGCACAGTTTGTTTACCCATCCACCTGTTGAAGTACTTTTGGGTTGTTCTTGTTTTGGGGTGATTATGAACAGAGCTGCTATAAACACATATATGGAGGTTTCTTATGAATAGAACTTTTCATTTTTCATGATAAATATATAGGAGTGAAATTACTGGGTCATATGATAAATATGTTTAGCTATATAAAAAGTTGCTAAATTGTTTTCCAGAGCAGCTGTACCACACTGGTTTCTCAGGAGGTATTTATGAGAGTTCCAGGTGCTCTACATCCTTGTGAGCATGCAGTAGTCAGTTTTGTTTTGAGCTGTTCTGATAGCTATGAAGTTTCATCACATTGTGCTTTTAATTAATTGCTTAATGGCTACATTATTTCCTTAGTGTTGAGCATCTTCTTTTGTGCTTGTCATTCTTATATGTTTTTTTCATGAAGTGACTGAGTCTTTCCCATGATTAAAAACATTTTTTTTCTTGTTTTCTTTCTGGAATTTTGAGAATTCTTTATATATACTAGATATAAGTCCTTTTTTAGACATAGGGTTTTTTACAAATATTTTCTCCTGATCTGTAGTTTGTCTTTCATTTTCTTGATAGTAGCTTACATAAAACAAAAGTTTTACATTTTGATAAGGTCCAACTTACCCTTTTTTTAATGGATTGTGTTTTTGATGTCGTGTTTTAAAACTCTGCCTAAAATCATGGAAATTTTCTCTGATGTTTTCTTCTAAATGTTTTACAGCTTTTATGTTTTACGTTTAGATTTATGATACAATTTGGGTTAATTTTTGTGTATGGTATGAGGTTTAGAACATTAAAAAAATTTTTTTTGAGACATGGTCTTGTTCTGTCACTCAGGCTGGAGTGCAGTGGCATGATCATGGCTCTCTGCAGTCTTGACCTCCCAAGTTCAAGTGATCCTTTCCTCTCAGCCTCCTTAGTAGCTGGGACTACAGGTGTGTGCCACCATGCCTGGCTAATTTTTGTATTTTCTGTTAGGATGGGGTCTCACCATGTTGCCCAGTCTGGTCTTGAACTCCTGGTCTTGAACTCCTGATCCAACTTGGCCTACCAAAGTGCTGGGATTATAGGCCTGAGCCACCATGCCCAGCCAATAACATCTTTTTTAAAAGCATATGCTCCAATGCTCTTTGTTTAAAAATACTATCCTTTTGCTGATGAATTACATTAGATTCCTGTCAAAAATTAATTAGCTATAATTGTGTGGGTCTATTCGGTTAAATGGATAGGTCTATGAGTCTTTTTGCCAATGTTATATTTTCTTGATTATCGCAGTTTTATAGTAAGTCTTTAAATCGGTTAATGTGAGTTCTGTGATTTGATTCTTCTTTGTCAAAATTATTTTGACTGTTTTAATCCCTTTACCTTTTCATTATAAATTTTATAATCAGCTAATCTGTATCTACAAAAAATCCCACAGGGATTTTGTTTGGAATTATGTTAACCTACA
>NW_012102354.1:2005707-2050685 GCF_000951045.1 Mandrillus leucophaeus
GTGTGTATGTGTTTGTGTGTGTAAAACTCTATGAGTTTGAACATGTGCATAGATTCATGTAACCACCACAATCAGGATACAGAACAGCTGCATCACCACAAAACTCCCTTGGACTGACATTTTGAGGAAACACTGTCCATCCACTTTTAACTGCTGGTAATGACCAATCTGTTCTCTGTTACTATACTTTTGCCTTTTCTAAAATGTCATATAAATGGTATCATACAGCATATAACATTTGAGACTGGCTTCTTTCAGTTCACTTGAGATTCATCTGTTTAGTTGTATAGGTCAATAAATAGTTTGTTCCTTTTTGTTGCTGAGTAGTATTCCATTGTATGAATATAGCACAGTTTGTTTACCCATCCACCTGTTGAAGTACTTTTGGGTTGTTCTTGTTTTGGGGTGATTATGAACAGAGCTGCTATAAACACATATATGGAGGTTTCTTATGAATAGAACTTTTCATTTTTCATGATAAATATATAGGAGTGAAATTACTGGGTCATATGATAAATATGTTTAGCTATATAAAAAGTTGCTAAATTGTTTTCCAGAGCAGCTGTACCACACTGGTTTCTCAGGAGGTATTTATGAGAGTTCCAGGTGCTCTACATCCTTGTGAGCATGCAGTAGTCAGTTTTGTTTTGAGCTGTTCTGATAGCTATGAAGTTTCATCACATTGTGCTTTTAATTAATTGCTTAATGGCTACATTATTTCCTTAGTGTTGAGCATCTTCTTTTGTGCTTGTCATTCTTATATGTTTTTTTCATGAAGTGACTGAGTCTTTCCCATGATTAAAAACATTTTTTTTCTTGTTTTCTTTCTGGAATTTTGAGAATTCTTTATATATACTAGATATAAGTCCTTTTTTAGACATAGGGTTTTTTACAAATATTTTCTCCTGATCTGTAGTTTGTCTTTCATTTTCTTGATAGTAGCTTACATAAAACAAAAGTTTTACATTTTGATAAGGTCCAACTTACCCTTTTTTTAATGGATTGTGTTTTTGATGTCGTGTTTTAAAACTCTGCCTAAAATCATGGAAATTTTCTCTGATGTTTTCTTCTAAATGTTTTACAGCTTTTATGTTTTACGTTTAGATTTATGATACAATTTGGGTTAATTTTTGTGTATGGTATGAGGTTTAGAACATTAAAAAAATTTTTTTTGAGACATGGTCTTGTTCTGTCACTCAGGCTGGAGTGCAGTGGCATGATCATGGCTCTCTGCAGTCTTGACCTCCCAAGTTCAAGTGATCCTTTCCTCTCAGCCTCCTTAGTAGCTGGGACTACAGGTGTGTGCCACCATGCCTGGCTAATTTTTGTATTTTCTGTTAGGATGGGGTCTCACCATGTTGCCCAGTCTGGTCTTGAACTCCTGGTCTTGAACTCCTGATCCAACTTGGCCTATCAAAGTGCTGGGATTATAGGCCTGAGCCACCATGCCCAGCCAATAACATCTTTTTTAAAAGCATATGCTCCAATACTCTTTGTTTAAAAATACTATCCTTTTGCTGATGAATTACATTAGATTCCTGTCAAAAATTAATTAGCTATAATTGTGTGGGTCTATTCGGTTAAATGGATAGGTCTATGAGTCTTTTTGCCAATGTTATATTTTCTTGATTATCGCAGTTTTATAGTAAGTCTTTAAATCGGTTAATGTGAGTTCTGTGATTTGATTCTTCTTTGTCAAAATTATTTTGACTGTTTTAATCCCTTTACCTTTTCATTATAAATTTTATAATCAGCTAATCTGTATCTACAAAAAATCCCACAGGGATTTTGTTTGGAATTATGTTAACCTACAGATCATTTTGGGGAGAATTAACTATAGTGAATTTTCTGATTATGAACACAACAGAGTATGGCTTTCCATTACTTAGGTCTTTGATTTCTTTTATCAGCATTTTGTGGCTTTCAGGATATAGATACCATATCTATTTTAATAGGTTTACAACTAAGTATTTCAATTTTTTGAGCAACTGTAAGTGATGTTAGATTTTATTTTTGGTTGCTAATTGTTTGCTGCTGAATTCAAATAAAAAAAATTTTTACATGTTGACTTTGCATCCTGCGAATTTGTTTAACTCACTTTGTAGTTATAAGAACATTTTTTTGGAGACCCATTGCATGGTTTTTCTGTGTAGACAATCAGGTAATTTATGAACAAAGACAATTTCATTCCTGTGTTTCTAATCTGAATGCCTTTTATTTTTCTTTCTTGCCCTATTATACTAGCAAGGGCATCTAGTACTATGTGAATAGAAGTTGTGAAAGTGGACATTCTTGCTTTTTATGTTTCACAATTAAGTATGGTGTTTGTGGTAGATGCCCTTTATCAAGCTAATAAAGTTTCCTTCTATCCCTAGTTTGCTGAATTCTTAACCATGAATAGATACTGGATTATTTTCAAATGTTTTTTCTCCTTTAATTGACTTAATCTTGTTTTTATTTTTTAGTCTTTCAATTACATTGTATAAATTATAGTGTTTGCTTTTGAATTTTTTTATTTAATTATTTTATTTTTATTTTCATTTCTGAGACAGTCTCCCTCTGTCACCCAGGCTGGAGTGCAGTGGGTGATCTCGGCTCACTGCAACCTCCATCTCCTGGGTTCAAGTGATTTTCCTGCCTCAGCCTCCCAAGTAACTGGGATTACAGATGCACGCCACCATGCCCAGCTAATTTTTCTATTTTTGGTAGAAATGGGGTTTCACCATGTTGGCCAGGCTGGTCTTGCATTCCTGACCTCAAATAGTCCACCTGCCTCAGCTCCCAAAGTGCTGGGATTACAAGCATGAGCCACCACGCCCATCTTTGCTTTTGAGTTTCAACAGACTTGCATTCTTGGAGTAAATCCCATTTGACCATTGTGAATAATTCTTACTTTATATTGCTGGATTGCCTTCAATCTTGCTAGTATGTCTTCAGCGATTTTTCATTCATGTTCATGAAGGAATATTTGTCCATAGTTTTCCTCTGTTGTACTATTTCTGTCTAATTTTGATATCAGAGTAATGCCGGCTTTATAACATGAACTGGGAAATGTCAATTAGATTTAGTTGGCTGGTAATGTGGTTCATTCTTCTGTATCCTTACTGACTTTGTCTACTTGTTCATTTGATTGCTGAGATAGGAGTGTTAAAACCTCCAAATAGAGGTGTACATGTGTCTATTCCTCATTTCAGTGTATCAGTTTGTGATTCATATATGTTGAAGAAATGTTGTTAGGTGCATAGACATTTAAATCATTGTCTTCTTGACCCTTTTGTCATTCTGCAATGTCCCTCTTTTTTCATGGTAATTTTTCCTTGCTCTGAAGTCTATGTTATCTGATATTAGTATAGCTACTAGAGCTATCTTTTGATTTGTGTTTACATGGCATGACATGGTCTCTCTTTTTACATCCTTTTTCCAACCTTTCTAAAAACTTATATTTATTTATTTATTTATTTATTTTTGAGATGGAATCTCGCTCTGTCACCCAGGCTGGCTGGAGTTCAGTGGCACGATCTCAGCTTACTGCAACGTGTGCCTCCCGGGTTCAAGCAATCCTCCCGCCTCAGCCACCCAAGCAGCTAAGATTACAGGTGTGTACCACCACGCCTGGCTAATTTTTAAATATTTTTATTAGAGACTGTGTTTCACCATGTTGACCAGGCTGGTCTTGAACTCCTGACCTCAGATGATCCACCCAACTTGACCTTTCAAATTGCTAGGATTATAGGCATGAGCCACTGCGCTTGGCTAAACCTTTCTAAAACATCATATTTAAAGTGGATTTATTTTTACGTAGCACATAGTTGAATATCTTTGTTATAATTGGTGTCTTCAGATCATTTACGCGTAATTATTAATATCTTTAGATTTAGGTCTATTGCTTTCTAATTTGTTTCCTGTTTGTTTCCTCTATATTTCATTAGTTTCCTCCTTTCTTCCTGCTTTTGGATTATTTAAATATATTTCTTTCAAATTGTGTTTGACTACATATCTTCAAATAAATGTTTAAGTAGTTGCTTTAGGGATTACACTTTTAGGATTCACTTAAATTAATATTTTATTATTTCAATGGTAATACAGAAACCTTGCTACCGCCATTAAACTCCTCCCTCCAAGTTGTAATTGTCATAGGCATTTTATTTGCAAATGTTAAAAATCGCATCAGATAAGGTTACTGTTTTTGCTTTCAACTGCCAAATACATATTTAAATAATTTAAGAGGGGAGAAGAATAGTTTACTGTCTTTACCTAGATATTTTAGACATTTTGCCATTTCTGTTGCATTTTCTTTATTATTTATGTTGTTTCATTTTCGTATAATTTTTCTTCACGATTTCCCAGGCAACAAATTATTGGTTTTCATTATTTTGAGAAAGCCTTATTTTACCTCTATTTTTGAAGTCTATTTTCACAGGACATATAATTTGGAGTCGAAATATCTTTTCATTTAGAACTTTAAAATGTTGTTGCGTGAATGGAAAAAAAACTCACAACATTCTGACTTACAGGATTCAGAGAAAGCAGTGCTTTGAGGAAAATGTATACCTACAAATGCCTATGTAAAAAAGAAAAAAAATCTCCAGTCAGTAACTTAAACTTTTACTTTAAGAAATTAGAGAAACAGAAGAAATAACAATAAACAATAAAGATTAGAAGAGAAATAAAATAGAGCATAGAAAAACAATATAAAAAATGCATTAAACCAAAAGGTGTTTCTTCAATATAATTTGACAGTTTCGCAAAACTAGCTAGAATGACTAAAAAATGAAGAGAGAAAACTCAAATTACTAAAATCAGGAATAAAAGATGGGACATTATCCTTTATAGAACAAAAAGGATTATGTGAATACTATGTAGTATTGTATGCCAACAAACTAGATAACCTAGGTGAAGTGGACAAAATCCCAGAAGGAATTTGTCCATTTAATGTAGGACACAGAAGATAATATCTAAATAGACTTATAATAAATAAAGGAACTGAATTAGTAATCAGAAAGCTTCTCAAAAAAAAGTCCAGAACTGGATGACTTCACTGAGAATTCTACCAAATGTTTAAAGAAGAATTAACAAAAATCCTTCACAAAAATCTTCTAAAATATGGAAAAGAATTGAATAGTTTTCAATTCATTCTATGAATATTACTCTGATACCAAAATCGGGCAAAGACATCCCAAGAAGCCTACAGACCAATAACCCTTATGAATAAAGATGTAAACATCGTCTAGAAAATACTAGAAAACCAAATTCAGCAACAACAACAAGAAAAAAGATTATATACTGTGATTCATGGAATTTATCCCACAAATGCAAGGTTGGTTTAGCTAGTGAATATCAATCTTTATTTACACTATGTTAATAAAATAAAGCACTAAAATGATATTATCTCAATAGATGCTGAGAAGGCATTTGAAACAATACAACACTGTTCCATGATTTAAAAAAATACTCAACAAAGTAGAAATAAAAACATACTTCCTCAAACTGAAAAAGGGCATTTACAAAACCCCCAAAGCTAACAGCATACTTAACTGTGTAAGACTGAAAGCTTTCCATATAAGATCAAGAACAACGTAAAGACATCTACTCTTACCATTTTAATTCAATAATGTTCTGGAGGCTCTAGACAGAACAACTGTAAAAAAAGATGAAATAAAAGGCATTCAGATTGAAAAAAAAAAGAAGTAAAATGATATCTATAATAGGAATACAGAAAATTCTAAAGAATCCACACACGTACACACACACACACACACACACACACACATGCACACACACTACTAGAGCTAATAAAGGAGTCCAGAAAGGTTGTAGGATACAAGAGCAATATGCAAAACTCAATGTATTTCTATACAGTTGCAATAAGCAATTGAAAATCAAAAAGTAGTTCCATTTACAGTAGAATGAAAAAGAACGAAATACTTAAGAATAAATTTAATAAAATTGGTATTAAACTTATACTCTAAAAACTACAAAGCATTTTTGAAAGAAGTTAAGGAAGGCCTAAAGAAATGGTAAGATATCACTTTTGTTGGAGTGGAAGACAATTACTATTAAGATGGCAATACACTCCAAATTTATCTATAGTTTTAATACAATTTCTATCAAAACCCTAGCTACTTTTATTTTTCTTTGCAGAAATTGAGAAGTTGATTCTAAAATTTACACAAATATGCAAGAAACCCATAATGGTCAAAATAATTTTGAAAAAGAGCAAAGTTGAAGGACTCACACTTCCTGATTTCAAAATTCACTACAGAGCTACAGTAATAAGATGTGATAGTAGTGGCACAAAGACAAACATACAAGTCAATGGAATACAATTGAGAGACTGGAAATAAGCCCATCCACTTATGAGCAACTGATTTTTGACAAGGGTGACAAGACATTTTAATAGGGGAAAGAATAGTCTTTTCAATAAATGGTGCTGGGACAACTGAATAGGTGCATTCAAAAGAAGGAAATTGAATCCCTACCTCACATCCTTGGTAAAAATTAACTCAAAATTGATCAAAGATCGAATTGTAAGAGCGAAAACTATAAAACTCTTTGAAGAAAATATAAAAGTAAATATCTGTGACCTTGGATTAGTCAATTGTTTCTTAAATATGATGCCCAAAGCATAAACAACAAAAGAAAAAGATAAATTGGAATTCATCAAAATTGAAAATATTTGTGCATCAAAAGACTATCAAGACAGCAAAAAGACAACCCATAAAATATTTGCAAATCATGTATCTGATAAAAGGCTTTTATCAAGAATATATGAAGAACTGGTACAACTCAACAACAAAGGGACAACCCAGTTTTAAAATGGGTGAAGATTTGAAAATATATTTCTCCAGTGAAGATATACAAATAGCCAACAGATATATGAAAAGATGCTCAATATCATTAATCATTAGGGAAATGCAGATAAAAATATCACAATGAAATGCCACTTTACATTCACTAGGATGACTGTAATTAAAAAGACAGACAATAATAAGTGTTGATGAGTATGAAGAGAAATTTGAATGCTCTCACATTGGTAATAGAAATGTAAATTAATGTAGCTGCATTAGCAAACAGTTTGACAGTTCCTCAAGAAGTTAAACATTGAGTTCCCATATAATCCAGAAATAGTACTCATATGTATTTATTCAAGAGTATTAAAAACATACATTCATAAAAAATGGATGTTCATAGAAGCATCATTCACAATAGTCAAAAGTGGAAAACACCCAAATGTTTATCAATGAATGAATGAATGAACATAATGTAGTATGGTCATACAATGAAATACCACTTGACCATTACAAGGAATGAAGTCCTGTTAAATGATATAACATAGATGAACCTTGAAGACATTATGCTAAGTGAAAAACAGAGATAATAGGCCATATTGTATATGATTATATTTACATGAAATGCCCAGAATGAGCAAATATATAGAGACAAAAAGTAAATTACTGGTGGCCAGTGGCTAGGGAGAGAAGGAAATAGGGATTGATTGCCAATGATATGGGGTTTCTTTACAGGGTGATGAAAATATTCTGGGATTAGATAATAGAGATGGTTGCAAAACCTAGCAAATGTACTAAAAATCACTTACCTGTTCACGTAAAAAGAGTGAATTTTATGGTATATGAATATCTCCAATAAAATATTACAACTACTACTAATACTAAAATGTTCAATTTCTTTCTGGCATCCATGGTGATATAGTTTATATATTTTTCTCTACCAAAATCTCATGTTGAATTGTAATCACCAGTATTGGAGGTGGGGCCTGGTGGAAGGTACCTGGATCATTGGTGATTTTCTTATGAATGGTTTAGCACCATCCCCTCAGTGCTGTCCTTGTCATAGTGAATAAGTTCTCATGAGATCTGACCATTTAAAAGTGGGTGGCACCACTTTCTTGCTCCTGCTCTGGCCATGTGACATGCCTACTCCCACTTCACCTGCCATGATTATAAGTTTCCCAAGGCCTCCCTAGAAGCCAAGCAATAGTCAGCACTGTGCATCTTGTAAATCCTGCAGAATTATAAACCAATTAAATCTCTTTTCTTTATAAATTATCCAGTCTCAGTTATTGCTTTATAGCAATGCAAGAATGACCTAATACACATGATTTCTGATGAGGAATCCATGGTCATTTGCTTTATTGTTTTCTTATATAAAATGTTCTGTTTTTCTGCTTTCAGTAAATTGTTTTTTTCTGTTTAGTTTCCATCAGTTTGATTGTATTGTACTGGGCATAGATTTCTTTGAATTTTTCTCATTTGGAATTTTTTAATCTGTAGATTTGAATCTGTGGGTCTATGTCTTTCATCAGATATGAGAATTGTAGAATTTCTGTTGATCTATCTTCAAGCTCACTGACCTTTTTTCTGTCATATTTATTACTCTGTTGAGCCCACTAGGGAACTTTAAAATTTTGACTTTTGTCTTTTTCAGTGCAAGGCCAAGATGAAAGGTTTCCATAGCAAAGAACAAGAAATGAATTATCTCATTCAAGGATGAGAGGAAAACATAGTTTATCTTGGATGAACTACTGTGCTAGAGAGCTAAGAAGGAATGAAGTGAAGATTTTCAAACCTTCTGCCCCCTGAGGGAGGGCTGTGCATTGCCTGAGTGAAGAACCAACTTGGAAAATGTATCTCTGAGCAAAGTCTGCAATAGAATAAAGTTAGCACAGAGAAAAATGTTCTGAGGCAGATCACCACTGCACTGTGCAAGGTACTGGTTTTTGAAGTTTAACATCGGTCCTGGAGGGGAGAGGAAAGAAGGAAACTAGACAAGTAAGTTTTAAACTTAATTTTAAATTTTAATTGATAAATTGCTGGATTGATCTAATTGTGTTTTGTTGTTAGATTCAATTCATAATGGAGAAGAAATTTAGTTTTAAGAAAAATAAGTCTTTTTATTTGCACACATGAATTTTTATCTTATAAATTTATACCCTGCCCAAATTTTTATTAAGTTTTAAAAATATTTGGTATCTGCCATTATATATCTATATTATCATTCATTCATCCAATAAACATTTATAGAAATGCAAGTTTTGATAAGTATATTGCTAGTAGGGTTACCAAATAAAATACAAATTACCCCAAATAATTTATTTTAGTTTAAGTGTGCACAGATATTTAATGGGGCATACTTACATTAAAAATGGTTCCTGGTTTGTTTGAAATTTAAATTTGTAATTGGGTGTACTGTTTTTATTTGCAAAATCTGGCAAGTACTAAAATACAAGGAAAACAAGCTGTATTCTCTGTCCTTAATGTATTCACAGGCTAGTGGAGTAAACATGCATAAAAATAATTATAAAGGAACATGATAAATTTAGTGATAGAGATAAGTAAAGATACAGAAAAACTGAAGGCTGGACACTTGATTCAATCTTAGAGGATAGAATGGGGTGATATAGAGATCGTTTCCTAGAAGAGGTGATGCTTGGATTAAATCACAAAGTGTAAACAGAATTTGACCATGTGAAAGAGAGGAATGAAAAAAGACATTTAAAGTTCAGGGAACTATCTGTGGGAGGTGGGAGCCGGTATATTGTCTTCAGTGAAAGACAGGTACCAGATTTTGGAGTCTCTCTATGCCAGGTTACAGAGATTTGGTCTTGCTACTTGAATGGAGAGGAAGGCCTGAGGTAAAATAGAGCAGAGAAAGAACATATTAAGAAAAGGGAATAATGTGTGTGTGGTGTGTGGTGTGTGGTGTGTGAGTGTATATATGTTTACATATATCTATATATATTATCCATATATTATATAAGTGTATGTGTGTATACATATATATCTGCAACACACACACACACACACCCCACACACATACACACATTAGAGCTAGCAGGACTTGGCGATTCATTTGAATATGGTAAGTGTGGAAAAAAGAAGAATCACACATCTCCAGTATCATATGTAAGATACCTCTATGAAATCTGTGATGGGTGTCTGTGGTAGGGTGAATTGTATTTCTCCCCCAAAATATGTTGAAGTCCTTGATATGGTTTAAATGTATCCCCACCCAAATCTCATCTTGAATTGTAGCTCCCATAATTCCCACATGTTGTTGGAGAGACCCGGTGGAAGATAACTGAATCATGGGGGCGGTTTCCCCATGCTGTTCTCATGGTATTGAGTAGGTCTCACCAGATCTGATGGTTTTATGAAGGGTTTCCTCTTTTGCTTGGCTCTCATTCTCTCTCTTGCTGCTGCCATGTAAGACTTGCCTTTTGTCTTGTGCCATGGTCGTGAGGCCTCCCCAGCCATGTGGAACTTTGAGTCCATTAAACCTCTTTTTCTTTATAAATTACCCAGTATCAGGTGTATCTTTATTAGCAGTGTGAGAACAGATTAATGCAGTTCTAAACTCCCATACCTGTGAACATGACCTTATTTGAAAATAGGGTGTTTGCAAATATTATAAAGTTCTGATTATGTCATACTTGATTAGGGTGGGCCCTAATCCAATATGACTGATGCCTATATAAAAATAGAAAATAGACATACAGGGAAAAGAATGCCATATGAAGACACACAGAAAGACAGCCATATGGAAATGGAAGAGATTGGAGTGATGCATCTGTAGGCCATGGAATGCCAAAGATTGCTGGCCATCACCAGAAGCTAAGAGGTATGGAACTGTTGTTCCCGTAGAAGCTTCAGGAGGAATCTATGCTAATCCTACCCTAATTTTAGCGTTCTAACCTCCAGAACTGTGAAAGAATATATTTCTGTTGTTTTAATCCACCCAGTTTGTGGTACTTTATTGTGGCATCTATAGGCCGTTAATATAATGTCTAAGGAGCAGTTGGCTTTATAAATCCAAAGCTAGGGGAAGAAAATGAACTATAAATGAATATTTATAAGCATTAATAATAATAATGGTAATAGCTCACTTTCATAGGGCTTACTCCATTGCAGGCTCTTTTACACATATTAACTCATGTAATCTTCACAACAAACCCATTACATAGGTGCTTTGATCATTCCAGTTTTTAGATGATGAGGCCTAAGCACAAAGCATTGAAATTACTTGTGTAAAGTTGCAAAGCTAGATAGAAGGTGGTAGTGCCATAATTCAGTTCTAGGAACATGCTCTAGCATCCATGCTCTTGGCATTTTGCTTTCCTGCTTGTAAATGTTAATTGATACCAAAAAGAAGGTGGGATTATACCCAGAGGCAGACAATGAGTATTAGCTAGTCAAACTCCAGAAATTCACAATACTTTCTCCTTTGATTTCTTCAGTTTCAGAGGCTGCAAAATAAAATACTCAATTGTTCAGTCATCTTTTAGCTCAGGTGGCCATGTAAGACATTTCTTATGGAAGGCCTTGGAAAAGAATTTTCATTCTGAAAAAAGGAAAGTCTCAAGACTAGAAAGTCTTTTTGTGTCTTCCAAAAATCCTTACCCAGTCTTCCTACCTGGATGAGATGCATGCATGCATTCAGCACCCATCCTGTGATCCTGAAGATGGAAGACAAATACTAAGTAAAAGTGGAACAGAGAGAGGGATAGATCCCAGATCCCTGATCAGATCCTTGAATAGTTAACTCTGGCTGTCTACAGCTGGGCCTTTTGTTACCTAAGAAAAATGTAGCACTATCAATCTAAACCATTATTATTCTAGGTTTCTATCACTTGCACCTGAAGGCAATTCCACCTGATACATTGAGAGTGTATTTATAGTGAAGGAAGCACTGAGGAAAGCTGATCCAAAGGAAGGGACCAGGGAAGAAAACCAGGGAAGAAGATTAAGAAAGAATGATTAGGGAGCTTCAGGAAGAACTGGAAAGTGATGTGTTAAGAAATCAAAGGAGGTAGAGAATTTTTAAAAGGCTAGTGATAAAAATGGCAAGTGCATCAAAGAGATGTAATAAGATAAAAACTGAAATGTATATGAATGGGCATAATCATTGGAGAGGTCATTGGTGACTTTATTAGAAACAATTTCTGTGCATTGTTGGGGAAAACATTTGATTGCATTGTATTGAGGAAAGATGTGGAAAAGTTAAGGAAATAAAGACAGCAAATGTAAAATGACCTTCCAAAAATTTTGGATGAACCAGGGAAGAGATGTTGGAGGGTAGCTAGAGGGAAAGAAAGTCAAAGAGAAAGTTTTTTTTCCTGCCCAGTTGTGACAGCCTCAAACATGTTATAGGCTGGGGAAGAAAGAGCAAGTTAGGAAAGCAGGGAAGTATGATAGTGTGGAGGCCCTCCAGAACTGGGAGTGGATGGGTTTAAGGGGATTAGAAGAGACACTAATCTTGAACAGGTCTGAAGGACTCTTGTCCACTGAGACTAGAGAAAATTAAATAGAGAAGGGTACGATTATAGCTAATTCTAATGATAAGAAAGCAGAAAATGACGAGAGAAAGAGATTATGTCAAAGGGCTCAATTTTCTAAATTACAAAGAAGGCAAGAACATTTACTTCAAGTGTGGGGGTAGGATTCAGAATAACATATGAGGAAAGTAGTAGGGATTTAGCACCTAGATGAAGGGGGTCTTTGTCCATTGTCTGTTGCTTGGAACAGAATATGTGAAACAAAATATCTGAAACTTTTCCTTATAGATTTCAGGAATCTGAAAAATCCATAAACAATCTGAAGGAATCTGAAATCTATAAGAAAAGTAACTTATTTCTTACATTTATGGAGTCTGAGAAGTTCAAGGTCAAGGGGTTACATCTGATGAGGGCCTTCTTGCTGGTGGGGACTCTGTAGAGTCTGAAGGTGGCACAGGTATTATATGGCAATAGGACTGAGTGTGCTAAAGCCATCAGTCCCACTGAAGCTCCCATTAGAGCCCTCATGACCTAATCACCTTTTAAAGGGCCTACTTCTCAATACTGCCACATTGGGGATTAATATTCAGCATGAGTTTTGGAGGGCACAAATATTCAAACATAGCAAAGGGAATCAACAAAGAAGCTAATCAAGGGAAGCTAAACATGATGGGCAGTGCAGAGGGCCACCTATAGTACAGGATTTTATATAAATTTTTATATTTCTGGCTATTTGCCCAGGTATGTGCATTTCTACCAGCAGTGAATAGTGATCTGGGCCCGAGGAGAATAAGTTGAGCTGTGTCAGTGATCTATAGTCATCCTCCTTTGGGACTTTGCTGGGAAGGTGTGGAGGCAGCATAGAAGTACAAAAAATTTGATAATGCTGACGAGACAATAAAGCAGAAGTTCATCAAGGGAGTCTAAATCTATAAAAGGGAGGAAGGCCAAGAGGCATGTGACAGCCTGGAAGAAAACTAAGACACTATGGGGTTGGAGTTCAGCCAGGAGGTCAAAATCAAGATGTATGGTGTTAACAAAAATGTGAGAGTTGGTAAGTTAGGAAGTATGGATCATCGAATAGACAAGTACAGTTAAATGCTCACTAGGGTGGACCAGTACTGGGCAATATATGGAAGGATGTGCTCTGAAAGTGAGTGCTAAAGTTCAGTAAAGTGAAAGTCTTTAACAGAATTAACATAGTCCAGTAAATAGAAAGTCAATTGTTGAATGGATTAGCTTCATGGATATTTAAATGTAGGATGATGTACATCCTAGATGAAAGTACATAATCTATTATTGAGTTGTATCCGAAGTAATATAATATTATAGATTTATTTCTTTAATTCCAACATGTAAATATTTCTACAAAAATCTCCATGATTTTCAGGATTTCTGCCACCTAAACAATTTGTTATTCTTTGGCACAAAGGTAGAGTGAGATAAAGGATTGAAAGACATGTTGAAATCAGATTGTGAAAGCTTTTATTCTCTCTCAGTGTTTCTTGACTTTTTCTCCCATTATTGCTTCCCTAAGGCACTTTTTAGACAGACATTTTTTCTCTAATCTTCCCCCTTCCCCCATGAAAATTTAATACCACAGTTATATTGTATATCTGTTTATGTATTGTATGTATATCTGTTATTTATAATAAAAGGAATAAGAACTGTCTTATCTTCCCTCTCCTCCCCAAAACAATTTTTGCCTCCTTGGGAGCAATATTGCTCTATTGAGAAGAAATGTCCTAGGTTTGGACATTGCTTGGAAGAAAATAGGAGCCCCTGAGGATATCTAGGAAGGGATTGATACAGGAATGCTGGTGTGGCTCCCCTTATAATTTGAAAGATCCTCTCTTCTGTAGAAATTAAAGGATGGTAAATAAACTCAGGCTCACATCAAAAAGTAGCATTGGCAAATCTCTCACAAAACAGTCATAATACAAGATTTAGAAACAAATGTAAGGCCTATTTCAGGTAGAAGTACAGAGGCCTCCTCCGCTTGTCTTCTAAACCAAGAACTCAGAATTTGCCTTGCAGAACCCCTTGTGGTTAGATGTGAACCTCAGCACAGATCTAGGGGCAGGGGGCAGCCAATAGCTGACATCCAAGGATGTCAAAGGGCACATTCTGAGATGGCTTCCCTATAGAACTGATGGCCTGTCTCTAATGACTGGCTCATTGGTACAGTGAGACCCCCATCCCTATCCTTTAAATTGAGGGCAAAAATGGCAGGAAGGAGAAGGACAAAGTCTCTAAAGAATGTGTCGGATTCTCTTGGTCTTACTGGAATAACCTATATGAGGGTCAGGTTTTCCTCTCATGATGATCGGGGATAATAAAGACTACAGTCATGACTCTATCTATGCCCTGGATGAAATTCGGAATAAAGACAGATCATTTTATTGTACTGTGAGTAGAGGACAATAGGTGCTTTGTTTGGTTTTCTTTTAGTGTGACTTGGTGCCTGCTGGTTTTCCCCAAAGCTCAAATGCCGTGGATTATTGTGACTAGGTAGGCTATGTTTTTTCTTCTTCTTCTTTTTTTAATCCTCTAAAAAGACATTGAAAGAATTCACTATTATCATTGCAATTTCAGTTTGTAAAGGCTTGGGGGAGATGATAGTATCAGTAATCATGCCAGTAAGAGTATAGAAAAGGTCATTATCTAGCAAACTCTTACCTGGAGGAAGATTAGAGTAGATTTAATCTTTGCAAAATGCTGACCCTAGGCCCAAAGGCCCTCGGAAGAAAAAGGGTAATACTTGAAGCTGGTAAGTTGCTTTTCTTCAGCCTCACAGCAGGCTGATCAAATTAAAAGGCACACCTTGACTTTCTGGTCAGCCATTGCCACTTCCTCAGCACAGGCGGAGGATAGCTATGTGTTGGGTAGAAATAGGTGTTGCCACTGAGAGGCCCCCTGAACCAGAACTCTTTGTGAAGGGGGAAGAGTTTCCTTTGTTTGGTCAGAGTTCAAAGCAATTCACCATAGAAAGTTATTCTGAGAGCCATTCTGTTTCCTTTCTCTCTTATGTCTATCAAGGCTTTTCTTTTAGATAGAAAAACAGAAAAGCTTAAGAAAAAGAAAATGTTCTTGTTCAGTCTTTTCTTTGCATTCTAGTCGAGTTGTAATCTTGACAGAACCAGGCTGACTTGCAAAATTAAGTGGAAAATGGTTTGCAGAAAGAAACCATGTTCCAAAGGGCATGTGAAGTGGCATGAGAAAGAGGTTGGAAGATGACAAGAATGTAAAGAGGACCAAAGTTGCTTCAGTTGGGTGTTTTTTTGGTTCTTCTCTATCTCTCATTGCCATCCTCAATACAGCAGGGTAGAGAGAGAAGGGAGTAGTCAACCCCATCCCAGCCCAGTATTTCCACCATTTCTGCTTAACCCCAAGTGCACCCTCTTGGTATGGGGTGGGAAAGAGATGGGGTCGGGGGTGGGCATGTAGAGAATGAGAAGGGCTTGGCAATGGAGACTTGTGAATTAAAGGTAAGAATATCCAGGCAACGAAGATACCTGTTTTGAGTTGAGAAATCCATAGATATCAAAACTTTGGAGGAAGGGGCTCATACCATTGATTCTGGATAGGGTGAGGGCAGGGAGTGAGTACTGAGAACAATCACACTTTGTACTTTTCACACAAACACAAACACAAAGCACAAAGTTTGAGTGTGTTTTCCCCAATGTAATCTAGGTTATCTGAATGTTAAGAACAGCCTTGAAAAGTGAAAAAGGGAGCCTGTATTGAAAACAAGGGGCAGTTTACTCCCCTTTGCCTTGGTGTGCTTGGGGAGTGCTGCTTGCATTGGTATATCTCAATCATGTTGCATTGAAAAACTCCCCTCCTTCGTTTTCTCCACCACCTGCTGCATCCCCAGTTACTCCTGAGCCTAGATACCACTTTCTTCAGTTCAAGGGCAAGGTGAGGGTTCCAAGGAAGCTCACTTTAAGTTTCTTAATGCCTTAGAAAGTCAGGCCCCTCCCTTTTGTGCTTAAAAAACAAAGGTTGGCAATTAAACTTCAAGAGTCACGAGGCTGGGCAAAGATAAATGGAAAAGATTTAAATGAGAAAAGCAACTAAGTCTCTGCCTTCTCAGAAAGATCAGGCTCTGCAAGCTGATTCTCATCAATGTGCCCTGTTGGCTCTCGTTTCCCAAAGGCCCATCCTAGTCTCCACCTTGATACATTCAGTCTTTCAGGACAAAGCACTGCTGTCTTTGTGGGCCGAGCTCTCCTGCCAGGCAGCTGGGAGCTGCCCCACTCAAGGCCACTGAGCAGACAAACAAAGCTCTGGGAAGAGGTGCATCTGGATGCTTTGACCTCTCTCCACCATGTGAGGCTGGCTATATGTTCCAAGTCGATGGAGGTTGAAGAACACTGACTCAGACAAGAGTTTCATGGCAAGGTGAGGGTTCCCCACCCCCTCCATCAGCAAGCTAGACCTTACTCCCAAAAGTAAACTGGGCAGTCATAAGAAAATCACTCAATCCCTCTGGATCTCAGTTTTCTCCTCTGTAAAATGGGCATAAGACTATCTGCTCTGCCTTCTGAGCAGCTTATTAGGAAGGCCAAAGGAGGGAATATTTAAGAGGTATTAGAGACAACTTTCAAGTATAATGTCAGGAGTATGAAGAGAAGACTCTCTACCTGCCTGTCTCTCCTTCCTGAGACCTCAGGCCTGAAATACCTTTAAAAGGAGGCAAGCCTTACTGCTTAACAACAAGATGACATTTGAAATGCAAACACTCCAGGGAGAAGATATGCAAGGGCAGACTTATACCTAGGAGTGAGTGACTATATCAGCGATGTCTCTGGGAGCAAGTTTGATGGAGAAAGGAGATAGAGAGATAGAGAGAGATAGAAAGAGAGAGAGAGAGAGAGCTCCTGCTCCTGCAGTTGGCCCACAGATTGGGGATGTGAGTGCATGGGGGAGGGCAATGATAGGGAAAAGCTGAAATTCCAGAATCACCTTCAATAATTTTACAGTTTGACTGGAAATAGTTCCTGCCATTCAGGGATTTTCTTCAGAGGTACAGATTGAAATCAATTAAGAGAAGAAAGACATATTTTGCCCTATTCTACTCTTTACTTTTATACCATATAAAGAGACAGGTTACTAAATTCAACCAAACTACAGGCCTGTGAGCATGGAGCAATGTTCTTGACACTGAATCTATATCACTGGCTGTTACCTACATTTTGCTCATTAGGACTCATTCAGATAAATATATTCAGTGTGGTTAATTCTTCAAAGCATTGCTTGCCTGTTGGTTGTGGCTCCCTCTAATCCAGAGCTTCCTAACCCCTGTACCGCTTCACAATGATGGTCTACGAGAAGGCTACATATGTGCAAGATGACAGCTCCCTCAGCTCTCCGCAGCTCTGTGGGGTCTGGAGCAGCCTCTCGCCTTAAGCATCCTGTTGCTGACCATAATGGGCCATACCTTTATTACACTAATTTGCTTGTGCCATTGTGTGAAAAAGAAAAGTTGGAAAGCATTATTGTAATCTGTTTTCTACAATATCTAAAGACAACTTTCTAAATGAAAATCTCATTTCATCATTACCTTTCAATGACTCCTTATCACCTGTAGAATAAAGTTCAAACTCCTCACCATTTATGAACAATTCCTGTGTGGTCTGGCTCCTGCTTTAGCCCCTGGTCCTGTCTTCTGATCACCTTAAGCTACTTGCTGTTTGTTGAATGCACTATTTTATTCTTAGCTCCACTTTTTTTACATGCTATTCCCTCTCCTTGAAATAGCCTTCTTTCCTAGTTCTCAAGGGGATTTCTTCTCTTCTTTTAAAATTTGTCTTTCACATTATCTCCTTGGGGCAAGTGCCTCGGACCTGCTTAGGCTCTGCTCAGATCACCATGCTGCCTTGCACACACCCATCATATAGCACTTATCTTACTGCTGTGACTCTTGACTGACCTGGCTGTTTCACTCTGTTTTAATTAGCCTCAGGAAAGCAGGTTCTATATTTCACTCATTTTGTGTCTTAAAAATTACAGGTGTTTAATGAGTACTTACTGGAAAATAATTAATCCATCTATGATGGTAAAGAGAAACAATTTGGTTATAGAATGAAAACTGATTGACAATGGCTAATCACAAAATTGATATTAATAGTCATTACCTTTTTTCGGGAATCTACTCCATGGCAAAAACTATTGGTAGGCTTTATATTCTTATGTTGTAGTCCTTTTGACAACACTGCAAAGTAAGAACTACCATTCCCAATTTTACAGGTGAGGAAAATGAGGTTGAAAGAGACTAGGTGACTTTCACAAATTCACATAATTTCTTAACAGCAGAGATGAAGTTCAGACAAAAGTATTCCTGACTCTAATGCGAGATCTCTTTCTCCTCCCAACCCACGGCTTTCAAATGAATATTGAAATATATTTTGAGTACACATTCCTTACCTGGACACATCAGGATTATGATCATGAATGTTTTCTGTTGACCAAGAGGTGCCCAGTGCAAACATTATTTCTGGGTGTGTCTGTGAGGATGTTTCTGGATAAGATTAACATTGGACTCAGTGGGCTCAGTAGATTGCCTTCTCTAATGTGAATGGCCATCATCCAATCTGTTGAGGGCCTGAATAGAACAAAAATGTTGAGGAGGATAAATTCATCCCTTTTGCTTCCTGCCTGCTTTCTTGAGCTGCTGGGACGTTGGTCTTTTCTTAACTTTTAACTGAGATTTACACCATCAATTCCCCCGCTTCTGAGGTCTTCAGATTCAAACTGAAACTACACTACTGGCTTTCCTGGGTCTCTAGCTGACAGACTGTAGACTGTGAGACTTCTCAGTCTCCATGATCACGTGAGTCAATTCCTTATAATACATCTCTTCCTATATGTATATTCTATTGCTTTGGTTTCTCTGGAGAACCCTGACCTAATAAAAGTACATGTCCACACCTGGGTGTATTTGTCCTCTGACTCTTACGTGTCTTTGCCCCGTCACTCCTTATTTTTCCCTACTCTGGTCAACCAAGCTCAGCTTAGAGTTCTGGTACCTTTGGATCTGGCTATAAACTAGGCAGAAGGCTGGGGGCCCACCGAGTTTCAACTATGTTTCACCTATAATTCTCCTGCCAAGAGCCTCTCATGGAAAAACTGAGCATGGGAGTTTTCAAAAATGGAAGCAAAGCAGAACAAGGCATGTTTGTAAAGGGAGAATAAAGAGACTTGCATTAGTGCAGGTTGGCTTTTGAGAACATTTAGACTGCGCAGGAGTGGAGGGGTGAATTGCCGCCTGGAAGCAACGAAAATGAATGGGGTTGAGAGGATATATTCAAGGGATAGTTAAAAATGAGTCAAAAGTTTTAGATATCTAATTAGGTAGGAGGCTTTAAAGAGTCCTTTATATATTCATTATCTAAACATATATAACCTAATATGTGTCATGAGGGGAACAAAGGGACAGTTAGGACCAAATTTTTGCCTTTTTGGTGCTCATAGTCCAGAAAAGCAGATGGCATTAAGCACACCTGCTGGGCTTAAAATGTCGGAGGAGATGTCTTCACCAAGGGAGGGGACAGCAGAGGAAGCAAATCTGCCTGGGATTCTGGGAATGAGACGGGAAGAGGCATGCAGGGAATACCTTGGAGATCTCTATAGATAAATGTGAGTATATTTGGTTGTGCATAAAAGGATGAGCAGAAATTCCCTATCCAGAAAGATGGGCAGTGTGTGCTAGGCTAAGGGCAAAGTTGAGAACTTTGATGAGACTGGGAAGAGTGAGTGGCTTGGTGTTGCAGGAGCAGAGTGGGTGGGGGACAGAGGAAAGAGACACTTGAGAGGGGAGTTGGTTTGAAGAGCTGCCTTTTATGCCCATCGAAAAATGTGGAGAAATGCCATGAGAGATGAGGTCTCATTTAAGTGTTATAGCTGGGTCGGGGAGAGAGGAGGTGCCACTGCCAGATTTATGCTCTTTCATACAGATAATTCTGACTACAGCATAGAGACAGACCGTAGTGTGCAAAGCTGCATGGTGAGAGAGCCTCCCCTGAGGTCAAGCGCATGGTGGACATAGTGGTTGTCCTGTTCATACAAAGGGTAGTGGACTTGGGGGACAGTGTAGTGAAACAGGGCATGTCTAGTTTTAGCTATGTGGACCAGACATACTGAAGGCTGGTCAAATAAAGAGACAGCCACCTGCCATGGAACTTTTCCTGCACCTACCACAATCCTGCATAGTTCAATATCACATCTTCTAAAAACCTTCTGCAGTATCTCAGAAATTGCTTTTTCCTTTACGCCATTATGAAGGGGAGATGGGAAGCAACTCTGCTAAATTAGGAACATGAAAATAAAATTTTAAATTAGGAAAAGGATAAGATATCCTTCTGTAAAAAAGAGTAAATTCTTTCCACTTCTAAGAAATCAAGACAAATCTGTTTTGATGGGACTAGAGATAAAGAGTAAGAAAAAAACCATCCAGAATGAGAGTTTGGGCAGGCTGTGCAGGTGTCAGATCATGTGAGAGCACTTGAGAGGCAGGGTCAGGACAGTTGCATGAAGAGGCCAAGAAGAGTGCATTTGGGAGCAGAGTTTGCATGTTAATATTTTATAAACTGAGTCGTGCAGGAATTCTCATGTTTTTATGTTGCCGATGCCCTTCATATTTAATATGTCATTACCCAGTGACAACAGCCAACGTTAACATGGTGTTTCCTATATGCCAAGCATGGTACTAAGTGTTTTTACCTGTTTTAGCTTATTTAATCCTCTCAGTATCCCGTGAAGTAGGAACAATCTCCATCCACATTTTATAAGTACAAAAACTGAGGCCCATAGCAGATAAATCCTGGGGAGTGGTGGTCTAAAGATTTGAACATGGGCTGTCTGGTCTGAATGCTGACTCTCTTAACCACTTAATATACTGCTTCTGCATACTAAAGTTCAGTAAGACTTTATATGAAGAACACTTGAATTGTAAATCATTGATTTCTAGGGGGGGATACTACATTCATCAATATTCCATAAAAGTAAATCATCTGGCACAGTTCAGCAAAAAGGAAGGGATGGAGTTTCAACATCTAGTTAGTTGTTAGTTGACTGCATATTTGTCACCTTCATCATGTTTTCAGCCTCTTGAGGATCGAGGATCCTATTTCCTCTCTTTCCCTGTGACAGCTGGTAAAGGATTTTGCAAAAAGTAGGTGCTTATAAATGCCTATTAGTCAATTTTTCACAGTTTCCCACTCTTGTCAGACTCAGCAAGCTGCAATTCCTCCCATGGTGTGGAGTTGCTGCTGAAGAATAGCTGCCCAGCCAGGGACAACATTTCCAGCCCTCTTGTATCCAGCTGGGGCTGTTTGGAATTCTGGCAATGGAATTGGGTCTAAGAGTCACCCAGACAAATGGAGATTTTGTTGGAAGGAAAATTAATTTTTGTTACATGAAGCCACTGTAATTTAAGGGGGCTGTTTGTTACAGCAGCTAGCTTACACTTATTAACATACAGTGGTTAATAAGTTTCTTCAAATGGAACCTTATTAATGGAATCAGGTTCTTTAAATGGAAAACTGGAGTCCTGCTTTATGTATGGGCTGTGGCCATGTGGCTTAACTGGGGGCAGAAACCCCTCTGCAGACTTGCCTTTGTCTGGATTAGTTCAGTTGTTACTATCTTGTCCTTATCAAGCCATTAGGACACATGAGAGCCATGTTCTATATGTTGGAGAGAATGGCAGCCCCAGAGCCCTTCTTTGACAGACAAAGGGCCATTGTATAACCAGGCATTACTTTATTCCTTCCCAGTAGCTGTTCTGCCTCCTGAGTTCTTTTTTGGCCTGCCCTGTGAGGGAAACAGGTGAGGGAAATTTTTGTTTTAATCCACTGTCCATTCTTCTCCCCAGGTGTTTTTGCCTTTAAAATGCTTTTGGTCTTTGAATTCAGACCGATCATAGTTTTTGCCAAAAGAATAATCATCTACTTGCAGCTCAGCTGGTCACTTCATTTCTCCAGCCGGCCGAGGAAAGTATTATTATTAGACAATTTTTCTTCTCTCTAAGGGGAAAGAGCAGTGATTTGTTCCTCTGTTCAGGTCTCAAAAGAAGGTGAAAAATATACTTTTTCTGGTGGCTTTTGTCTGAACAGCCCGCACAGTGGTGGAAGGAGCCGTTGTTGCCTGGATGGCGGGTTTATTGATTGAGATCATATATGACGGGGCCTCTCTTGACACCACTCTGCAGCTGGTGCTCCCCACGGCTCCTCAGCAAGTGTCCATTATGAGTTTTCACAGAAGGCTCTGGGAACCATAATGGCTTAGTTGGCAGGGAAAATCTCCATATTCTTTATACTTTCCTACTGAGCTCTGCTTCTGCAATGTATCTTTATCCCCCCTCAGTAATTATTTCTTGCTCTCAAATGGTACATTGTCTTTACAAAGTGATTCCATGTGGATCATCCCACGGGATTCTCACAAAATCTTGGTAAAGGAAGTAGGGCTGACAATATTGTCCATAACTTATAGAAGAGGGAACTGAGGAAAGATAAAATAATTTACTCAAGGTAACATAGCTTCCAAGCAGCAGAGTACCAACTAGAATCTCTTATACATTTTTTTTTTTTTCACCTCATGGTGTCACTACTCATGGAATATGAAATAAATGCTTTGGTTATGTATGTGAACTTCCTTTAATTGGAGTCTGAGAACTCAGCAAAGAGAGAAATCCCATCCTAACTGTTACATTTCCATTCACAAAACTGCAACTAGGTATGAACAAAGTGCTTCAGGGTAATGTATATACATTATAATAAGACAGTGAAGTTGATTAAGGGAAATAGCATTTTTTTTTTTCCTAGTAGAATACACAAATGGAACATACACAATAGAATACCCACACAATAGAACACACAAATATTTATGATGAAACAATAATGTGTGGGACTTGCTTTAAAATAATGCAGTAGAGGAGGATTTGGGGAAAGTTGGTAAACATAGATGAAACAAGATTAACCATTTACTGATAATTATTGAAGCTGGGTCTTAGGTACACTGGGGTTATTATGTTTGTTTCTGTACATTTTTGAATATGTTAAAAATTTAAAAACAAAATGCTAAACCTTTAAAGATGCATTGATAGGTAGAGAAACCCATGTCTTTGAAGTCTTTAAGCAGAAGAAGCAGATCACTTTGTGAGTATATTAAAGAGAGTGTTAGTTAGATGAGAGGATCCCTGCAACCACTAGAACTATTGCTGACCGCTATTTAAGTTTTATTTTGGAGAGAGAAACTTCCTAATAGTTAACTAACAAGGAAGACTGTCTTGCCCCTATAAACTTTTGTGAACAATGCTTTGTTAAGTTTTTAAGTTGCACCAAGATATTTTTATGAGCTGGCCATGCTGCATATTTGAAAGATACATTAGTGCAAAATGGGCCATTAGAGATCCAGTCCTGAGAACTTTTATTCCTGACACAAGCCCCAAATGCCCAGGTTGGAGGAAGCAATTGGAGGGAAAAGAAAAGCCTCCATGAATGTGGAAGGAAAAGAAAACGGGCCAGTTAATAGACCAAGTATGAGGAACAGGAAGGATGGGAGCCACGGCAGCGCTCCAGAGGTTATGACTAAAGAGGTGAAAATGGAGACACTGTGGTAAGGGTACTCTTCACTACCAGCCTTGACTACCAGTGACCTTGAGCAGATGGCACAGCACCTCCAGACATGTGGGGCTCCAAGTCCCCAGAGCTAGTTCTGCCAGACAGGGCTAAGCCATTTTAATACATTGTTTATCTCACTGCCAAAACATGGATTGGAAATCTCTGGCAGATGGCTGTATGCGGCTCTGTGCAAGTGTGGTAGGCACCAGGGGTGAGAGTTTGAGCCCTAAAAAAGCTAAATTCTAAGCTCCTATGAATTCTTATATCCCTGGTGCGGAATTTAAAAGGATGATTATTTACATTTACAAAAATTGTTAATCCAGCCACATACCCACTTTGTGTTCTAGGAAGCTGTGGATTTGCACAGACAAGAAGAGAGCTAAGGTTAGCTCAGCAGGTTAGGAAACAAGATTTAAATAAAAAAACCATTCAAATCTTTTTTGTTTTTGTTTTTTCTTTTGCCCAAATGCATTTTTCCCTTTTAGTTTAACCCGTGAGAACAAGATTTTGTTCATTTTTTATTTTCCCCCTAAACAATTAATTTTAATTGAATTGAATAATCCTATTAGAGATGTAGCTTCTAGTTTTCTATTTTGACAGTGACATTTTGTAGACAGTGGTTTCTGAATTTAAACTGTGCCAAAAAAGGCCTCAGGACACTTTGGGGGAAGTCTTGGCACCTAGGTACATAGACTCCCACAAATGCCAGATATGTTGGCAGTAAACTCTGCCCCTCTATTGATTATAAGAAAAGCTCCTTAAATGTTTTCATGCCCATTGCCTTCTGTCATCCTCAAGTGACTTCAGAATTGTCTCAAGTGAGTCTTGTCACCCCCATTAAGAACATGGAATAATTAAGGCTTAGAGAAGTGGCAGTTTGTCAAGAGCTATTTTTACAGCTTCCAGGTCACACCAGCAAAGCATGCTGCTTCTCCACCTGGCTGGATGGTTATACTCCTATCCTCTCTCACTGAAGACTTGCTTTCCAGAAAATTCATCTTCTTTCTCCCCTCCTTGGTTACCACAGGATGACACAGAGACCGCTGTGCAAACAATTAACTTTGGCACCCCAGCATCACCACATCGCCAGTACAACCACCTGCACTTAGGGAGGCTTTGCTGGCTTTCACACCCTAGGGCTGAGCATTATCTAAATGCTAAACATGGTGATTGGGGACTGATCAACTCTACATTCTAGGGAGCTTCTGTGGACTCATACATTCATTGTAGACCAAAACAATATTCTCCCAATGCATTGCTTTTACATAACATGTCAGAACCAGCTTGCTATGATTTCCTTTGTTTATAAACCACAGTCTTGGCCATTGTGGAAGTGCTTCAAAGAAAAAAAAAAGAATGAATGAGAAGGTTTTCACATTAACTGGAAGTTCCATCTTCAGACAGGCTGTAACACTAAACAGCCATATAACCTTGAGTAAGTGAACTACTGTTTCTGAAATCTTAGTTGCCGCAACTATGAAAAATAAAAAGAGTAAAAACCCTCGTAGCATTACTGTGGTACTCAAAAGGAACAATATGTGTGAAAATACCTTGGAAAGTGTGATAAAGACAATAGTAACAATTACAGTACTTTTATACTGTTGAAGAAGCCAGAAGTTGGGATGGTTTCTCTCTCATTCTGCCTTAGGGAAACTGAGGCACTCAGAATTCAAATAAAAGCAGAAATTGTTGCAGGGGGGACAAAAGCATACTAGGCTCAGAGATGAATATTGTTACAATGATCATACAACCTTTGATAGTGGTAGAATCAATGTGGTATGAGGAAATGAGGATCCTTTGAAAGGTAAGAACATATACAGAAAAAGCGATCATTGCCCAGTGCTAAAACCAAAGGGCTAGAATTAGGTTTAAACCATTTGGTTGAAAAGTTTGGCCCCATTCCTGCCCTTAGAACATGATCCAATGAAAGCCCAGTTCTGGTGGACAAGATGTGCATGGAAAGGAGCTGGCCCACTTAAATCTTACAGTGGTGAGTGGAGAAAATCTGGCATACAGGATGAAGAGGAGAAAGAAGGACTTGGCCACTATATGACCCTTTACAGGATCCAACCAGGCCACCTGGAGGCACCAGAGCAGAGAGAGAATGTTGCCTCTGGGCACACTCCCTTAATACCTCTGGAAATGTTTTGAACACCAACTCCGAACACAGCATTTTTTAGATGTGAAACATTTCCCTGTGATGCTTACTGTTACCTCACACCAAGGTCAAGGTCATTCAACACATGTTTATTGAACACCTTCTATGGACCAGACACTATTCTAGCTTTGTGGAAAGATGGAAAAACGGCCAGTGTGGTCATGATTTTTATAGACTGTGTAATCTGGTAAACCAATACTTGTAATTTGGAATAAGTGGTAGGGTGAAAACAAATATGGGGCTGTTTTTGAGAAGATGAGGAAACTATAAGGAAAAGTTTCTCTTAGATGTGGCTTATTTTAGGTAATTTTTTAGTGATGGAGCTGAGATTTGAACCTAGGTGCCACATGCTGCTAGAGACAGTCTTCTTAAACCATGCTCTGCTGTATCATGAAAAGGGTAAAGAAATCATGCTGTCATGATCTACTGGCCCTGTTGCATCATTAGTAAGAATCAGCTGTAGTGCCAAGGTGTCTTCATTCATTTTGCTGACTGATGGAGGTCCAGTTATGGTGCAAAGTGCTGGAGCTAAAACGTTGAATATGATATAAATGTTACTCTCAAGGACCTCAATCTAGCAGCAAGAGAGAAAACTGCAATTTGGTGTGATATGTGCATGACATAAGTGAAGAGTTGGTTATTGAAACCCAGCAAAAGGGCATCTAACTGAGCCTTGTGGGGACTTGAAGCTTTCTAAGAGGAAGTGGCTCTATGCGGAATCCGAATCCTGCATTTGATTCAGAATGAAACATGTCATCAGGGCAGAGGAGAGAGGAAGGAGACTATTTTGGGTAAGGGGAGCATCTCATACCAAAACCTGTAAGTAAGTGAGATCTTGGCATTTTTTTAGTAATTGTAGCAGAGTTATCATGGGTAGAGCAGAGTGGGGAGGAGTTTGTGAGAACTGAGTCTGATGTGTGAGCAGGAGTCAAATCAAGAAGGCTTTTATTAGGCTATATTGGGAAATTTGGACTTAGACCTGGAAGAAAATAGGGAAGCCTGAGAGGTTTTAAGCAAGGGACTAAAATAATCAAACTTGAGTGTCTGAAATTCTCTCCACTGCCATATGCTGGGGATGAGATAACGGCTGACCTAGGAGTTTGAAGGCTCTGACACTTATGTTACTTAGAGGCAATGTGGTAAGGTGGAGGAGGTGGTCTTTAGCATTAGGCAGATGAGAGTTTTAGTCTTTGTTAGGCTACTTGTAAGCTATGTGTTCTCTGAACCTTAGTTTTCTCCTCTGTAAAATAAGAATAAAAATAGGACTTCCTATTAAAGCTGTTGTGAGGATTAAATGAGGTAATGTAAATGCACAGTTCTTAGCACTGTGCCTAACACATGGCTAAGTACTTGATAAATGATAGTTGAAAATGTCAGCTCGAATGTTTCTTAACCTCCAAATACGTAATCAATAGCTTTTTGTGTACCCACATTTTGCTACCATTATTCTTTAAATTTTTTTAAATTTAAATTTTATTTTTAATTGACAAATAATGGGGTGTAATATGATAGTTTGATGCATGTATACATTGTAGAATGGTCAAATCAGAGTTCTTAGTGTTAACTCTGTTATTTCAAGATTATGGCCTCTTTTCCCAACATCTGCTTTGTTGGCTCAATTAGAAGGCAAAACAGAAATAAAGGAGCATTCACTCCCTACCCCATTCTATTTCTCTTTGAGACTTTGATATGAATGGAAACATTTTCAATCCAGCTAGCTCTAAGAGGAAAAAGACAGCTTGGGAGAGGGAAGCTCTTCCCCTTCTTTGCCTACCATTGTATAAAACATGGCCCTCCGGCACTTGGTGAGCCCAGTCAGTGTTAGCTAGAATTGTTATAGGCCTGGTTAGAGTTTGGCCATCTAAAGAGCAGATCAAGAAAAAAGGTTCACAGGAGAAATCTACTTCTGTTTTAGATTAAAAAACAAATCACTGAGGGCAACTATGGAATATCTAGTTTCTGTGTTTAATATTCACCCTCCCAGACTTCTCAGCTGCACTTTCCAAATTAAAGCAACCCTTTCCCTGGCCACCACACACATCTTTGCATCTCTGGTGTGTCATGAGCATCATTAGGGGGAACTTCTCTAGTGAATGGGACGCATCATACATATTTAATGTGATAGAGCTTGCTCTGGCTCTACTATCAGCATAATCATAGTGTACTGATGACAAGGTGGACACAAAGAAAAATTAGTTTCTAAGTGGATAGTCATTTTGTCTTTTGCTTTTCTGGAATTCAGTCTGACTCATAAAAATTAGCAGCTGCTCCTATTCATGCTGAGGAGCTATAAGAGTTCCAAAGACTGGGGTTTTATTCCAGGTAAATGGAGTGTCCTGTTTGGAAGCACTGTGCAATGAAGCTGAAGGAGAATAAAAAAGGGTCAATGATATCAAAAGCCCAGTAATTGTGTACCAATGAGTTACATAAAATATAACAGCACCAAGGAGAAATATCTTAACCTCCTCACTCCTGCCTCGCTTTCTGTTTTTAAAATTTCTTTTCTATGTGCTCTTTGCTGTTTAATTGGCTTGACCATTCTTGAAAGGGAATTATTTCAATTGTTTCACTGAGATCGTGTTATCATTTGTATGTACCTCCATAAGCTCGATTTTGCATGACAGTGATGCTCACCCATTGTAGTAAATGGATAGAAAACCCAACACAAAGGAGATTTATATAATTATTTTAGGGAACTATAAAGGAGTACCACAGTTTAATCACTTAGCAAATATTGCTGAGCCCTGAACTACAAACTGGTGTATGGGATTCAGATGATTTAAAGGTGTCTAGGCCTACCTGATGAGTAGGTGTAGCCAATGGCCCTGAGGCATCTCTTTGAAAATGTTAATTTGATGGATGGTTGGGGGAAAAGAGTAAAAGCTAAGAAGGTGTCTATCCACTCCAAGGTGGTGGACTTGTGCCTGAGCATTCTGCAAGAGGGGCTCCAGGTAGGAGTTGAGAGATGTATTCCCAGGAGGAAAAGAGGAAGGAGGGGGAGGGAGCACAGAGGTTTCAGAGACACAGCCAAGGCAAGAGGCTTCTGTGAGTGGATGACTGAATGGGGTGGAAGGGGAGAAAAGATGCTTTCTCCCCCTCCTCAACTCAACTAGTGAGCTCATTCACAAAGGGGTGACAGCACTAGTTGCACCTTGAGAAACAGTGGCTTTTACATCCCTGCGGCTCTCACATGGCAGCAGTGGGACTGGAGAGGTGTCATGTGAAGTGGCTTCATGTGATACAGGAATAATACAGGGTAGTCATGGGAGAATAGAAAATTCCAGGCATCAGTTTCACATGACTAGCAAAAAGGAAACTCTGAAATAGCTGCATAAGCTAGAGGCTGATAAGACTTTGGAAACCAGGATGTGGGCCACTTTGGCCAAGACCAACTGGACCCAATGAGGTACTAGATTTGACCTAGAACCTCATTATATGCTCATTAACATAGTCAATCACACACCCACCAGCACCATGTCAGTTCCAGGAATACCCACATTTGGTGTAAAAGTGGGTGGCACCACAGCTCTGAGAAATCTTCACCTTTTTCCAGAAATCTTCATGAATATTCCACCCCTTGGTTTTAAAGAAACCCATAAAGATAGGAGCCAAACCCCTTTGCATGGGATTCTCTCTCTTGAGTACACCTGCACTCCCTTTTCTTGACTATGTACTTTTTGCTGTGCAATATATCTCTGTACTTTCACTATTTTCCCACTTCTTGAATTCCTTCTTGTGATGGTGTCAAGAGCCTAGACAGCAACAGGATCCAGGTCCCACCAGCGTTTGGGGACCTCCACGTTACATGGGCAGTGGACATCAGTGAGCAGGAGAAGACTACTTCTGCACACATGACCTGTACCCCGGAAATTTCCAGTGTTATTCAGAGATCCTTTAAGAATGAAGACTGATATTATTGGGGAATGAGAGAGTGGGGCAAGAAGCATTTGTATTTCACTGTTACTTCAAAGTGATGTTTTGCTACTGTGCTTGTGAGTGTGAGCAAATTTAGGTTACATATATTGGTAAGCAGTGTTCCATAGGCAAACAACACATACTTTGGCCAAATGCTGAGTGAGACAAGACGGATCATCTTTTTTTTTTTTTTTTTTTTTTTTTTTTTTTCATCCTAGTCATTTTTTCTTCTCTAGTAACTTACATGCTGGAAACCTAAAATATTTTCTTAATTTCCCTTTCAAGCCCATCAATTCAATTTATCCAGCACCTGCAAAAATTTTTTTCTTTCCTTTTTTGCAATGGCACATTTTAGATCCCTGGTTTGTTTCACTTTCTTTGACAAAATCTGTTATTACTGAATTATCTTGCAGGATTTTTGTGCCAATATTATGCAAACATTTAGAACAGATTAGCACTGAAATCCCAGGTAACATATATCACCCTTGGACACTCTCCCTTTGCAGTTGCTATGATTGCAATTATCAATATAAAACAAATGGACAGAAGTACAAAAATGAAGAAAGGAATCCAGACTCAGAGTGTGTATCTGATTTCACACTTAGAGCTTTGTGAGCCAGCATGTTGCACAACCTGGCTGAGCCTCAGTTTGCCCATCTGCAAACTAGGACTAATAATAGTCTCTACATTGTAGGGTTACTGTGAGAAATTAATGAGAGAATGTGATTACCGCAAGTGGCAGTGGCAGGCACATAGTGGGCTGTATAATGGCTTTTTAAAACAGAAGGTGGCCAGGCGCGGTGGCTCACACCTGTAATCCCAGCACTTTGGGAGTTCAGGGCAGATGGATCAATTGAGGTTAGGAGTTCAAGACCCACCTGGCCAACATGGTGAAACCCCATCTCTACTAAAAATACGAAAAATTGTCTGGGCATGGTGGTGCACACCTGTAATCTCAGCTACTCTGAGAATCACTGGGACTGGGGAAGGCGAAGGTTGCAGTGAGCTGAGATTGTGCCACTGCACTCCAGCCTGGGCAACAGAGTGAGACTCCATCTCAAAACATAAAAAATAAATAATAAAAATAAAAAATAAAAAGAGGAAAGGAAACTGTTGCAACCCTATGCTTTAGGTACAGATTTTCATCTCCTAAGTCAGGATGGTAGTGAAATTCATTATAAATCAAAATTTGAGGAAAAATGTATTATGTTTCCCTGTGGATAATACTGATGAATTCTGCTTTCTGTTGCTGGACAGGATGGTCTTTTGTTGACCATTTAAATAAGTCTGACACTTTAAAATAAGTCAGGGAAGAATCTAGCATTTTGAATTGTATTGATACAGTGATATAATATTATGTCCTTGAAACAGCTAGAATTTGTTGGTGTAAGTTACACTCCACAGGACTCTAGCAATCTCTAGAATCAAGAGATACTGTGCTCCAGTTGAAATAGGGCAGACCTGGAGTTTGACACAGTTTCTAGGTTCAAATCCTGGCTCATTGTCATACCAATTATACTTTGGACATGTTATACAACCTCTCTGGCCTCACTCTTTTCCATGAAAAGAGGCTACAAGGCCAGCTCTTTGAAAAGTTTTAAAAGAGCTTACCACATTTCCTGACCTATAGTAGATGCTGAGTATATCTCTGTTTCTTTTCCACTTTACTTCCATATTTTTAGGTCTAAACCAATATTATAACCGTACAGGTTGAGTAAATATTAGAATATGAGAGTAAGATGCATTGTGATATACTAGGTGGACACTAGTGATTTTGGGTTTTTCTTCATAGCTTAATAAATTATCAGGAATTAGAAGTCCTGTGGAGACTTTCAGATAGCAAGTGATAATAAACCAAATTATTCTAGCTAACATGGTCATCCTTTGAAAGAAAAATTGCTAAAGCATGTGACAAGCTGTTTTGGATATGTGGCCAGTGAAGTTCCTGTGTGTCAGGGAATAATGTGCTGCCACTTACCGAGCAGCTTCTACGTGCCAGACGCTGCCGAGGGATTTCCATAACCTACCTTTGGGCTTCAAAGTTTGACCACTTTGGATCAGAGTCTATTTCATTATTTATAAAGTGTATACATTTGGGCAAGTCATTTAACCTCCCTGACCTTCAGTGTTCTCATCAGTACAAAATAATAATCTCTATTTTCCTTTGTGGGAACCAAATAAGATAAAGCCAAAGTGTTTTGTAAACTGTAAAGTACCCTGTAAATGATAGCTATTATGAATTAAAAGAGCTCCCAGGAACAGAAATCAGGCCTGTATTGATGTCTCTAAAAGTCCCTAGTCCTGTGCATCTCTAGAGTTGAAAGCAATGTGGGAAGTGGGCTAATTGTTTATTAGATGTCTACTAGATTCCAGATATTCTTTGGGAGCTTTCCCATACATAGCTGAGGTTCTGGGTATCAGTGAAAGACTTCTGTATGACTTATTGACTTCCTTTGCCCTGCAGTTGTCATTCTGGATACCTTGGTGCTTATATAGACAGGAACTCAAGGAAGAGCTATGTGTATAGCAACTTTAACTCCAACACCGGAGTTTGTCACCCAAAAACTGGTTGCCACCTCATCAAAGTTCCTGAGCCTTTCACTTTTAATGGCAAATACTTCTTTTTTCTTAAGAAAAATATCCATAAGGTAGTGTTTCTTCTCTGCCTCAACCTTTCGTGATCTATATCTTCAGGACAAAAATAAACAAACACCCTTTCTCTTGAACAGGATGTTTTTCTAGTTATTTATTTATTTAAGAAAACTGTCATCCAAAGCACTTCAGTAAAATCTCCTTTTGTATTTACCTCCTGATAACCGCTCAGCCAGGCAACATGCATGCCACTACAAATTGCTCATAACTAAAGATTCAGAGCCCTTGCTGTAACTTGTTTTCTTTTGTCCAGTTTTTGGTGCTTTCCAAATCCTGGCATTGATGGTGAGAGAGGTGAACTTTTCCTTTTTCAGCTTTAGGATAAAATATGCTTTGCCTAAAGCATGTTCTGAGCATTTTCCTTTGTACCTTCATGATGGAAAGAAAGAGCTGAAAACAGACTGACAGACCTACACGGGCATTTTCTTGGCTTACACGGGAACGAGCTGGAGCCTTACTGATTTTGCTGTCAGAACTGTCATCTTCCTAATGCATAGAGTGGGGATGGCTCTAACCTTCTCTACGAATGGATTCATAGAGTGACAATAAACTTAAGAAACAGTGAATCGGCTTCCATGGTTACTACAGTCGGGGTCTTCTTTCACTTGTCTATTGCTCTCAATTCTCATTACTCAAAAGTCTGATCACTTCTTCCTTGAAAATGTGTCTTGGATACACTCTTTCTTCTTCATTTCTAGTTTTATCCTGGCTGAGAGTCTTGGATACCTCATGACTAAATAACCATAATGTCCTGCATTCTGTCTCCTCCTTTTTACTAGTCTCTCCCTTTTCCAATTTGTCTTGTACACTTACTTTCAAGAGAACACTCCAAAAACATGATTTCCAGCTCCTGCTCCAGGGTGTGCAATAGCTTTCCATTGTCTATTATATGGACGCTATTATTCTCTGCCTCACTTTTAAAGTCTCTCCTGGTGAAGAGGGCTGGCTCACTTCTGCTAAAGATTGACACCCAGGATCTTGGGTTCCATTCTTGGCCTTGCCAAATCCTGACTCTGTCTTTGGGAAGGTCATGTCACCCTTGTAAATCTCAACTGCTACATTTATTAAATGAAGGGTGTCTTGTGGTTATGAAGATATATTGGAGTCTATCTGCCTAGCCCTCTCTCATCCTCTTCTCCAAGAACTGTAGTGTTCCTCTTCCCTTGCTTTCCTCCCTCCCTCCTTTCCTTTATCCATCCTCACCTCCTTCCTTCCTTTTATCCATACTTTGGTTTGAGATGAGAAACATCCAAGGCATAAAGAATTTAAATGACTTATATACCTGAGTCATATAGAGTCTATTTTCCCTATCAGGTCTATAAACTCTGTTTTAAAAGGAATCATGATTTCATATCTCAAAATAACTAAAAGTGAGAATTTAAAATGTTCTCAGCCAGGTGCGGTGGTTCACACCTATAATCCTAGCACTTTGGGAGGCTGAGGTGGGCAGATTGCTTGAGACCAGTCTGGGCAACATGGCAAAACCCTGTCTCTACAAGAAATGCAATCATTAGCCAGTCATGGTGGCTCACGCCGGTAGTCCCAGCTACTAGGGAGGCTGAGGCAGGAGTATTGCTTGAGCCCAGGAGGTTCAGGTTGCAGTGAGCTGTGATCACATCACTGCACTCCAGCCTGGGTGGCAGAGTGAGACCCCATCTAAAATTTAAAAAAAAAAAAATAACAAAATGTTCTCATCACAAATAAATGGCAAATATTTGAGGCGATGAATATGTTAATTAGCTTTATTTGATAATTCCACGATGTATACATGTATTGAAGCATCACATTGTTCCCCATACATTTATATAATGATTGTCAATTAAAAATAAAATACAACTTTAAAATAAAAAGAATCATCCCCTTCAAGCAAAATTCAGATAACACAGACTTCTATTCAGTGTTACTCCCCATGGGAGAGAGAGAAAGGATTCAGTAGAAGCACTGGGAGAGGACAAAGCAAGGAAGAACAATGCAGAATGTTAACAATAAAATGAGTAGTTATCATCAGAGGAGGGAGGGTTCTCTCTACATCTTCACTAGACATACTAGGATATGTGGCTTAAGTTTGTAGCTGTAGGGATCTTGCTTAGCTATTAGGAGGGTTTTTTAAAACTATTACTGAGTTGTAATATAACTCTTCAAGAGCTCTTGAGTTTTCTTTTCTTTTCTTTTTTTGAGACAGAGTTTCGCTCTGTCTCCCAGGCTGGAGTGCAGTGGCATGATCTCGGCTCACTGCATCCTCCACCTCCCGGGTTTAAGCAATTCTGTCTCAGCCTCCCAAGTAGCTGGGATTACAGGTGCCCACCACCATGTCTGGCTAATTTTTTTTAAAAAAATTTTATTTTTAGTAGAGATGAGGTTTCACTATCTTGGCCAGGCTGATCTTGAACTCCTAACCTCGTGATCCACCCGCCTCAGCCTCTCAAAGTGCTGGGATTACAGGCATGAGCCACTGCGCCTGGCTGAGTTTTAAGTACAACTTTTAGCATAATATGATAAGGGCAAGGGATGGGCAAAAGTTTATCCTGGGTGGTATCAGAAAACAAAAATATAATTAATATTACATTCATATCCAAATCACAATCTTTAGGCTATAGAATTATTTTTAAAAGTATAAAGACCTGTCTTTCCTGGTTTTACACCTGTCTCCTCATCTTCATCCTCCCTGCTTTGTTTCTCCTGTGTTCTTTCTCAACCGGAAATTGTAGCTCCATTTTTTTTTAATTGTTCAGGTTTATAACCCTATAACAATTTTGACACTATTTTCTCTCACATCCCCAGTTAGATTTGTCAGTATTCTTGTTGTCACTACCTTCAAACTATGCTCAGAATCTGACCCCTTCTCATCACCTGTTATCACGTTTATGTGATCCATCATCTCTCAAATAGATTATTTTAATAGTCTCCTAAATGATCTTCTGGCTTCTCCTTTGACCTCCTTTAGTCAACAATAATTTTCTTCAAGCTTTAATCAGATCACATCCTCTCAATAGCTTCCTGCCTCATCCTGAAAGAAAACTGGTGTCCTTACAGGGGTCCACTGGCCCCTCATTACATGCAACCTTCTCTGTTACTCTCTGACCTTGTCTTACACTAATCCCTGTCCACTCATCCATTCCTGTCATCTGTCACTAACTTGTTTGTTGTTCCTAGTACAAACAGATGTGTTCCTGTCCCAGAGTCACTGCTCTTGCTTGTCTGTCATCCCTCGGACACCCACATGGTTCAGTCCTTCAACATATATAGTCTTTACTCAACTGGTTCTTTATCTGATGGGCTTCCTGGACAGTGTATCTACCATGTCTGACCCGCCCTATTCCCTTTCCTTGTTTCATTACTTTTTTAGTAGTGTACATCACCATCTAGCATAGGGATGCTCAATCTTTTGGCTTCCTCGGACCACACTGGAACAAGAGGAATTGTCTCAGGCCATACATAAAATACACCAGCACTAACAATAGCTGGTCAGCTAAAATAATCACAAAAAAATCTCATAATGTTTTAAGAAAGTTTACAAGTTTGTGTTGGGTTACGTTCAAAGCTATCCTGGGCGTCATGAAGCCCGTGAGCTGCAGGTTGAACTCTTGATCTAGCATATTATATATCTTATTACCTATTTTTCATGTTCATTATCAGTCATCTGCTATAGAACATAAAGTCCTTGAGAGCTGATCATGTCTTCCTATAGTCAGCTCTGTTCTCTGCTGTATCTCCAGCATATAGAGATATATACAATCATATACAGCACATACAATCAGTAAGTAGTTATTGAATTAGTGAATGAATTGATGCTGTACAATCTCTGCTTTCTTCTTTTCTTAGGAAATAACATCCAATTACCTGAGGAATCTAAAATCCATCACTGCCTCAAATTTGCAGGACTGTTGTTGGTTGTAAATATTGGACGTAGATAAGGAAAGCCAGGACCAGCCATACACTTAAATTTGAAGTGTTCCTAACTCCACAGTCTTGCCACTAGCTGTCATGGTACAGATGAAATGTCAGTTGCTAACAGACCTAAAGACTAGGAAACTGTGGATGGCTGATGAGTTCAGTTAACCTCTGCTATTTCTCCTCCTGGAGCAGGGTCTAGAGGGCAAACTATCCAGAAATAGACACTGGGTCTTCTAGCTTATTCCTGCTGCCACTTAATCATAACAAGCCAGAAGAAAGAGTCTGGTAAGAGAAGCAGAATTTCCACTAGCCATGTGGGATTCCTAGAATCACAAATGACAAAGCAGTAAAGGATCTTTGGAATGGTAAGTTGGGAAGGTGTCTTAGTCTGTTTTGTGGTGCTATAACAGAATATCTGAGACTGGGTAATTGAAAAAGAACAGAGGTTTATTTGTTATAGTTTTGGAGGCTGAAAAGTCCAAGAGTGAAGGTCCCATGTCTGGCAAGGGCCTTTGTGCTTCCTTATCCCATGGGGGAGGGTGGAAAGGCAAGAGAACACATGCGTGTGCACACGCAAAAGAAAGAGAAGGGGGAGAGAGAGAAAGAGGGCAAGAAGAGATTGAACTCACTTGAATAACAAACCCCATTCCTGCAATAATGCAATAATATAACAATATTAATCCATTTATGAGGGTTCTCTGCCCTCATGACCTAAACACTTCCCATTAGGCCCCGCTTCATACCACTGTTGCACTGGGGATTACGTTTCCCACACATAAACTTTGGGGGACATATTCAAATAATAGCAAAAAAAAAGTAAACTAGACATGAAACTGATGGTAATATCAAATGATTGAATTACCTCAGTTATAGTAATTTCCAGGGCTCAAGTTTTCCTTCTGTTTAGTGGAATTGGAAGGGACTGGGGATCACTATGTTCAATTCTGTCACTGAATAGAGGAATAAACTGAGGCCTAGAGAAGTTAGATGCTTTTTTTAGGTTATATAATGATGTGCTCTTGGTACTGCAACCACAGCCCAGGTCTCCTCACTTCTAATCTTGGGCTTATTCCTTGTCCTAGGACACACCTCTCAAGATAGAATGTGAAGGTTACAGAGATGGTTTGCAGGCCTCCCTCACAAGGAACCATCCATGTAATACCTCTGCTTCCTAAATTCATCAGACAGAAAGAGTATTCACTTCTGTAAGCTGGTAGAGAAAGAGTGGGCAACGAAGGATGAATTTGGGAAAACCCAGTGGAAGGAAAGGGAAGCATGTGGGAAAGACAGAATAATAACGTTGGGTGAAAGAGTCAGGTGCAGTGGCTCATGCCTCCAATCCCAGCCGTTTGGGAGGCCGAGGCTGGTGGATCACCTGAGGTCAGGAGTTTGAGACCAGCCTGGCCAACATGGCGAAACCCTGTTGCTACTAAAAATATAAAAATTAGCTGTGCGTGGTGGTGTGCGCCTGTAATTCCAGCTACTTGGGAGGCTGACGCAGGAGAATCGCTTGAACCCGGGAGGTGGAGATTGCAGTGAGCCGAGATTGTACCACTGCACCCTGGACAACAGAGCGAGACTTCATCTAAAAAAAAAAAAAAAAAAAAAAAGAGTCTTACAGTAACAAAATAACTGAAATATCTGAGCATATAAAATAGTAAAGATGAGAAGTAGCAAGAAAAGTGCATCATGGAGAAAAAGGAAAAAGAAATTGAACATGCCCTTTCTTTCCTCCTTCTGAAATACCTTGTTTCTTTCTCAATGACCACCACAATACACACACACACACACACACACACACACACCCCGTGTACACACAAATACAACTTTTCACCTTCCCTTATCTAAATCATCCAAGGCACAGGTCTACTGACATCCACATGATGAAGCTTTCCTACTGTGATACAAGCTCTCATCTTGCCAATCCTGCCTCTGCTACTTGTCTTCTCTGAATTCCCCTAAGACTTGTGTATCTCTTGTTACACATTGATTTGTACATGATTTTTTTTTTCTTTTAAGATGAAGTGTCACTCTGTTCCCTAGGCTGGAGTGCAGTGGTGCAATCTCTACTCACTGCAACCTCCGCTTCCCAGGTTCAAGCAATTCTCAGGCCTCAGCCTCCCAAGTAGAAGGGATTACATGATACCTGGCTAATTTTCGTATTTTTAGTAGAGATGGGGTTATGCCATGTTGGCCAGATTGGTCTTGAACTCCTGATCGGAAGTGATCCACCCACCTCAGCCTCCCAAGTGCTGGGATTACAGGCGTGATCCACTGTGCCTAGCCAATTTATGCTTGAACTCAAATCTGTGTCTAGTTAGTTTTTCTGTGCTTCACAGTGACTACCTCAGTGCATGCTGAATAGACACTTGTTGAATAAATGAGTGAATGAATGGGAGGATTTTCTTAAACTAATAAAGTAAAATTATAAGCATTTATAGCTGATACCACACACACAAATGGAGCAATACTGAGAAAAAAAGCTTGAAAAAGATTTTACTAAGAAAGCTATACCATGCACAAAATAAAGGAACATAATATTAAGGGTAAAAACAAAAGAGTAACAGGAACCTAAACCTTAGAGAGAGCTGGGGCCTGGAAAAAGAATGCTAACATCTACAAAGCTGACTTTTCATCTTTATTCAGGTCAAGAAGAAAAGTAAGGGATGATCAGCCTGCTGCTACTGTAACACTTACAGATAACAACGCTAAAGTACCTGTCTTCTGTTTGACTTCTACCTTCTTAATCAGGGAGAATTGTCCAGGAAGGTGTCAAATAGTCTTTTTTTTTTTTTCTGTAAAAATGAAGCTCAGTATGTGGGAGGAGAGAGGACAGAAACAGCTAGCTGCTTTAAATGAGTCTCTGATTCAGACATAGATGAGTGGCATCTCAAAGCTCTGGAAAAACATGGACATGTGGATAGGAAACTCCTTAATCTTTGAAGAATGATGAAAAAAGAAATGATATCAGAAGACTGGAGAATGACATGTAATGGTTCAATTTTTCAGAAGGTAGAAAACAGTTTTTAGAAATTTTAGACCAGGAAATTTAACCTCACTCTTTTTTCACAATCCTAATTTCACATCCTCATCTCTAAGGGTTGTTAAAGCATATGAATCATCCAGATTGTTTATCTGTTTTCTTTTTTTTTCCAGTTATCTGTTTCAAATTCATTTAAAATTTATGTCCCAAATGATACTTTTGTTTTCACTATCCCTTCCCCCTGCCCATTTTGCTCCTCATACAGCCCAGTAAATGCTACTGCCTTCCACTGAATTGCTCACGTCAGAGTTGGGTGTTTTCATTGAAGCTGGCCTGTTCCTCACACCTCACGTTACCCATCAACACCTAACCAACTAAGGTCACCCATCAACACCTAATGATTCTGAGTCATCTCTTGCCTCCCTGCCCTCACAGCCAGGCCAGATACCCTGGTTTCTATTTAGTTTCTAGTTAGTAGGGGCTGCTAATTAACCTATTCACAGGATGACTTCCATGTGCTCAGAACGCTATGGAATGCAGACCTTCGGTACTAGAATAGTCAATAATTAGAATCATTTGTGTATTTCTGATTCTGATAGGATGATAAGTGCTTCTCTATGTGCAGGGCTCACTGGAAGCACTCAATCAGTCCTCACTGATGCAAGCAGCAGATCCAGAGACAGATGGGCCTTTTTATGTACAAGTCAGGGAAATAACACAATGTTAGGATTCTTGGTTATTCTGGAGCTGAAGATGTAGTGTGGTGTCCATCACTGACTGGGAGCTCCAAATCCCAAGATACTAACTGAACATTTTCAACATTCTAGAGCTGTGTTTTCAAATATAAAGGATACACAAATATAAATATGAGATGATGTGTTACCTCAAAAGCCTTTAGTTTATATAGTATTCTCAGAAATTAGAATCCCAATGCACCTTCAAAATTCTGTACAATATGGTCTGGCAGACCCTACTGAGGTTGAACTTCAGGAAACTTAGAGTTGTAAAACCTGATTATTTTAAAATGTTTGAGTTCAGGAAATTAGGACAATTTATAATTTCAAGTTTTTCAGAGGGAGAAAATTCTTCTATTTCTCCATTTCCTTAACATGCTTTATTTTGTTTTGTTTTATATCTTATTTGTGCTACGTTACAAACTCTCTTTCTCAAAGGACTGTGATGACTTTAAATGGATATGAGAAATGTCTTGAGATCTTACTTCCTGGGTTCAAATCCTGGATATACCACTTAAGCAAGTTACTTAATTATGTTGTGCCTCAGTTGCTTTATCTGAGAAAGAGGATAATAGAGAGGTCTGCCCTGATGTTTTGTTAGGAGGAATAAATAAGGTAGTACAAGAAAGCACTTAGAGCTGTGCCTGACACACAGGACATACTTAATATGTGTGAGCCCAATTGTTTGCCTGTATTGCTATCATGTGTGGAGTCTCTGCTCTCCCATTTTGCTGTCTGTCCTTGGGTAAATAGCTTAATCTCAGTGTCCTCAATGGCTAGGAGGGTCTGGACTCCCTGATCATTCCAAGTTCTGGCCTTGATTATCCAGTGAATGGAACACTCTGGACTTCCTTCTGCCCTCATGATAGCCATTCTGTCAGCCTAGAGAAGTAAATTTAAGATAGTTCAATCCAGTCCAATTCAGTTCAGCTCATCAATTCAGTTTAGTGCAAGTCATTAATTTCATTTATTCAAAAATATCTCTTGAGGTTTAAGAAATGCATAACACTTTCAGACCTATGTTCCTACAAATCTGAATGACTTTTTTAGGTTTACATCTTTCTTAGTGGAGAGAAAATAAGAGATTTTATCCCTCAGGGGCTTAAGGGTCTTCTTTAAACAATATTTAAGAAAATGACATTTACCCAGTTGCTCAGAAATGTACTTCTGATTTCTAAATGGTTCTAATTATTCCCTACTGCCGAGGGACGTTCCTCGAGGCTGGCCAACCTTCCCTGCAGGGTGTAGCAGACAAGCTACTCAACTTAGGTGAAAACAAGAAGGGGGCTGTTACAGAGTACAAACTACAGCAAAATAAACAAAGCCCCAATTATGATTCCAGGAAGGTAAATGGGGTTTTCTATTTAGTACAAAAAAAATTGATTTCTCCTGGAGTGTTACTTATACCATAATGATTATTGGAAGGAAGACAGCTTAACAGAGTGATGCAAAAATAATATTAGATGAGCCGCATATCAGTAGCTGGTGGACTGCTCACCTTAAAGGAGAGCTAGAAAAACACAATAAATGGGGAGATAGGTTATTTAAAACATTCTGGCAATTTTTATTATTTATACTCAGTCCTTTATTCGTTTGTTATTTTCTTTTTTTAAAATTTATTTTTTATTATTATTATACTTTAAGTTCTAGGGTACATGTGCATAACGTGCAGGTTTGTTACATATGTATACTTGTGCCATGTTGCTGTGCTGCACCCATCAACTCGTCAGCACCCATCAACTCGTCATTTACATCAGGTATAACTCCCATTGCCATCCCTCCCCCACCGCCTCCCCATGATAGGCCCCGGTGTGTGATGTTCCTCTTTAAAAGAAAGATGAGTTGAAGACCAACAAACAAGATGATAAATTCAAGTTAATTCTAGGAAAAGTTATTTATATCTAATTGGAGCCTATTGGCTTTTATGCATAAAAGGCTAAATTAGCACCATGTTTAAGTAAGTCAGAAACATAGGATGTTGAATCCAAAGACCCTCTAAGCATAGTGTGATCTGAGCCAGTCCCTATTCCAGGCAATAAAAGCAAACAAATAAATAAATAATCAATTATTTGCTGAAAGACATTTATATTTCTCAATTGCAAACTAAGGCAGAGTTTGTATTCAGTTACAGAGATTTGAGAAGCCATTTATTTCACCTCTCTATATTTCTCTGTACCACATTTTGGTTCTTTCTACCCAAACTTCCACAAATTCTTAAAAGAACTGCATTAATTCTTGCTGTATTATCTTGAATGTAAAAATCTGACATGGAAATGCTTCAACTACCCTCTCCCCAACTCAAGCACTGTACTTGACACACTTCTAGAAATAAAATCGATAATTCAGAGAAAATATTATTTCCTTCAGGAACAAAAACAGTTTCTTTGATTTGCTCCTGTTTGACTAGTTCTCTAGAAGTCTTTCTACCTACTATGCATTCTCTCTTACTATCATATATTTAAATCCTTTTTTATACCCAGCACATGTCTCACCCTTTCAAGGAAGTGCCCCATCCTTTGTTTATTCTAGTGTAGTTACTTCTTTTAAAGAACTTCTGCAGGACTCAAATATTGCTCTGCCCATCCTATCCTTATGTTATCACATGACAACTTGAAAAGCCTTGTTCGGTTTTTCTGTGTTTGTGCCATGTGTGTGTGCCTATTCTCTTTAGCTGCATTAAAAGAGTCTATGTGTCAGGGCTGCATCCTTGGCTCTTAAATCCCAGCAAATGGCTGTGTACACTATAAGTGTTTAATAAAGATGTGTTACCTGTAGTTACACATCCTGGGTGATGTACTGCTTTGTATAGAGTCTCAGTGATTTGCTGTGAAGATGCTGAACTCAGGACTTTGATATAACTTTTGGCTTGTTTTCCATTTGGTACAAGTGCATGCCCTCTGTTGTTGAAATTACTTCAGTCAATGGTCAGGACTGTAAATACTCAGGGAAAAGGTCATTTTTGTTTCTATCCTGCTTAGAAGAAAATAAATCTGTTCTTTCCCTTTAATCTAATAAATCAAAGCAGCACTGGAAATCATCCTTTCAGTTATAATTCTATTTCGATGTGTTGCTCACCATATCACACTGTTTAAGAAACTGTTATGTCTGCCAAAAAGAACAATTATTGGCCTTATTTTGCAGGTGATAGAGCCATTACCATTCACCAGACTGATATTTAGGGCATGCATACTGAATTATTTTACTCTAATAATGCACATGGGACACATTAAGGTAAAAAATGGGATAAGTAACTTCATTGCAATAACATTTATTTCCTCCTGGCTTGCCCAAATGTTCTCTTTTGTTCAAGGGCACACCAAGAACTTCAAAGATGATAATCCTGGGTACCTAACCACTTTGCTTCTTTCAACCACAACCCCCTTACTCTCTGCTTTGCTTGGTGAAGAATGTAGTTGTGGGATTGACTTCCAGAATGAGAGTTTAAGGAGCTCTGCTGTCCTGTTCCATAGTGAAACTGATAAAAATTACAAAAACCAAACAAAAACTATTCAGAGTTTCTTGAAATGGTCCTAAGGGCAAAAGACAAAGGAGAATACATTTATTCACGAACACTTATTAAAACTCAGTAAAAAAAAGAAAAAAAGGCAAGTTTGTGGTATTTGAACCAAGACCACTTGTTGCCTCTCTCCTCTCACCTCAGAGCGGGTGGAGACCCCACTCCAGACTGCTGCAGTAAAGAACACAGAGTTCCCTCTTCCCTAGCTCCTAACTATAGGACTTTCTCCCCAAGATAAGGAGGACTTCAGCGTTTCTCATCCTTATCCCAGCTGCCCGTTGCTGAGGCTAAGTCCTATGCAACAGCAGTTAACAGGTTGGGGTTCCCTTCTTCTGACCAAGCCACACTTGTTCAAGCAAAGCTACCTTGACCATGACCTGCTGAGAATATGGATCTCTGATAGCTCTTGTCCCAGTTCATGAGGCACTGAATCCAAGTCAGGAGAGTCAAGTTATAAGATCTCACGCTACGAACCACTCAACTGCAAAACACTGCTCAACGAAATAAAAGAGGACACAAATGAATGGAAGAACACTCCATGCTCATAGATAGGAAGAATTAATATCGGCAAAATGGCCATACTGCCCAACGGAATTTATTGATTCAGTGCCATCCCTGTTAAGCTACCAATGACTTTCTTCACAGAGTTGGAAAAAACTACTTTAAAGTTCATATGGAACCGAAACAGAACCTGCATTGCCAAGACAATCCTAAGCAAAAAGAACAAAGCTGGAGGCATCATGCTACCTGACTTCAAACTATACTAGGAGGCTACAGTAATCAAAACAGCACAGTACTGGTATCAAAACAGAGATACAGACCAATGGAACAGAACAGAGCCCTCAAAAATAATACCACACATCTACAACCATCTGATCTTTGACAAACCTGACAAAAACAAGAAATAGGGAAAGGATTCCAAGATTCCCTATTTAATAAATGGTGCTGGGAAAACTGGCTAGCCATATGTAAAAGCTGAAACTGGATCCCTTCCTTACACCTTATACAAAAATTAATTCAAGATGGATTAAAGACTCAAATATTAGACCTAAAACCATAAAAACCCTAGAAGAAAACCTAGGCAATACCATTCAGGACATAGGCATGGACAAGGACTTCATGACTAAAACACCAAAAGCAATGGCAACAAAAACAACAATTGACAAATGGGATCTAATTAAACTAAAGAGCTTCTGCATAGCAAAAGAA
>NW_012102354.1:2050965-2059732 GCF_000951045.1 Mandrillus leucophaeus
GGAAACAACAGGTGCTGGAGAGGATGTGGAGAAATAGGAACACTTTTACACTGTTGGTGGGACTGTAAACTAGTTCAACCATTGTGGAATACGGCGTGGCGATTCCTCAAGGATCTAGAACCAGAAATACCATTTGACCCAGCCATCCCATTACTGGATATATAGCGAAAGGATTATAAATCATGCTGCTGTAAAGACACATGCACACGTATGTTTATTGTGGCACTATTCAAAATAGCAAAGACTTGGAACCAAGCCAAATGTCCACCAATGACAGACTGGGTTAAGAACCATGGAATAGTATGCAGCCATAAAAAAGGATGAGTTCATGTCCTTTGTAGGGACATGGATGAAGCTGGAAACCATCATTCTGAACAAACTATTGCAAGGACAGAAAAGCAAACACTGTGTGCTCTCACTCATAGGTGGGAATTGAACAATGAGAACACTTGGACACAGGAAGGGGAACATCACACACCAGGGCCTGTTGTAGGGTGGGAGGAGCGGGTAGGGATAGCATTAGAAGATATACCTAATGTAAACGTGAAGTTAATGGGTGCAGCACACCAACATGGCACATGTACACATATGTAACAAACCTGCATGTTGTGCACATGTACCCTAGAATTTGAAGTATATCTATGTATCTATATATCTATATCTATATCTATATAAAATATCTCAAGCTAATAACCCCTTCCACTGACTGCTTAGCTCCTAGAGTGATGGTGTCTGAGAGAAGCCTGCCATTTCTGAGCCCAGCTAAGAGATTTTGATTTGGAGGAGAAGCAGGCTATAAAACAGGTTATGGGTCATTTTCCCCCCCGACGTAACTGACTTTGTTTGCAATAGAATGTGGAGAAGTTTAAGCCTAAGATCATGCTTGAGAACAATAGAGGTTATGGTGAAAGGCAATTGGGAAATTCATTGAGTTAATGAAGCTCTAATTTAGGCCAGCTAGATAGAACTGAGTAAACCATACAGCTCGAAGGAGCCATCTGGGAGTCAGAACAAATATCAAGCACTAGCCTCAGAATGATTTCTTTGAAGAAGCCATAATATGATTAAATTAATTTGCAGAGGAATTTATGCCCCAGGGAATTGTTGAGAACAATAGCACTGTCTGATTGCAATTAGTGAAGACAAACAACTAGGTGTGGTCAGGGAAACTGTGGAAGAGAGCCCTATCTTTACTACCATTATCCCAGGGGACTGAGCAATCCAAAGCTATACCTCCTTAAAGAGTAACGTTAGAGGCTTTCACTAAATTAACCCACAAGGTCACTAAATAAACAAAAATAACAAGCCATGTAAGGGGGAACCAATATGCAGAATGCTATAATATATTATATAAAATGTGAAGTTTTCAGCAAACAAGTTACAAGGCATGAAAGAAACAAAGTATGACCTATACACTGGAAAGAAAGCAGGCGACAGAAACTGCCAATGAGAGTGATCAGATGCCATATTTAACAAAAAAAAAAAAAAAAAAAAGATTTCAAGGTATCCATAATAAATGTATGAGTACAGGAAAACATGATTAAGGAAATAAAGGCATAATAATATTGCAACAAATAATGACTGTCAATGAAGAAATTAAAAATATTTTAAAAATCAAATAAAATTCTGGAGTTAAACAGTAAAATAACTAAAATTTTAAAAAATCACTAGAGGAGTTCCATAGTAGATTTGAACTTGGAGAGGACATATTTAGCCAACTTGAAGATAGATCAATAGATATTATTCAAGCCAAAGAACAGAGAGAAAAAAGAATGAAGAAAAATGAAGAAGCCTTAGAGAAATGTGGGGCAAAATTAAGTACACCAATATAAGCATAATGGGAATTGTAGAAGGAGAGGAGAGAAAGAAATAAAAAAATGAAGAAATAATTGCTGAAAACTCAAAAATGTTAAAAAAAATGCCTTATACATCTAGGAAGCTTGATAAACTGCTGTAGGAGATAACTTCAAGAGACCCATAGACAGACACATCATAGTAAAAATTCTGAAAAATCAAAGACAAAAAGAGAATCTTGAGAAGAGTAAGAGAAAAATGACATTACTTGTAAGGAAATCCAATAAGATTATCAGCTCACTTCTCTTGAAATTTTTGGAGGACAGAGGCCGTGGGATCACATATTTAAAGTGTTCAAAGGAAAAAAATGTCAACCAAGAATACTATATTAATATAAACTATCTTTCAAAAATTAAGGCAAAAAGTTTTACAAGATAAATATAAATTCGGAAAATTTGTTGGTAGAAGATGTGCTTTATAATAAATACTAAACGAAATTCTTCAGACTAAAGCTAATGACCCCAATGGTAATTTGGATCTACACCAGAAATGGTAGTTAAGTAATCTAAAAAGACTCTATAAATACATATTTTTCTCCTTTCCTCTCTTATCTGATAGGAAACAGAGTTATATAGGCATAGCAATCTCTCTCACACACACATACACACAAACACACACACAATGGAATTAATCTATCAAAAATCTGAAGCTTATCCTCGTGACATAATATGTATATGGTAAATCTTAGAGCAACCATCTAAATAACAAAATTAGAAAACATAGTAAAATATTAAAGAAATTAAAGAGCAACATTAGAAAATATTCACTTAATGAAAAAGAAAATAGTGAAGAAAGTAGAGAAAAAACGGTGATACATAAAAACAAAATGGTGAATGTAAATCCAACTATGTCAGTAATAACGTGAATAGATTAAACAATCCAATTGTAAGACAGAGATTTTTTAAACTAAGTAAATACAATCCAACTATGGGACACACATACTAGATTCTATAACACAAATAAAGAGGTATGTCATGCAAATAGCAACCACAGATGCTTAAATAGCATCCAACAGAAGAGATGTTAAAGCGAAAAATGTTACTGGAGACAAAGAGGAATAATTTATAATATTAAAAAGGTCAATCCATCAAGAAGATATAGCAACAATAAACATATATGTATTCATATGTACCTAATAACAGAGCACCAAAATAACTGGGGCAAATATCAGCAGGAATTAAGGGAGAAATAGATGTCAAAATAATACTTGAAGATGTCAGTACTTATTTTCAATAATGGATACAACAACTAGACAGAATATCAAGGATATAAAATACTTGAGCAATGTTATAAATCAATTAGACCTAACAGACATGCATATAGAATAGTTAATTCAACAATAGGAGATACATATTCTTCTTAAGTTCACATGTAACATTCTCCAGGATAGATCATATGCTAAGCCATTTTAAAAAACTTCACTATTTTTGATTGAATAGAAATAATACAAAGTATGTGTTCCAACTGCAATGAAATGGAATAAATAATAAATATTAGGAAAAAAATTTGGGAACTCACAAATATGTCAAAATTCACCAGCACAGTACTCTGTAACAAAGGATAATAAATTTTTAAAAAAGGAAAAGAGAAAACACTTTGAGATGCATGAAAATTAAGACATAACATACTAAACTTATAGAATCCAGCTAAGGTAATGCTTATAGAAAAGTTTATAGCTATTAATACCTATATTTGAAAAAAAGATCTCAAATTAATAACCCAACCTTCATCAAAAGATCCTGAGAAAAGAAGAGCAAATTAAAGCAAGCTAAAGGAAGGAAATAAAGATTGTAGTTGACCCTTGAACAATGTGGAGGTTAGGTTTACCAACCCCCATGCAATAAAAAAATTCACATGTAACTTTGAATCCTCTAAAACTTAACTACTAATAGCCTACTGTTGACCAAAAGCCTTACTAATAACAAACAATTAACACATTTTGTATATATATTATATACTGTATTCTTACAATAAAGTAAGCTAGACAAAAGAAAATATTGAGAAACTTTTAAGAAAGATGGGATATGTTTGCTATTAAGTGAAATGGATCATTGTAAAGATCTTTATCCTTATCATCTTCACATTGAGTAGGCTGAGGGGAGGAGGAAGACAAGGGGTTGGTCTTGTTGTCTTGGGGGGCTGGCAGAGGTGGAAGAAAATCTACATATAAGTGGCCCCACATAGTTCATCCATGTTATTCTATGGTCAAGTGTCAACAGAAATTAATAAAATGAAGAATAAAAAAAAAGACCCCAAAAGCTAGTTCTTTGAAAAGATTAAAAAAAGATGACAAACTTTAGATAGAATGACCAAGAAGAAAAGATAGTAGACTCAAATTAGTAGAATCAGAAATGCAAGATATGATATTACTACTCACCTTAAAGAAAAATAATTTAAAGGAATATTTTTACAAATGTACACCAACAAGTTAGATAATTTATAACTTAGATAAACTGGGAAAATCACTGGAAAGACACAAACCACTGAAACTGACTCAAGAAGAAATAAATAATATAAATAGATTGTATCAACTGAAGAAATTAGAATTAGCAGTCAAAAAACTACTTCCAAAGAAAAGGCCAGATCCAAATGGCTTCACTGTTGAATTCTACCAAATATTTAATGAAGAATAAATACCAATTATTCACAAACTCTTCCCAAAAGTAAAAAGTGAGAAAATACTTTTGCACTCATTCTATGAGGCCAGTGTTGCTCTGATATCAAAACCAGACAAAACATCACAAGCAAATAAAACTACAGACTGGTATCTCTTATGAATGTAAATTCAAAAATCCTCAATAAAATATTCAAAAACTGAATCCAGCAGCATATAAAAATAATTATATATCATGTTTAATTAATTGAGTTTTATTCCAGGGGTGGCAAAGTTGGTTTAATATCCAAAAATCAATTAATGTAATGTATTAAATCAGTATGAAATAAAACAAATGTAACATAATTGTCTCAATTGACACATGTAAAGCTTTTGACAAAATCTAACACCTTTTCTTCGTAAGAATACTTAAAAATAGAAGGAAACTTCCTCAATCTGATTAAAAGGCATCTATGAAAAAACCACCGCTAACATCACACGTAATGATGAGAGATTGGATGATTTTCCTTAAGATCAGGGCCAAGACAACGATGTGCACTCTCGCTACTTCCATTTAACACTGTACTGAAGGTTCTGGCTAAAGTAATTCGACAAGAAAAAGTAATAAAAGGTATACAGACTAGAAAGAAGTTAAACTAATTCTATTCACAGAGGATATATTCCTGTACAGGGAAAGTCCTATGGAATCCACTAAAAATTATTAGAACTAATAAATGAGTTCAGCAAGTCTCCAGGATACAAAATCAATATACCAAAATCAATTGTAGTTCTCTTTACTTGTGATGAACAAATTAAAAATAAGAGAAAAATTTCATTCACGAGAGTATTATGAAAAATGAGCTTAGGAATACTTTTAACAAAAGAAGGGCAAAACTTATATCTTGAAAGCTATAAAATAATCCTTGAAAGAAAATTAAAATAGATGGGAAAATATTACATATTCATAGGTCAGAAGACTTAATATTGTTAAGATGGCAATACTTCCTAAACTAGTCTATAGGTTCAATGTAATCCCTGTTAGTATCCCAGTTGATTTCTTTGTAGAAATTGACAGGCTGATTCTAAAATATATATGGAATTTCAAGAGATTCTAAATCGCTACCATCCTGAAGGAGAACAAAGTTGGAGGATTGTACTTTCTGACTTCAAATCTTATTAGAAAGAAATAGTAATGAAGACAGTGTGATACTGACACAAGGATAGATATGTAAGTAAATGGAATAGAAATAATCAGAGTCTAGAAATAAACTCATATATCTATCTTCAACTGATTTTCAATACGGTTCCCAATTGTTTAGTAAGGGACAATTAAATATTCACATGCAAGATTGAAGTTGGATACTTACCAAGCATCATATACAAAAATTAACTAAAAATGGAGAAAAGACCCACATGTAAGAGCTAAAATTATACAACTCCCAGAAGAATCCATAAAGATATAAATCTTCTTAATCTTGGATTTGGCAAAGGATTATTGGATATGACACCAATAGCACAAACAATAGAATGAAAAAAACACATTGAATGTTATCAAAATTTAAAACCTTTATGCTTCAAAGGATACCTTCAAAAAAGTGAAAAGCCTCACATAATGGGACAAAAATATTTGTAAATTATACATGTGATAAGGGATTTATATCTAATAGACATTTAGGGAAGAGATATAAATGTCCAATAAGCACATGAAAAGATGCTTGGCATCATCAGTCATCAGGGAAAGGCAAATAAAAACCACAGTGAGATAGCACTTTATACTCAAGAGGATTGCTGGAATCAAGAAGTCAGATATGAAGCAATTATAATGATGTGAAAAAATAGTAAAGCTCATACACTGTTTGTGGGAATGTAAAATGGCTCAGCCACTTTGGAAAAATAGCCTGGTGATACCCTAAATTAGGATTAAACATGACTCAGCTGTTGCACTCCTAGGTATATACCAACAAAACTGAAAACGTATGTCAACACTAAAACTTGTACACAAATGTTTAAAACAGCATCATTCATAATAGCCCAAAAGTGAAAACAACCCAAAGGTCCATCAACAGATGAACAGATAAATGAAATGTGGCATATCCATACAATTAAATATTTTTCGACCCTTAAAATAGTAGAGAACTGATACATTATAATTTGAATGAACCTTGAAAATATTATGCTAAGTGAAAGAAGACGGTAACAAAAGACTTCATATTGTATGATCCCACTCATATGAAAGTCCAGAATAGAGAAATAAATAGAGACAGAAAGTAGATTAGTGCTTGCTCAGGGAGGAATGGAGGATGGGTAGGAAGAAGGATGATAGCTAACATGTATGGGTTTCTCTTTACATTTTCTATTTCTGATAAAAATGTTTTAAAGTTGACAATGGTGATGGTCGCACATATCTGTGAATGTAAGAAAAGCCATTGAAATGCACACTTTAAATGAGAAGATTGTATTATATGTGAATTATATCTCAAAGCTATTTTTTTTTAAACAATGCAAAAGTAAAACAAAATACCAGTGGAATTCTAATGCACATAGTATCTGGAAGGTGCTCCCTTGGGTGTGTGGGGTATGAGATAAGGGTGGTAGTGGGAGGTCGTCTGTGCAATAGCAAGCTTAAAATTGTTGGCTTTGGCAAGAAAGGACAAACAATACATTTAACTATCCACAAAATCTTAGACAAATCATTTCCTTTCACAGGGCTTCATTTTTCTTTCCTAAAACAAGGGGAAGGGGGTAGTATATACTGTCTCAAGCTCATCTGGCAAAGTTTTCTAATTTGAAGAACAATGCAGATTTTCACAGGAGACTTGGCCCACATAGAACTTTAAAAAGGGATTTTGGTGTCTACCATCTATTTTGGATTGTACATAGTACCTTTCTCAACCCTTCAGTTCCTTTGGGTATATATGGAGACTGATTTGCCGAAGCCTATTTTCAGTTAGCTACATTTTACTAAATCAGAGTTTCCTGAAGTGTGGAAGGTAGAATACTTATGAGTTATACACAGTTGGACTGCCTCTGAGAGCCTTTAATATGTATGTGCATGTGAATCTCTAGAATGAGGGTATAGCATGAAGCATTTTCCAAACCAAGCTGACCATGGAAGACCTTTTAAAAATTTACTTTTTATGGAGTGTCATGAAATTAGGGTTGTGAGGCACATACTTGGAGAAATGCTAAAGTGTCAGTCTTTAAAAGGTAAAACATTTTTAACTTACAAGAATTTTTTTTTTTTTTTTTTTGAGACGGTGTCTCACTCTCTCGCCCAGTCTGGAGTACAGTGGCGCGATCTTGGCTCACTGCAAGCTCTGTCTCCCAGGTTCACGCTATTCTCCTGCCTCAGCCTCCCGAGTAGCTGGGACTACAGATGCCTCCCACCACACCCACCTAATTTTTTGTATTTTTTAGTACAGACAGGGTTTCACCGTGTTAGCCAGGATGGTCTCGATCTCCTGACCTCGTGATCCGCCCACCTCGGCCTCCCAAAGTGCTGGGATTACAGGTGTGAGCCACTGCACCCGGCCCCAAGAAATTTTATGTTTTAAATGCAGAGTATTTGAAATTAGGGCAATCTTTAAGGCTCCAAGTATTGATTTCCTAATGGTGGTATTGTGACAAGTAGCAGAGGATATATTTGGGGGCAACTGAGCCAGCTTAGTGCTTCTCAGGTTGTACTACATAGAGAACTATGGATTTGTTAGGGCAGCTTTGAACTAAATAGTGCATCACATCTGACGTAGTTTGAATATTCATCCCCATCCAATTCTCATGTTAAAGTGTAATCCCCAATTTTGGAGGTAGGGCCCGGTGGGAGGTGTTTGGGTTATGGAGGTGGATCCCTCATGAATGGCTTGGGTCATCCCGTTGGTGATAAGTGAGCTATTGGCTTGAGTTCACACAAATCTGGTCGTTTGAAAGTGTGTGGCATTGCCCCTGCACCCCCATCCCCAACCCATTCTCTCTCTTGCTCCTGCTTTTGCCATGTGATGTATAAGCTCCCACTTGGTTTTCTGTCATGAATAAAAACTCCCTGAGGTCTTCCCAGAAACTGAGTGATGTCAGCTGTATGCTTCCTGCACAGCCTGCTGAACTATGAGCCAATTCGACCTCTTTTCATCATAAATTACCCAGTCTCAGGTATTTATACCGCAAGAATGACCTAATACTAGAAAAATTAGCCAGGCATGGTGGTGCATGCCTGTAATCCCAGCCACCCAAGAGACTGAGGCAGGAGAATCGCTTGAACCCAGGAGGCGGAGGTTGCAGTGAGCCGAGATCACACCATTGCACTACATCCAGCCTGGGCAACAG
>NW_012102354.1:2061361-2084470 GCF_000951045.1 Mandrillus leucophaeus
GGGTGCTGACGAGTTGATGGGTGCAGCACAGCAACATGGCACAAGTATACATATGTAACAAACCTGCACATTATGAACATGTACCCTAGAACTTAAAATATAATAATAATAAATAAATTAAAAAAGAAAATAAACCAGTCTAAATATATTAAAAAAAAAAAAGAAATGTGTACAAGGCAAAATAAAGTTGGAGCAAGCCCTGTCTACCGCCCACTCTATAGATAGGCATGCATGTTGTTCAAACAGCTCCTTGACATTAGCCAGCTTTTGATTACTTTGTAATTTATTTCTGGAAATTGTCATTGCATTTACTTTTTAGTCCTATTTATTCACAACCCCACTGATTCTTTCTCTCTCCTCTTCATGGAGTAGTTACTCATACCCATCTGTGTTAGGCTGTTCTTGCATTGCTATTAAAAAAATACCTGAGACTGTAATTTATACGGAAAAGAGGTTTAATTGGTTCATGGTTCTGCAGGCTATACAGGAAGTATGTGGTGCTGGCATCTGCTTGGCTTCTGCACAGGCCTCAGGGAGCTTTTACTCATAATGAAAGTTGAAGGAGGAACAGGAATCTCACATGGCAGAGCAGGAGCAAGGTAGCAGGGAGATACCACACTTTACAACAACCCAACTTCACGAGAAGTCACTCACTATCAAGAGAACAGCACCAAGCCATGAAAGATCCACTCCCATGACCCAAATACCTCCCACCAGGCCCCACCTCCAACAATGGGGATTACATTTCGATGTGAGATTTAGAGAGGACACACATCCGAATTATGTTGCCAACCCTGGCTGGGTGTAGGAGAAGAGTGCAGTGCTAATCTTCAGCTTACTGTATATGGGAGACAAAATAATACATAAGTTCTATATTAAAGATGAGTCCAGCATTTTAAGTCCAGCAGATGTAGGTGCTCAGATGAAGAGTTTAGACTTTTACTTTAGGAGTTCAGAGTAAAAAGAGGTCCACTGTCTCTTTTTCTCCTGGTTCATACAAAGAACGGGCATGTTAAAATCAGGTATATGAGAGATGTCAGTTTCAATTCTGATACTGAGAAGCTGAGTGACTTTGGGCTAGTTCTTAAATTTTATTTTCCTTATTTCCAAACTAGGGACAGTAATAGCTACAGTGCAAAATTGTTGGGCAAGATGCTATAGGTGGCATGCAGCATAGTGGCACAGTAAGGCTTAGTAGACGTTTGTTACATTCAGTCTTTCCTTCTAGTTATTATTTGCTTGAGAAGCCCTTTCATTTATTCTTTCAACTCATGTATGTATTGAGTGTTTACTCTGTGCCAGGGACTATTCAACATGTTGAAATCTTTGCCATCATTCAACTTTAGTTCTAGTTTCTAGTGGTGGGGAGGAAAGTAAAGAAATGAAAACATTCCAGTTGTAGTAAGTTTATGAAAGAAATGAAAGTGTCATACGCTAGAGCAATGGGATGTGCTATTACAGTGGAGTGGTCAAAAAGACCCTTCTAAGGAGGTGGCATTTGGGTAGAGACTGAAAAGATGAAAAGTCATCTCGTGTCATCTCATCATGCTGAAAGATGTGAAGAGGAGAGAGAAAAATAGATCTAAAGTAGGAAAGAGCCAGTGTTTCAGAAGAGTAGAAAGGGGTCCAGGGTGACAGGAAGAGGTCAAATCATGGGGTGCCTTGTAGTCATGGCAAAGCACATTAACTCCAAAAGGAAAGATATTTTGTCTGTTTTGTTCGCTGCTGACTCTCTAGCACTTCAAACAGTGCTCGTCATAGTAGGCAGTCACAAAACCTGAGTGTAATAAATTTTATTCTAAATGAAGTTCTATGTAATTGGATGTCATATGCCTTTGAAATGTCTCTCTAGCTGCTGCATAGGGGATAGACTGTTAATTCAAGAGAAACAAGGGAATGGAAAAGGTAGGGGACATTGCAGTAGCACAGGTGAGGGATGATGCTGAATTAAGCTAGAGTGGTGCTAGGGGAGATACAGATAAGTGGAGACTTTGGAGCTACATTTTATGTGTCAAATCCCCAGCACCTGTTGATGGACTGGATTTGGGAGTGAGAGTTTGGTGACGTGCATTTATACAGATGATGAAGGCTGGGAGAAGAGATTCTGTGGGGCTTGAGGGGAGGTAATTAAGTGTACTATTTTCTATTTGTTGGTTTTGAGATGCTTGTAAAGGTGTCAAGTAGAGAAGTCAAGGTTTCAGTTGAATATTACATGTCTTGGGCTCCATAAGGCAGTCAGAAATGGCACACATATTCTGGATGTAGGTGATATTTAAAACTGTCTGGATGAGCTCACCATACAGAGAGAACAGATGCACGACAGAAGAAGGTCCAGGATGAAGCCTGGGAACTCCAACATTTAGAGGCTGAGAAGCAATAGAGAACTTAGCAGAGGAGATCAAAGTTTCGCCTCAGCTATAGGAAAAAAACTAGTGTGGAATCACAGAAACTGAAAGTCAAAAGAGAAACGTGTGTCAAGTACTCGAATGGTCACTGTTTGGAGTGTTCCTGAGAGGTGTATAATTTGTGAACAGAGAAGTGACCACAGAATCTGTCTCATGAATTGAGCACTTTCCTCTTATATTCCAAATTGTAAAATGTGATATAATCACTGTATAAAACATATGGAAGATAAAGAGAAATTTATTGATACCTGTGACAAGAAGAATTTTCAGCTCAGTGGAACCATGGAGACAGAGCCAGACTGAGTGGGTGAATAATGAACGGGAATTCCTGGGTAGAAATGGCGTATTAAACAAACAACTATTTGTTTCCTCCTGAAACTCCATTGAGAAGACAATAAGGGAATTTGGTTTTTAAATGAATAAAGCAACAAGGACAGAAGAACAAGAGCAAGAAAATTTTTGGTTTGCAAAGAGAGAGAAATGTGGTTCTGGAACTAGTACTTACAGCATCCCAGAAAGCTGAATTAAAATCTGCATTTCACAATATATTCCTCTGCTTTGCAAGCACATTAAAGTTTAAGAAGTGATACTTGGTAGACTCTAGAAAATGGAAGCCAAAGTGATTTATACTGCACCATCCCTAAAACACTCAGGATTTGGAGGCACTGGTATCTCTAGGAGTGGGGCAGGGGTGGAAATCGGGTAAAATGGATAAAATAAAGAGGATTGGTGGAAAGTATATTTAAGAGGCAGTCAGACTTTCCTCTCAGAACAGTCAGGGGAGTGCCCCTACCCACCTGAGCAACACCCCAAAGATTTATTTTTTAGGGAGCATAAAACAGGGAGTTTCTGGACTTGAGGATGCCAGATACCACTTACGACTGCTGGATGTTGAGACCCTAGCCCTTTTCACAGCCACCACAATGCTGGTAGTCAGGACTTCATCCTCCAGTAGGAGTTTGGAAGAATTTTCTCCAGGAAATTCAACCAGCCCCAGTCAAGACATAAAGATTTTGATGCAGCAATTCCCCGACAAACAGCCTAGCTGTTTTTTTGACTGAGGTTCTTACATCTTCTGCTGCTGCTCTTGTTGCTCTTCTTCCTCTGGAATCTTACCCCAAACATTTGCTTCCAGAGCCACTTTGTAATTTTCCTATCTGACTAGCATAACTGTTTGCGCTTCTTTCCCCTTATTTCTAGTATTTGTTTGGGGGAATGAGATGCCATTCCAAGACTGTGTTCTTATTAAAGGAGTTCAGCAGATTTTCACAATCAGGGGCCTGATAAGCAATTTTGCTACTGGATTCCAGATGAGCTCTTTGGTGTTCATCATAATTGCAATATTTTCTTTCATTGCTTTTCCAGTTTGTTTTCTAACTTAAAACAATGTTTCTTGTTGCATTTTCTACTGTACTCTCCAATGTATTTACTGACAGAAATGCTACATTGCTTGCCCACAAAACAAACAGAAATTACATGAAGGTTTCTTCCTTTCCTGCCCTGATGAGAAATTAGCCTTGATGGGTACATGGTAGTGGCAAGGGTTTGGTGCTGACTGTGGATAACTGCTCAGGCTGTGATCTGATGGTGGACAGTGATCATTCTTTTGCATTTAATTTGTTTTTCTATCCTAAAGCTAATATAACCATGCCAAATAGTTTGAAATTTAAAGGACAAGGAAATTACTTATAAGTTCAAGAGCATTCTGTAATTCCTTATTACTGTCTCCCTTATGCCAAAGCAGAATTTCTTAAGGGGTGTCATTTTTGGAGGGCTATGGGCTTTGTTAAGATTAGCTCTGGTCTTTTACTAGATTCAAGATTACCCCAGCTGCTTTGGGGGAAGTTGGCATACACAGGCCATTGACAGGTAAACTTTTACCCAACAACGTAAAATAGTATTTATGAATACGAGCAGTTTTGGAAAAACAGTGAAGTTGGCAAAACAATGCAGCCTACGTTTTCCTTTGGTGCTCTTTTCTATCTTCTGTGTTAACTTCTTTTATCCAAACTGAAAAGATTCAGTCTCTTGTATTTTGACAATTTGTAAACTTCTAGTCAAACTTAAATATTTGGACATCTTTCCATTGAACCCTATCATTAATTTGCTGATTGTTCATTATATTTTAGTTCAGGTCTGTGCCCTTCCTGTAAAATAAAGCAAAGGTTTGCTATGTTTAAAGCAATGGAATATTTTGAAAGTGGCTCTGTATAGCCCCTGAAATCATCCCAGGGTGGTCAAGAAGGCAAATCTAGATAGGACAGGCCAGTGGCTGTCTTCTCATCACCTCTCTTCTGGCATCACGCAGGCAGGTATCTATTTCTTCTAGCTCTCACAATCTATGATTTCAGATTGCACAAAGCAACATGCAATTAGTTGTCAAATTAGTGATTTTGACAATGACTATTCTGAGTTCTGAGAGAGATACTGATAGTTGCGGGTAAGAGCAAGGAAAAACATTGTCATTGCTTGTTTGAATTCTTTTTTAGCAACTTCATGAGGACAGGGATCTTGCCTTTCCTATTGATTGTTTTCTCTCCAGTACCTAATATCGACCCTTGCACATATATAATTAATAAATATTTGCTGTTCAAAGAAAACTTCATGAAAAATAGCATCTTTTCTTTGGTCTCAAAGGTGAGTAATATTGGAGTAGGAGAATGTATTCAGGTTGGAGAAAATAGTACTTGAGTAGGGGAATATAAAACATATTTGGAAGCTGACGAGTAGAAAATAGCACATAGAGCATAGGGTTGAGAGGATGGAAGAGAAGAGATGAGACAGAAGAGTTAATTTGAGGCCAACATACAGAGGATCTTAATGCCAAACTTGTGATTTTGGATTTTTGTTCTGAATTTGGGCATTGGTGCCCACAGAGGAATTAAACCAGGACAAGATCTCAGAGCAGGAATCTGGGAGGGAAGAAGACGGAAAGCTTAGAGACCAATTCAGAGGCTACTATTGTGAGACAATGAGGAACCACAAGAGGCAATGCCATCTTCTAGGATGTAATCCTACCTTACAAAGCAAAATGTTGTAGACTTTCTTAAAGGGAACAGAATATTTGAAACTGAAGCCACTTCAGAAAGTCTAGTGCTCAAGGATGTGGCCCTTTCATATAAGGGGCCTTTCTTTCTTGTGTCCTTATTCCAAGAGAATTCAGGAGGGATTCAGTGCTCAGAGACCTGTCAGCTGCTGTTTAGTTATGAAATCATTGCTGGAGATAGGATCCCTCATAAATTCTTTGTTTTAAACCCCTCAACAAATTAAAAATATCGAGAGAGAGAGATGTTTGTGTGGGGGTTTTCCATGCTGCATCTCAAAATAACAGAACTATTCAGCCCAAGGGAAACATGCTCACTCCCTAAATCCCACAAGTGAGATCAGAGGAGCATAAGGATTACACAGCTGCCAGAATCTGATGCCTAGAGAAAGCCTATTGGTTTGGGGAAGTTTGGTGCCTGAAGATACTTGTAAAATCAAAGCATTTGAGATTTGAAAAAATCTCAGCATCATTTTACATCAAACTTTCATCAAGTTTGATGAAACTATTGATGAATTTTCTCTCAATATCCTCAATTTGTTGATTTTTCCATTTCATCGAAACAGTTAAACTTTTGAGGTCCATATTTCTTAGAGGTTTTCATCAAGCTTGCCATTAGAAAGATACAAAAATGGGCTCAGCTGGCATTCTTCATGGTTTCTGACACAGGACTCTGTGATAACTCTATGTTGGCTCTTGCTGAAAAAGGTCTGAGAGACGAGATGAAAAAAAGGACTCATGTCACTCTGAAGACTAAAAGTATAATTGAATTCAAGGGCGTAGCACGGGTTTGGCTGCTTTATTCAAATATTATTTTGCGTATCCTTTGAAGATTTTCAGATCAGCCAGCCTGTTTCATACGAAAGAACAAGGTAATGGCATGTTCAGGTCAGAGATACAAAACATGCTCTGAGATACTCCATGGAAAGGTCAGATTAAGAACAAACATCCATATCTCATTATAATCAGATCCTAGGCAATTAAAAATAATTACCCTCTTTCCTAGCTGACCTTGTGGGCTATACAAGCTAAAATCTAGTCTAAACAAAGCTAAATTGGAGACTCTAAATCTAAGAGCCTAAAGAAAAAGTATAGTCCAATCAACCACAGTGACTAGATAACCCAATTAGTGGCTTTGGAGAAAGATAATCAAAAGTTAAATGAATTTCCCATTTGCTGCCACAGTGTCCTACTTTTGAAGCATAGGCTTCTTATAGTAGAGGGCTTGGGTGAGGAAGGATAGCTTGCACCTTTAGGTAAACAAGGGGGTTTTATCATTACCAAGCAAGTGCAGTTCTCTGCTATCAAACCCCTACTCTTCAATTGCTAATAATGACTCTGTAAATTATAGCTGTTAGCCAATTCTCAGGATGGAGTTCATCTTCTACTTTAAAGGATTCTTTCCCTGCAATGCAATTTCCACTTTTTCTCTTTCAAGGTGCTGCATTCTATAGCTGTTCCTTTAGTCGTTTTTTTTTTTTTTAACTCTTCTGCAGGGAATATAAACCGCCCTTTCCCCCAGCCCAATTAAATTCCAAATGTTGGACATAGACATATCATTTCTCACAAAAGTAGGTGCAGGATTTTATGTCAAGAGAAAGAATTATGTATATATTAGTGTGGACGTTGTGCTGTTTGTTTCTGTCAAAGAAGTATCTAAACAAGGCTATAGGAGACTCCAAACATGGGCACTCAGGGCAATTTGCACAATGGGGTGTTCGGTTTTGATAATAAGACAGAACTATAACAATCAAAATACAACTGAGGAATACAGAAAACTTAAAATTCAGGGTCTAGAATATGACCTTAATTGGCAAAAATTGTATCTTTTGAACGTTTCTGTCTGGTTTAAAGTGATTTTGTTTGGGCAAAATCACTTTCCTCTTTTCAATATTTTTGTTAGGTATAGAGAGGCAAGTATTATTACATAAGTCAAGAGAATTGAATGATGTGCCTAGAGTATAGAATATTCAACTTTTAACTTAGTAGACCTTGTTTCTAGTCAATGTTTCTTTCTTTCTGTATAAATTAATGGATTCTGGAATGACACGCAGGAATTTTCTTAAAACAAACACATAAAAAAGCAAGGAAAATAAGAAAGCTAGCAAATCCTATAGTAGTTCATTGCAGGAGAAAGCAATAATCATCTTTTATAAGAATCTTTTATTCAATACTGAGGAGCAGAACAAGTAAACAGATGTAATTCCTCCTGATTTATCGAATCATTTGTTCTACCTGTAATTGAGGGTCCAGAATACACATCGTATTGAACCAGACACACTAAGGTGTTCAAAGGACATTCTCACTACAGTTGAGGAAATAAGACACACATGAAAAATTAAATGCAAGGCAAGATTAAGTGTGAAATGAACTGCACCAGTGTTTGAATGAAAGCAAGCTTAAATAAAGACAGAGTGGTAAGGGAAGACTTCATGAAAGTGGCAACCTTTGAGCAAGATTATAATAAGTAGGTTGAATTTCAAGAGACAATAAACTGAGAATAGTACAAACAAGAGGCATAACGTAAAGACACAGAGAGGTAGAAATGCACAAAGTATGCTTGAGAGCAAGGCCATATCAGCCTTGTGGAGTAGGCTCCTGCTGAAGAATACAGAGAGGTAAAGTCAGAAAGATGAGCTATTAAATGATTTTGAAGTGGGAAATCACAACATGTGGCAGTGATGTTTTATGGAGGAAATAGAATGACAGTGTGCAGGCTAGTTTGGAGAAAAGAGGGATTGATAAGAAAGAGATAAATTAGGAAGTAATTATATAATCCAGGATTTAGATTGTCAGGACCCAAGCAAAGATGATGACAATTTTTTTAAAAAAGAATATTATTAGTAGTAGCAGAAATATGAAAGGAGCTTGTAAACTGATTAGATGGGTGACCAGAAAAGTTTGAAACCTATATGTTGAGGAGAAGTAAACTGTCAGCATTCAACAAATGAGGAAGTTAGGAATAGTTTTTGTAGTTTTGTAATCCATTGTTTGATCTTCTATTTCTTTACCTCAGAACAGGTAATACCTAGTTACCTCATGGTTACCTACAGTCTATACTTCAGAACCATCTCCTTCATGAGAACACAGCACACTTTTAAATACCTACTTCTCAGGCACAAAGCAATAAAAACCCATCCAAGGGTCCTAGCTGTGATATTGAGCACTGAATTTGAGAGTCAGGAGGCCTGGGTTGTGGTTTAGACTTTAGAAGGAATTTATCCTGATGGCTGGGGTTGGATAGACCAGCCTTTCCCAAAGGGTGCTCTGTGAAATGTTAATCCTCAGAATGCTCTTAGAAAAGTGACTCAGTTTGCAAACATCAAAAACTGTGTTTCACTCTTAGACATCACAGAACGCCTTGGTATAGCAAAGGCTACCCTTTTTGTACAAAATTGATATATCCCTAAGAACTAAGGACCTATTAAAGACTAACCTAGATGCACTTTAAAATTTCTAATAATAATAATCTGTGGTTATGGAATATGGAGATCTAAACCAGGACAAGAAAATAAGGAATGTAAGGCAAGGAAAGAAAATGAAAAGTGGAAAAGATAATTCGATAATTAGAAGTAAATGCTAGTGAAATGAGATTGCAATGAGATATGGGAACTTGCTATGAGGATAAGGTTTAGCACAGACAGCCTATAATATAATCCCAGGACAGGTTTCCTTAAGACAAGAATGACTTTTTCTTCTTTAGTATTATCATCATCTGACCCTGCTGAAGAAAAACATCATTGCGTCCATACTGTTGCTTAGACTTCAAATTTCAGATGTAGAATGGGTGTTTGCATTCTCCTTAGGAATTCTAACTCCAGGAAGAGTAAAGTAAGATCAAAGGCACTTTTCTAGATCCACTGACTGCCTCTAGGTGAAGCTGAGTTTCTAGGATAAGTCAGAAACCAAAATTCCTTTGACTATGGTCAGAATGAACCTGCTCTGTGAGTTCTTGGCAAATATGGACAGCATTAAGGGACACATTTTCTTACCCAGAAAGTAAGTCCATGGAGATTAAGTGCTATGTACACTGGGAGGAGATTATTATTAAACAAACAGGAGGTTGTAAACTACCTCAGAGTTATAGAGATCTTTATATCAATTTTCCAAATCAGTCTCATATCTCTTGACTGACTTTGTCCTCACGAAAGCCCTCTGTGGTAGATAATTTTTGCCTAATATTTTACAGTTGAGAGCAACATTATCATCAATAATAACAGCATGAGAGACATTGTGCAAAGTGTTTTACCCACATTGTCTCATGTAATCCTCATAGCAGCTCTGCCGGTTAGGCATACATGGTGATTTCCATTATACAGCCAAAGGTCCAGATAACAGAGCTAAATTTAATGCAACATCCTGGGTTTAAACTCAGGTCTCTCAAATTCTAAACACTCTGCCATCTCTAACTCATCAGAACCAGCTAAAAGCTGCCCGTGAGTGACCCTGCTCCATATATTAGTACTTTATCCACAGTGCCATGCTGCCTCAGGCTGCCTAAACCCCACTCAAACTAGTAATATTTAATCCACTCTCTCAGCTATAGTCTAAATCAGAAGTGGGCAATACACAGTCTATGAGCCAAATTTGGCTTGCCCCATGTTTTTCTATGGCCGATGAGCTAAAAATCTTTCTCACCGTTTTACATGGTTGAAAAAAATCAAAATAATGCTTTTTTTGTGACATAACAATTACATGAAATTCAAATTTCTGTGTTCATAAATAAAGTTTTCTTGGAACATGTCCGTGTTCATTTACATGTTGTTTATGGCTGCTTTTCTGCTACTGTGATAGAGGTGAGTAGTTGCAAGAGATTGTATAGTCCATAAAGCTGACTTCTGGTTTAAAATGTAAACGACTATTTTCTTTTTTTTTTCCAGAATAAGAAAGGTATAGAGTCAGATGATGTTCATTTCACACAGCATGCAGAGGAGATATAAAAGACTCAAATTTGAATCCCAGCTCTGCCGTCCAGGAGCTGCAGGGATAATTGCCCAAGCTACTCAACTTTTTTATGCTTTGGTTTGTCTTATTCGAAAAACAGAGCAATAATTCCAAACTTGCAGTTTTTGGTGAAGTTTTAATGAAGTAGTGTGTACAAAACATAGTGCATAAAGCAAATAGTAGGAGCCCCTTAGTAAATGAAATCTACTTGCCTGTTGATGGTGCTTCTGTTCTTTTAGCATTAATATCAGCATGGGCAGATCATAGGAAATTAGCAATCTTTCGTGTTGGCTGGCAGATGTATCAAATGAAATGAAACTGCTGCAAGGTCAATGGCATGATAGGATAAAAATGTACATAGTAAAATGTAGGAATTGTTTTCCACCTGGTGAGCCTGAGTAACAATGAGGCTTTGATATGTTGATGGATTAAGCAATTGCAGTCAATGAAGTCCAATAATCCATCCACCTACACCTCATGTAATCATCATTAAAGTTGATACCCAAATTTGGAAGACTGTAAGGTAAATTAGGGATACTTAGTTGAACAGGCCATTTCATTCCTCTTCTGCCATTTACTTAGATAACCTTGATTCAGTCTTTTTAAGGAAGCAAAAATAAAGATAATTGCTCTTTCATTCTAACAGTATGTCCGAGTTCTAATTCACTTGACATTGTATCTGCTCTTCAGTGATTAACACACTGACCTCAAATAATTTCCCTTTTTAAAAATCTAATAGACAAAGCAGCATTTCTCTCCTTATCTCAGTATACCTTTCCAGGAAGATTGCAAAGCCAAACCCTAGGATGGTCTACCTCAAGCCCTACCAATGAGTGTGCAGACGACAGAATCTTCTTAAGATTGGGTATTTGGGAGAGCTTCTAAAGGTCTTAACTATACTCCTTCCTTAGGTGGAGGAAAATGCCAACAGCTGGCAAGAACTTTCTTTCCCTTTCTTAGTTTTATGCAATTTGTCCTCTGTTACATACACTGAAGTAAACAATTGACCTAGAGCTAGCCTTTGTCAAGAAAGTGAAATTTGTTTCTGGTGCTCTATTCATCGCACTCTCTCCCATAATCTCTTTCCACACTGTCTCAACACCTCATACTCTCTTTCCTTAGTTGCAAAATGCTCTTGGCCAGAGATGTGTTTTAGTTATTTATACGTTAGCATTACTTTTTTTCAAAAATTCGTTATCTTGCTCCTCTCATAGTAATTCATACAAATATACTCCCTGAAGCTTTAGGGTGTGGGGGTGGATTTTCTTTCTTTTCTTTTTCTTTCTTTTCCCCTTTCTTTCTCCATCTCTTTCTCTTTTTTGGCCTATGTTTTCTTTGAAGAATGAAAAAAGAAAATCTCTCTTCTGGTAATGATATTTCAGAAAGCAGACAGGCTAATGTGGAATCACCCTAAAATTAAAACTTGTTTAGGGCTGTTTGTTTTACCAACTGGATGGCACGGCTTGACCCACATAGAAACATTGGAAGAAGTGGAGTAGGTCCAGGAGAGGTGGAAATTAGGATGTAGGGGGCATCTATATCTTTTAGTGTTCACGACAATTCAACCAAGAAGGCTGTATTAAAATGGCCTCAAAAACGAGGAACTTGAGGCTCAGAAGGGGTTAAGTAATCATTGAAAGTCACTTAGGAGCAAATGACTTATAGGAGCTCAGGTACATTGGCCTTCTCTTGTGCTTATATTTACCTAATAAACCAGATGGTCTTTGTGCATGGCACATTCTTTAGCATAATCAGGAGTAGCTGTCTAATCTGAGACAGTGTAGCCAAAACACAGAGCTGGCCAGTTATTTTCCATGCCTCTGCAGCTGCCTCTCGATAAGGACTGAAGACTTGAGATGTTTAGGGGAAATGTGGCAAGCAGAATCAACCAGGTCTGCAAGTCTGCAACTCATTGTCCCTGAGTAAAAATCTGAAATGCAACACCAACATGTTTCAGTGTCAATATGGCAATTGGTGAACTAAAGAGATGACCACCTTCTTCAATTAAATGCAAATTATCCATAGCTTTAAGTGACAAAGGTTGAAACAGGCTTCTGTTTAAAATCCTTGCAATAAAAACACAGAGGGTATCTAAAATCCCTGAGTCCCAACTTGCTAGTTCTCAGAGAAAGCAGTAACTGCACAATTAAACAGGCTTGCCTCACTGTTGCTCTAATGGAGTCAGACACAGGGGATTGGGAAACAAAACAAAACAAAACAACACAAAACAAAACAAAACAAAACAGTAGACTGTGAGTCAAAAGGCCTGATTTCTACTTTTGGCTCCATCTCAACTTATCACGAGAGTCTGAAAAATCCTCTTTACTCTTCAGACACCAGATTCCTAATTTGCAAAAGAAAGAGATAGAGTGAGATAGTGTCTAAATTCTTGGCCAACTCTAGGAGTCTACTTCCTGTTAAAATAGTTAAGTAAATTTCTAAATTATTAATCACATTTTTTTCAGTTGTGTAAAATATTATCCTGTATTTCTCCCTCTCTCTGTGTCTTTCCTATATTTCTTTCTTTCTTCACGCCCTTTCTCTTCTCTACCACCTCCTTTTTACCCCTAAAAGCAGAATCTCAGTTCAGGAATTATTTCCTGGTGCCTTCAAAGCCACAAAGACTCTGGCCTTTTAGATTCAGTGTCCTTGGGAGACATAACTTGTGTATTCTGTTTAGATCAAAGTCGCCTTTCTGCCTCCAATTCTGGGTCTCCTAAGTTTCTACTTTGCCTTCATTTTCCTTTTCTGGTTCCACTAAAGAGAGTATGAAACCCAAGAGCAAATGCATTGAAAAGACTAAAAACTTTTCCCTTTGCCTTTGGATTTGGGTTCTCACACTGCCGTTCTCTGACAAATGCTGATACAAACTCTCATCTAAGATTCTTGGAAAGCCACAGGCAGGAGGGTTGGGCTGGGGAGTTTGTTGTTTTATTCAGGACTTCGGTCAAGGGGCAGAAATATTTCAGCCTAACAGATATCAGCCTAATGTAAAAATAATAATAGTACTCAATGCACAAATGCCAGCCATGCAGTTGTTCCCGCTCCCTCTGATACTCACAGTTCAACCGCATTCCTCGGGAGGTCAGAAGGAATCTCTGTCACCTTGCTCTCTTGGCAGAGAAAAACCCTGTTAGAGCAGTGACAGATCCGATGATGACATCCTGAGCCCAAGTTCAGGAATGCCAGCAAAGAGACCAGGAGCAGGGCCATAATTACACATCCATCCACCTGCTTTCTTCCTGCATTTGCAGAGAAAAACCTCCACAGATCTCAGAAGCTCCACACAGTGCCCTTATGAGAAGAGATCTGACTTGAGAACTGGTAGGGTCATGTGACGCACCAAGGGATGCTTTTTTTTGGTTACTTCCAGGCAAGATAAACTACTCTGTTTTCCTTCAAGATTGGGTTTCTTACACCCTGACCTAAGGAACACAGCAAATAGAACCGTTAGGCATGTCTGGAATAGTTTGCATTATTTCATTGCAAAAGTCTCCTTGCTGTTCACCATTCTCTTCTCAACAGAGTAACATGATTGACTTTCTCCAAAAAAGACACAACACACAATATGACACATCACTAAGAGGGGTACTAATAAGTGAAGGGCCAGGACCTTCAGTCTTCAGCATCTATTTCTCCCACCAGCCCACCTGAGAGAAAACCAGCCCTTTTGGGTTGCATTCAATGATCCTCTTTTTTGCTGTAATTATGCCAAAAATGGCGCTATTCAGAAACAGGCAGATGCGTTAGCAAACCCTAGGCAGATTTCTGTAGGTGGGAGGTACTTCTGATAGGGTTATCTGTAGGAATAATTGACTGAACTGAGTGACCTAAGAAATGGGCTATGTTTCCAGTGGAGATTTAGTAAATGCCAGCACATCCACCCCCTCATGCATATCCTGCCTGCCTTCTGGCATTTCCAGGCTCTGAAGATTGCCCTTGCCTTTTGGCAGTTGGCATAAATGAATTTATTTAATCTATGCTTTTAACTTAGTTTTAAATGTTCCCTGAGGTGACAGCCCAGCACTTTTGTTGGCATTCCTCTCCTTGATGGTGAGGGATCTGAGGAACGTTTGGCAACAATTTTAGAAAAGTGGCTTTGTACTTTCAATTCTAGAATCTATGAAGATTAAAAGGCAGAGTATTCTGTAAGATCCTGCCCACAACTTATTACCTGCTAAAATTAGTTTCAATACTATCTTTAGATAATTAGTTGCGTAAAATTGAGCTTCATGAAAATGTTACAAATACATACCTATCCCACCTCTCCTTCCCTCTCGCCTGCTTTACCAAGGAAAACCATGTAATGAGTGATTAAATTATTAAGAAAAAAACAGAAGCAAGTGATTTGGGGGGTAAAGTTGATACCAGATTTTTCTGGGAGCAACTGGTTTATTCTAATTCTGGAATTGGCAGACAAAGGCCGTATTCATATGGACTTCATATTTTTAACAAATTGGCTAACATGAACAGTTAAATTAGTTTGTTCAACAACTGATCCAAGGAATTATAGTCTTTCAGATGTGGAAGGAAGTTAATTCAATCAACCAACTAATGCTTAAGTTTAAGTAATAATATTAATTTAAAAGGATTTTCTCATCTGTACTTGAATAACTCCAGTGACAAGAAACCCACTACCAATTAAACCTTTTACCCAATTCCTCTGCCCCATAATCCCCCTCCTAGCTTTTGGAGAGTTCTGTAATTAGTCTTTGTATAATAAGCACAAATCTTTTTAAGATTGAGATTTTTATTTTAAATGCTATGTCATATTCACAGCTTACAGGTAACATAAATGTAATTTATTAAGCATAATAATGCAACAAACAATTGTGGGCTAGAGAATAAAGGACATAGCCTGTGCTGTTGCATCTACTTAGTTGATGTTCCTTTATTACCTTCTTGTGTTGCTATGCCCAAGGTGACCATTAATCTGAATTTTGTGGTTATTATTTCATTTGTTTTGTAAAATTAATCATCACAAAATGCATGTATCTCCAAAGAATATATTATTTAATTTCTTGCTTGTTTTTAGATTTTATACAAAGTCTATCACTCTTTAAGTAGTATTTTGCTACTTACTATTTTACACTAACTAGACATTTTAAAGAAATAACCATGTTGTTATGTGTATCTGTAGTTTATTGATTTTGTGCCTGTTATGTGTACCTGTATTTTATTAATATTATACTACTGTATGATATTCCATTGCATAAATATACCATAATTTATGTTTTCATTCTCCTGTAAGTTTTAAAATCCTGAGGTGGTGAAAATATTATTTTATATTTTCTCTAAAATTTTTTAGTTTCGCTCTGTACATTTTAGCCTTTGATCTATTTGGCATGGATATTTATGGTGTGAGTAAAGGACTCAATTTGTTTTTTATCTGATGGCATAATGGTTTTATCCACATGGATAAACATTTGTCCCAAAACCATTTATTGAATGGTCCCTCTTTTCTTCTCTCACTTGTAAAACTACCTTTCTCATATCTCAAGTAACTATTTTGCGTGGGTTTGTGTCTAAGCTTTTTTATATTCCACTGTTGTTTTTTTCTACATTACATCAATGTTATACTGTCTTAATTACTACAACTTTAAAGTAAGTCTTGATATACAGCAAGAAAATACTTCTATCTTATTTCTTATAGGAGTATCTTGCCTATTTTGGACCTATGACTGAATTTTAGAATCAGATTATTAAACTCCTTGAAAACACCCTGGTATAATTTGTTTGGAATTATACTGATTACATAGATTAATTTAGACGGAAATCATCACCTTTAAGATAACGAGTCTTCTTATCCATGAATATGGTATAGCACCATGTTGTTTAAGCCTTTCTTTGATGTCTTCAAATAAAACTTTATACTTTCTTCCATATATGTCCTAATACCTTAAATGTGTTTCCTGATAACATCCTGTTTTATGCTGTTATAAATGAAACCAATATTTAAAGTGACATTTTATGTTTGTGGTCATACTATAAAAATGCAATTAATTTTGGAATATTTACCTTCTATCTAAATTACCTTATTACATTTTCTATGCAGACAATTCTATCCATATCCAAATAATTCTATGTATGTGTATGTGTGTATGTGTACAGAGTTTCTTTCTTTTCAATTCATTTTTCCCTTCCTCCTTTTCTTCCCCGACTCCAACTTCCCTTTCTTCTCTCTCTCCTTCTACTCTTCCTTTATTTATTTATTTATTTTTGACATGGAGTTTCATTCTTGTCACCCAGGCCAGAGTGTAGTGATGTGATCTCGGCTCACTGCAACCTCTGCCTCCTGGGTTCAAGTGATTCTCCTTCCTCAGCGTCCTGAGTAGCTGGGATTACAGGCACCCAACACCATGCTTAGCTAATGTTTGTATTTTTAATAGAGATGGGTTTTACCACGTTGGCCAGGCTGGTCTCGAGCTCCTGACCTCAGGTGATCCACCTGCCTTGGCCTCCCAAAGTTCTGGGATTACAGGTGTGAGCCACTGCCCGTGAGCTACAATAATAATTTTATAGTATTAAACTACTCATTTCCTAATATTTTATTTAGAAAATTTGCATCTATGTTCATAAGTTATTTGTAACTTAGTTATGAGTAATTTTTAGTGCATAATTATTAATTTCTGAGTTTTCTTTCTCATGTTGTCCTTTTATAGTTTGGTGTCATGGTTACATTTGCCTTACAGTCTGAATTGGGGTATAATCCCCCTCATTTTATTCTTAGAGAAAAAACTGTTTCAGATTAAAGTAATATATTCTTTTAAAGTCTGCTTGTATTTGCCTAAAAAAACATTTGAGCCTTGGTTTATATTTGTGTGTATATGTGTGTGTCTGTGTGCATGTTTGTGTGTGTTAGTGTATGTATGAAACTTTAAACATATTGATTCAACTTCTTTATTGTCATTAGATGATTCAGGCTTTCTATTTCTTCTTAGATTTATTATAGTTTTTCTAGGAATTTTTCATTTTACTTAAGTTTTAGAATTTAGTCTCACAAAGGTTTTTAGTATTCTCTTTTTAAGTCTATTCTAAACAATTTCTAGTCTTGTTTATTTCTGTTTAGTTTCTTTTCATTAATCAACCTTTCCAAAATTCTCTTTATTTTACTTGTTCTTTCAAAGAACCAACTTTTGCCTTTAGCCTTTGCTGATCCAATTCTATCTTTACGTTTTGTTTCCACGATTTTTGCTCTTACTTTTTCCCTTTTTTTTTTTTTTTTTTTGAGACAGAGTCTCACTCTGTCGCCCAGCCTGGAGTGCAGTGGCACGATCTCCGCTCACTGCAAACTCCGCCGCTTCCCAGGTTCACACCATTCTCCTGCCTCAGCCTCCCTAGAAGCTGGGACTACAGCCCACCACCACGCCCCGCTAATTTTTTTGTATTTTTAGTAGAGATGGGGTTTCACAGTGTTGCCAGGGTGGTCTCGATCTTTTGACCTCGTGATCCGCCCACCTTGGCCTCCCAAAGTGCTGGGATTACAGGCGTGAGCCACCGCGCCAGGACTATTTTTTCCTTTTTTGTTGTCCCTTTCTAAAACCATTTAGTTATATGTCAGATTATTAGTTTTCAGCATTTCTTCCTTTCTAATAATATACTAAAGTTGTAAATTTTTCTATAATTTCTGCCTTGGCCCTCTTCTACAAGTATTGATAGGTAGATCTTTCATTACAATTTATTTTTAAATATTTCTCAATTTCCCATTACAATTTCTTCTTTGGCACATAGATAATTGAGAGATGTGTTTTTGAAATTTACAAACTTCAGAAATATTTAAATTTATGTTTTTTATTATTTACCTCCAACTTAATTGCATAATGGTAGGAGAATGTGGTCTGTGTTGATTCTATTTTTCCTCCATACATGTTGAGATGTGTTTTATGGTTTAGGACACAAGTTAATTTTTATAAATACTTAATGTGAGTTTGAGAAGAATCAACATTCTCTGTTTACTTGTTTCCAGGTTCTATTTTTGCCCCATACATTCAGTTTATTTTCCTAAAATCTATATATTTACTAACATTTTAAGTTTTACTTAAACTAATTGAAGTATTTCTGTTGAAATTTCACATGATTAAGATGATACAAGTCTCTATAATTCTGTTAGTTTTTCTTTATGTATTTCAAGCCTGTTTTCTTTGGGCCATGAACATTTAGAATGGTATACCTGGTGAATTAAACCTTCTATCTTTTGTCACATCTTACTTTACTCATAATACTGCCTTTTATCTTGAAGTCTATTTTATGTGATATTAATATAGATATATCAGCTTTTTCTACCTTTGTACTTTCAACTTTTCTGTGTCTTTATGTCCTAGGCATTTTAACTGAATTTTGTGTTTTAATCCATTTCTACAATCTCATTCTTTTAACAGGTGAGCTTAGTCATTTACATTTTATTGCTCTATATAATACTGATCTATATAAATGTTTGTTTTTCTGCTATGCAACATGCTTTCTATTTGTTCTAGTTTTACATGCTTTGTTTTTGTTTTATGCTGTTTGTTTTATTTGCTGAGATTTTGTGTGCTGTTTTTTTAAATTGCTTTTTGTTTTCTTGTTTTATTTTGTTCCGTTTACTGTTTTGCAAGTTTTATAATTTCTTTATAAATGTTTATGGTTACTCTCAAATTTTTATCTTTGACTTTATGCTTTTACCATATACTTATACCTTTTACTTAATACAGTTTAATTTTATCAGTATTCTAACTCCCCTTCTAATAAATGCATAAACTTTATGTTTTTAAGGCTATTTGCTGATTAGGTAACATGCATTTATTGTTGTCTAGGATCTTAGTTTTACCGTTATTATAAACCCTCATTATTTTATAGATTCAATATTGGTTTAGATTCCTTGACACTTTGAACCATGTCACTGGAACTCCTAGGAGTTTATTTTCATTTGCCTTTGCAGATACTGTACTGCAAAGCCTTGAGAAGCATTGTGTATAACCAAATATAATCTCATTTCAAAAAAAGCCCCCAATAATTAAAGACAACTAACCTCACAGATATGCTAGTAAATGTTCAACAACCAGCTCTCCAGAAAAAACTGATTTGTAGCATTTGTTAATTTCCGTGGTGTAACCTCTCCCTCTGCAGCTTATATCAAGTTACCCAGGTGATGCCAACCAGCTTGCAAAATTGCCATTTAGCAATCTGTTCTTGTGAGCTGGTAGGAGCTGGCTCCAGCACATCACCAGCTATTTTGTACTTTTTGAATCATCTTTTTTACTTGTTGAGGCAATCTCCAATTCCTTCAGCCATGCCTTATCTGACGTAGTTTTAAATGTGCTGCACTTAGTCTAGATTTTCATTCTAGAATAACGTCCAACCTCAGTTGCTTTAACATGGCTAGAACTTACAATGTTGTTCTGGGTTGTTTAACTCCATCTTAAGTTGTATGAGCTTTATGAGAGTCTGGCCAGACAGAAAGTGTCTTAGGGCGTGAATGTATATGGCCTGCCCTCTGAAGCAGCTATCTGAAGTTGCCTCTCTGATATAAAAGGGAATCATGTATAGAAAACAAGGCTTTAACATCTTAGCAGGAGATTGGTGGTGATAAACTGGAATGAAATGCCTTATTACTAAGTGTTCAACCTTAAAAATTATGTGGAATACAGATCTTTTTTCTACCTCTGTAAATCTCCCACCTGACTACCTTTATTCTTTTAAACTTATCACTAGCACTCCTTGTGTGTCCTCACAATTTTTCTACTTTATGAAGAACTTCCTTTTGAGGTTATTTTCTAGTGATTCCTTATCTCAGAGGACACCTTGTATTTGGCACTGCCTTCAGGTTGCTCAGACTTCCATAGGGATTAAGAACTATGCAAACATTAGGTGGTGATGATTATGATGGTTATGATTATGATTGACATCTTAGGAATCTATCTGTTAGGAATTGTATTGGAAAGTCGAGGTCCATTTTAGCTACATGATTTTATAACTTAAAGTTTCCTAAATCTCAAAGATCTCGAATCTCAACAATGAGGCAGTAGCTCGTTTTTGCACCACAGGGCTGGAGGACTAAATAGATCTTTCAGGCAGATTTTATTTCTTGGACTTTCATGGTTTCATAGAACTGTATATAATTCTTCATCAGGGAAGATCTGTCACCAGTTAGACAATTGAACTGGTTTAGAAACAAATTTGTGAAATTAATTTCCGGGTCATTTTTTTTCTTTTAAGGGTAGTCATATGAAGATAAGGTCTCTGGGGTCAATGGGAAAACACCTGTGTATCTATTTGGCTGGAAAGAAAGCCATTCTAACAGTGGTGAAAGTTGCTATATAAAAAATAAAGTCCTACAAGCAGGAGTGTAGAATGAGTTGAGGTAGAAACATTTGTACTAAAGACTTTTCTGTCAAAAGGAAACTTAATCTAAAGAACATTTTCTTATGTATTGAAACAGTTAGAGTTTGATACTTAACAAACACCACCAAATCATCATGTCTGAAAACAACCAGTATTCATTTCATTTGTGATTCTGGGGGCCAGCAGTTTGATCTGGGTTCAGTTGAGCACTTTTAGACTTGGCTGGGGTCAGCTATTGAGTCAGTTGGGATCTGGCTGGTGCCAGATGACTTTGCCCGGGATAACTTAGCTATGTTTCACATTCCCCCGCAGACTGCCTTGGTGGTATTCATCTGATGGCATTTCCAGAGACTCAGAACTGCCATACCATGCATAACTTTTGCTGTGATCTATTGGTCATACCAAGTCACAAAACCCAGACCAGATTCAAGGAGTCAACCAGATTCTGTTGACGCCACCTCTTGAGGAGAGAAACACAATGTCACATTGCAAAGTGGTGTGCAAACAAAGGTAGAAATAACGACAGCCACTTCTGCCAACAATTTACCACAGGTACCCAAGCTCTTAGAGGGCATCCTTGTCCATGCTAGGTAATCTTTGCTTTCTTTTTTATTGTTTTTCAAAGTACAAGTTAGGCCAACCAATAGAGAGACTGACAACAGTAATGTTGAAGACTCATTTTCAGCTTTTAGAAATTTGTTCAATTACTAACTAAGCATGTTGATGTCCCAAGAGGGAAAATAATGTAGGTTGGTCTTTTTAAAATTATAACATTATGAAGGGACCAAAGACATTTATTTGCCATTCAGAAATTCTTATTTGGTAGGTTTATATTTATTTTTAAAAACAAGTTCCTTTTCTATTTAATACATTATTATCCTGTATTTTCAATTGTTTCTGTGAATCTAATGTAGGATTACTATAATATTATAGGCTTTAAAATGTATACTGTGAGATTTATGGCAGAAATTAAAATTCTTTGTAATATGGTGAGACCGTAAAGATATAGCTTGTGAATGTTTAGTACAACATGATCACCTTTGAACACTAAATATTTCCAGTTAGCATCCTTAAATTCACATTATTATTAATATTAGAACATTGTTCTTAGTACACTTGTCTTTTACACATTAAGCTTTCATATTTATTGCTTTATCATGTAATTTATATATTATACCATATAAATTATACCACATAATATAAATTATTATATTATGCCATATAATAAAAATTAAGGATAGAACATATAGATTGAATTAGATGGGATTATGTAAATGTACCAGGATATTATATAGGAGGCTAGCATACCAGCTCTACAACCAGCCACACCTGGCCTGTTGGGGCATGACACACCTTTAGTTTACTGAGACAGGACAGTCATGTAAGCCATAATGTTAATGAACCCTCTTGGACTGAGCAGTGCACGACTTGCACAATTGCACCTGGCTGTCATGCACTTAGGGTCTTAGGATGAGTGCTGGTGATGAGTACTGGACCTGTGGAGGGTAAGCTCATTGGATACTGGCAGTGGAGGCTGAGGAGAGGCACTTGACAGAGAACTCACAGTGTTGGGAGGTCAACAACCAGCAAAGGAAGGAGCAGTATGCTGGAGTTGGAGACCTGGGCTCCAGTCATAGCTTTGTCATTATTGTAGAATCTCAGGACATTGCAATTATCTGGAAGTGCATTTCTTCTTCTCCAAAATGGGGGTGTGAACACTTACAGGGTTCTCACGAAGACAAAATGAGAGAAGCATGTGGAAATACTGTAAGAGAGACTGGTGTGAATGTATGATATTATTCTCCTCACAGCTGTTGTCATGAAAGGGAGAAGTAGACTGCTCATCAGTGCAAAAGTGGGCCTTTTCAATGGCAATTTTTCAGTTTGCTTATGTGGTGAAGGGGTGTGCAGACAACCCTGACCATATGGATATTTGGACCTCCACACCACTGACCCTGCCTGAACTGGCTGCCACAATTCTGCCATTGGCAACACATATCTTCACTCACCTGCACTTCCCTTCTGCTTTATTTTATTCTGTCTTTATTTTATTACCATTTTAATTGAGTAAAGAGTGAAGTCCCAGAGAAACAAATAATAGAGGAAAAGAAAAACTGCTTTTCTTTTTCTTTTTTTTTGATTTTTTTTTTTATTATACTTTATGTTCTAGGGTACATGTGCACAACGTGCGGTTTGTTACGTATGTATATATGTGCCATGTTGGTGTGCTGCACCCATTAACTCGTCATTTACATTAGGTATATCTCATAATGCTATCCCTCCCCCCACCCCCACGAAAGGCCCCGGTGTGTGATGTTCCCCTTCCTGTGTCCAAGTGATCTCATTGTTCAGTTCCCACCTATGAGTGAGAACATGCGGTGTTTGGTTTTCTGTTCT
>NW_012102354.1:2085000-2127200 GCF_000951045.1 Mandrillus leucophaeus
AGTGAACAGGCAACCTACAGAATGGGAGAAAATTTTTGCAATCTACTCATCTGACAAAGGGCTAATATCCAGCACCTACAAAGAACTCAAACAAATTTACAAGAAAAAAACAAACAACCCCATGAAAAACTGGGCAAAGGATATGCACTTCCCTTTAGAAACCCATTCTCCCACTCAGGACTTGAGGAGGTCAGAGCTGAGCTATTGCAGGCAGAGTGAAGATTCACCTTCTTTGACTTGCCCTTGACCACTTTGGATAACAAGTGAAGTGTATGGGCCAATTTACACAACAAAAATGTTACTGTGAGAAGTAATCACAGGTGGGGGAAAAATGTAATTGTAAGCTTGTTGGGGAATTTGGTGCTGCTTTTAGATGAACAAAGTGGATTCTGAAATTCTCAGATTAGTTTAATTTCTTTTAGAGAGAAGTCTTGGTCTCTTTTAAAAATAAAAAGTAGTAAATCTGCATCACATTTTGTTTGTAGCAAGTGATCTATAGGTCACTGTTTTTATTCCCACATGTCTAGATTTCAGAGTAAGCAGAAATTGAAGGGGGGCATGTTTGGGAATTGGGGTACACTAATATGGAAGTCATATGTCTTATGTTTTGACATAAGGAGCCAGTGGGAAGATGGGGAGCAGTAGTTCCTGATTTGACCAGGGAAAGTGTTCTAAAAATCTCAGGGCAGATAAATGTTCTCAGGAATACTTATAGTAAGACCAGTATTAATACAGATCTATACCCAATAGCTGCAAAAGAAGACTGGCCCTAGGAGTTGATGTGTGTCAGTCCAGGATAATGCCCCTTCCCTTGGAAAACTCAAACATTTAGCCATGATAACATGACTGAATACCACAACATTCTTTATTTCACAGGCATATAATCAAATTAAAGTGTAGCACCATACTTAGTAGCTAACTATGTATGCTGTAGTGCTTGAGAAAACACTGATTTTAAGCTGAGCTGGCAGTGAAGATAAATAGATTTGGCAATTTTCTAGTTGATCTGGTTCTTGCACTCACTTAAACCTCTCAATCAAACTCCTAGTTAAACAAAATATTTTAAATATGTATATATATGCAGCATATACACATATTCAACACATAACAGCATCTCAGGGTAGGGTCATTGTTTGTGAAAGCGGGAGTGTCAGTTTTCAGCAACACAGCACTGCAAGCTGAAAATCCAAGGCCTATTTTCTATTTTTATACTTTGGAATGAAGAAAAATAATACTGTGTTTCCATTATTTATGAACATGGTTAAAAAAAGAGCGAAGCGGTGAAATTTCACTGCTTTCAAAGAATAATTTATTTTGATTCCACACGGGGCCTTTAGCCTTTCCTCATAATCTCCCCTTCCCTGTGGGTACCTCAGGCAACCCTGGTGGTGTGAAATCTTGGCTCCTGCTGGGAAAGGGGAAAGAGAGCTGGCAGGCTCTGGCTGGGAGTGTTCCCTGAGCTTGGGAGGCAACCGATTAATTGATCAGAAATGTATTGAAGGGTTGCAGGCAAAACTGAGGTATAAAATGGAGACTTTGTCCTCAAGGAGTTTACTGACACAGGAGAGATGAGATCAATGCGTATAAAAAGAGGAGCCCATTTATAAGATATGTAGAGTCACATACCTAAATTCTTCAGAATTCAGATTTAGGCTACGAAACAGCTTCTACTTATTTTGTGCTAATTTTGTGCTAGACATCAGGCTACATACCTTACATAATCTCTGATCCTCATACCAGCCCTACAAGGCAGCTCTGATTATTCTCATTTTGTGGATGGAAAGGGTGAGGCTTAGAGAGGGTAAGTGAATGTGCCCTAGGTCACACAGCTGGTAAGTGATAAGCCCAGGCTTCAAACACAAGTGTGATGGTTTTCAAGCCAGCACCCACTCCTTGGGGGCAGCTCTGTCCTAGAAAGCCGGAGCAGCAGGCAGTTGGACCGAGGGACCGAGAAGCAGCAGGCTGAGGCTGATTGACTGTCAGGCTGACACTGACTTCTGCAGGACTGCACAGCCACCCTTCCTGGGGAGAAGAGTCCCTCCCTCGGTTGCCTTGGTGGCCCAGGAAGACTATGGTCCCTCTTTTGTTTCTGCCAGATGGTCCTGCTGAATCATTTCCACCTCATTGTGGCTAAATTACCTGCATTAATTCTATATTTTTATTTCTGTGGCTCTGAAATAATGGGAAATAGCTCAGTTTTAATGCTAGTTTTTAGAGTGAGGTTTCTAAAGAAATGATTTAGCTTACCTTGTAAACCAGAACAATTTTGAGAGTGAAAGGAGACTCTATTAGTAATTACTGCCAGGACTATCCCAGGCATCCAGGACTTAAAATCATTCTACCAATATGGGATCAAAGAATATAGTTAACATGGAAATGAGACCCACATTATTCAGACAAAAATGTCTTTAGGGCATCAAGCAGCCAAATAGAAGTGAGCTCCATTGACAGTAGTAGTAGTTATCTGCTGCCTGATGTTAGAGCACAAATTTGGGCAGCTTAGTCCTCAACCTTCACCCACCCCTTACTAAGCCAAGGCAGCCCTGATTTACTGTGTCAGGGTGACATTGTTTTGTGGAAACCTCTTGCTTACTGCCAAAGTTAGTGAATTTGCACTGTTCTAACTTACAGGATTTAAATAACTTCTAATACTTGAAGGGCTTTTACCTCTTTTCTGCTTAAAGTTTACAAATTGGACTGCGACCACAAATACTGAGGTTTACCCACATAGAAATTCTGGCAAGAATCTGAAAAAAATCACAAACTGACAAGCTGGGCTCCAAAAGAAAGAAAGGAGGTGAGGCATGGGGAGGGAAGAATGGGAGGATGGGAGGAGGAAGGGAAGGAGAGAGGACAGTCTAGGTGATTTTAAAGCAACATGATACAGGAACATCTTCCAATGTGACAGTGGCCTTCTAACACAAGACTTCTCTTTTCAATCCCTGACCCTCTTGTCATTTGTTCTTTTCAGGTTGACAAATGGGTGTTGGTTTATGACAGCATCATTGATCAAATGACACGTTGTCTTGTATTATGTCTGGTAATAAAAAAAGACATAAAAATGCTTCTTGGAATAACTTGACAGTGTCAATTTAGATAGTAACTTCCAGTCCTAAATCTCTCTGGGAATGAAAACATATTCCACTGATCTAAAACCAAGGTGTTTTTCATTACTAATGCTGCAAATAGTGCTTACTCTGAGATGAGAGGGTCATCAACAGTTTTCATCAGACTACCCCAATGAGGGTGGAGTTTTCCAAAGAGAGCCTCAATAAGGTCAACATTTCTTTGGTGTCTCTTATTTTATATTATAAATGTATGCAAATTTTACATTCTCTTTTACAGTAGAGTCGTGTTTATTTTACTATCAAATTTCTCAAAATATTTTTAGTCACATATATGTGCAGAGATAAAAAGATGAACCATTTTTATTCTGCGGCTTCATGTTTCCCCTTGGCATCATGCCAGGCCCTTCATTCTCAGAATGTGGGGATGAAACCACCCCAGAGCAGCTGACAGAGGGAAGAGTTAATTATTTTAAGAGTTTATAGACATGGATTTTTGATGATAAAAGTCAACTGCAAATCTGGAAATACTAATTTTATTTCAAAGCTTTAAAAAATACTTTATTAAACTAGAAGCAAAGTATTGAATAAAGAAATTACTGTGATGATGTTATTACAAATATTAGCTGACAAGGAAGACAGGGAGAGGATACACAGAGAAAAATAGTGTACTAAAGTCTTTGTACGTACCAAATAAAACCTGTAGTGACTCTTTTCTCCCAAAATATTCCATTTTCCGTAAGTATTTCCTTGGTTTTTATTAGAAAGATAATTTACAATTTTGAACTTCAGGATAAGTAGAAGTAAAATGAAGTCACAAAATTGTATGTGAAGATTTTTTAAATTTTTTTTGAGATGGAGTCTCACTCTTATTGCCCAGGCTGGGAGGCTGAAGTGCAGTGGTGTGATCATAGCTCACTGCAACCTCCACCTCACAGGCTTAAGTGATCCTCCTGCCTTAGCCTCACAAGTAGCTAGGACTACAGGCATGTGCCACCATATTCAGCTAGTTTTTAAATGTTTAGTAGAGATGAGGTCTTGCTGTGTTGCCCAGGCTGGTCTTGAACTCCTGGCCTCAAATGATTCTCCCACCTTGGCCTCCTGAAGTGCTAGGATTACAAGCGTGAGCCACCACACCTGGCTGAGGACTCTTTTTTTTTTTTTTTTTTTTTTTTTTTTTGAGATGGAGTCTTGCTCTGTCACCCAGGCTGGAGTGCAGTGGTGCGATCTCGGCTCACTGCAAGTTCCGCCTCTCGGGTTCACGCCATTCTCCTGCCTCAGCCTCCCGAGTAGCTGGGACTACAGGCACCCACCACCACGCCTGGCTAATTTTTTGTATTTTTAGTAGAGACAGGGTTTCACTGTGTTAGCCAGGATGATCTCGATCTCCTGACCTTGTGATCTGCCCACCTCGGCCTCCCAAAGTGCTGGGATTACAGGCGGGAGTCACTGTGCCCAGCTGAGGACTCTTAATAACTCTGAATTTACCCTTCTGTTTTTGTTGCTGGAGACTTGCTTTTATTTCTGAGGGAAAGGCAGATAAGTATGAACTTTGGCATTCTTGGAGTAGACTTAAAACAGAAAACGGATGTACTTTCAAACATACTGATTTTCTGGTAAGAACAATTAACCTCAGTACAAATCTGTTGACATAATATGGTCCTTCATTATACATTACTGTCAGCATCCTAAAAATAACAGCAGCAACAAATAGAAGACCAAAAACGAATGATCACTTTAAAGCCAAAACAAAACACAATAAAACTGAAGATGTGGATAACATTAAAGGAAAAAGGCAAACTTGATTTTAGTTAACATTGTCTTACTTTTTGAAATTTCAAGTAAGTGTGTTGACGTATATAATTAAATTTATTTTCACAGTGAAATTCGTTTACAATCATTTAGTCACTGGAGTCCAGTCTTGCTTGACACATGAAAGATTTTGGTCCCAAGAATGTGTAGCACCATTTCCACCATATGCTTTGAGAATAATTGAAAACACAAAGGCCATATCTGCCATTTTATTGCTCTTCATTCATTGTCCATATCTCTATTGAGTCTCTGCTACGTCTTAGGCACTCTGCTTGATGCTGAATAATTTAAAATGGATGGAACATACTCCCTGTCTTCTTATCTCACAGTCTAGAGTACAGACAGTGAAGGTGTGCTGGATTCTGTTAGGTGAACTTGGCCAAAGCTGGAAATTTTATTTCCCAGGACAATAACCTTCTCTGACTGTTTTTTTGAAAGAGCTTGCTTGAGATTCACTTACAGAAATGAAGTAGAATTCTTTACTCTCAGAAGGCTGTCACCATCGGCTATGGTGATAGATAGATGCAGAGGTGCACCTCCTCTTCCCCTCCAACTTGTCTTCAAACAGTGGCCCCAGGCCTACCACCAGGTTCTTGGCTGGGGACACACCAAAACTGCATCTTCTGCACAGGCAACTCTTCCCAGGAAAAACAATTTTTACAGACTTCATGAGCTCTCCTTTTGTAGTTTCACTTTGGTGGCTTTTTTCGTTTCATTTCAAGCTCCTGCTGGTTGACCCACACCTTTGCTTCAGGGCACCTGGTTAGTGACCAATTTTTTTTGACCATCCAACTCTCCCTTCCAAATTTTCTCTTCCTCAGCTCCTCCCATATTTGTGTAAGGGCTAACATCTACAATACCTTTTTTATTCCCGTAATACTTATAGTGAATATAATTTTCTGTCTGAATCCTATACAAACCCCTACAAGAGGATGTTGAAGACAAGTAGTGGGCATTAAGGAAGATCAGAAAGGAATGACATCTCACCCATATTGGGTGGTGCCACAAGTCTGATCAGGGAAGGCTTCTAGGACTAGGTGAGGCAGGTCTGGCAAAGCTGGTAAGGGCATTCCAGAGAGATGGTATGTGATATGATTTGGCTCTGTGTCCCCACCCAAATCTCATCTTGTAGCTCCCATAATTCCCATGTGTTATGGAAGGGACCTGGTATGAGATTATTGAATTATGGGGGTGAGTCTTTCCCATGGTGTTCTTGTGATAGCAAATGGGTCTTATGATATCTGATGGTTTTAAAAAATGCAAGTTGCCCTGCACAAGCTCTCTCTCTGCCTGCTGCTATCCACGTTAAATGTCATTTGCTCCTCCTTGCCTTCCACTATGATTGTGAGGCCTCCCCAACTATGTGGAACTGTAAGTTCTTTTGTAAATTTCCCAGTCTCTGGTGTGTCTTGATGAGCAGTGTGAAAATGGACTAATACAGTAAATTGGTACCAATAGAGTACGGCATGCTGAAAAGATACCTGAAAATGTGGAAGCGACTTTGGAACTGGGTAACAGGCAGAGGTTGGAACAGTTTGGAGGGCTTGGAAGAAGACAGGAAAATGTGGTAAACTTCCTAGAGACTCGTTGAATGGCTTTGACAAAAATGCTGATAGTGATATAAACTATAAGGTCTAGGCTGAGGTGGCATCAGATGGAGATGAGGAACTTTTTGGGAACTGGAGCACAGGTGACTCTTGTTATGTTTCAGCAAAGAGTCTGGCAGCATTTTGTCTCTTTCCTAGAGATTTGTGAAACTTTGAACTTGAGAGAGATAGCTTAGGGTATCTGGTGGAAGAAATTTCTAAGCAGCAAAGCATTCAAGAGTTGACTTGGGTGTTGTTAAAGGCATTCAGTTTTAAAAGAGAAATGGAGCATAAGTGTTTGGAAAATTTGTAGCCTGACAACGCAATATAAAAGAAAATCCCATTTTCTGAGGAGAAATTCAAGCTGGCTGCAAAAATTTGCATAAGTAACAAGGAGCTGAATATTAATCACCAAGACAATGGGGAAAATGTCTCCAGGGCATGTCAGAGACTTTTGTGGCAGCCCCAGAGGTTTAAGAGGAAAAAGTAGTTTCAAGGGCTGGCCCAGGGTCCCTGTGATGTGTGCAGCCTAGGGACTTGGTGCCCCGCATCTCAGTCACTCCAGCCATGGCTGAAAGGGGCCAAGGTAGAGCTCAGGCTGTGACTTTAGAGGGTGCAAGCCTCAAGCCTTGGCAGCTTCCAGGTTGTGTTAAGCCTGTGAGTCCACAAAAGTAAAGAATTGAGGTTTTGGAACTTCTGCTTAGATTTCAGAAGAAATGTGGTGTCAGAGTCCCCACACAGAGTGCCTACTAGGGCACCACTTAGTGGAGCTGTGAGAAGAGGGCCACTGTCCTCCAGACTCCAGAATGGTAGATCCATTGACAGCTTGCATCGTGCACCTGGAAAAGCCACAGACACCCAATGCCAGCCCATGAAGGCAGCAGGGAGGGAGGCTGAAACCTGTAAAGCCACAGAGGTGAAGCTGCCCAAAATTATGGGAACCTACCTTTTGCATCAGTGTGACCTGAATGTGAGACATTGAGTCAAAGGAGATCATTTTGGAGCTTTAAGATTTGACAGCCCTGCTGGATTTCGGACTTGCATGGGGCCTGTAGCCCCTTTGTTTTGGCCAATATCTCCCATTTGGAATGCCTGTATTTACCCAATGGCTGTACCCCCATTGTATCTAGGAAGTAATTAACTTGCTTTTGATTTTATAGGCTCCTAGGCAGAAAGAACTTGCATTGTCTTGGATGAGAGTTTGGACTGTGGACTTTTGAGTTAATGACTTTGGGGGACAGTTGGGGAGGCATGATTGGTTTTGAAATGTGAAGACATGAGATTTGGGAGGGGCCGGGGCAGAATGATATGGTTTGGCTCTGTGTTCCCACACAAATCTCATCTTGCAGCTCCCATAATTCCCACGTCTTGTGGGAGGTACCCGGTGGGAGATGATTGAATTATGGGGTGGGTCTTTCCCATGCTGTTTTCATGATAGTGAATGGGTCTCATGAGATCTGATGGTTTTAAAGAACGGGACTTGCCCTGCACAAGCTCTCTCTTTGCCTGCCACCATCCATGTAAGACGGCACTTGTTCCTCCTTACCTTCCACTATGATTGTGAGGCCTCTCCAGCCGTGTGGAACTGTAAGTCCAATGAAACCTCTTTCTTTTGTAAATTGCCCAGTCCTGGGTATGTCTTTATCAGCAGTGTGAAAATGGATTAATACATTAATCCAATCTTGTGGAGCTGCAAATAATTCTATATGACCAGATCACGAGACATATGTGGAGAGGTGTGGTGAGAGTTAAGTTTGGAGAAGTTATACAGGAGGCAGATCATAAAATTATTTTATGCCTGACCAAGGAGTCTGTTTTATGGACAATAGGTGACCTTGAAGTGGTTTTATGGACAATGGGGGACCTTTAAGTAAGGAAGAGACTGATGAGGTGTACTTTGGAAAATTTCTCTGGCAGTTATATAGAGGCTGAATGGTAGATAAGCAAAATTAAAATCAGGGGGCCAAGAAGAAGCCTGTTACATCAGTCCAAATTAAAACAAAATGCAAATCTCACTGACACAGAGAAAGAGGGACAGAAGAGAAAGAGGGAATGTTACCCTATGATGGGCTGAAGCATGAAATCTGTGCAAGATGCTGAGAAGGAGAGGTCTGAGAAGTTGACGGAGAATCAGAAAAGAGTGGGAACAAAGGGAGGGGAGAACTTTAACAGAGGAAAGTGGTCAATAGTATAAGGAAATTAGGAGGTTAGAGAACTGCCCATTCTTTTTCAACCATGTAGGTAACATTGGTGACCATAGGTGAAGTAGTTCCTGTTGTATTTGTTTTATTTTTCTTTCACTAGCCTTCTGGACATGGAAACTCTTGAGGAAATTGCATTGTAAATACAGCGAATCTCTGCAGTTAAGGGAACGAAACACCCTTAGCTCCGGCAAACAGCTAACTTTTCTCAATCACAAGTCCAAAGAGGCTGATCAAGGTCTAGAAGCCCCCTTTTCCTCTGACCTATTGCCCCCAAAAGAACTCAATTCTGACTTGTACATGTGGCCAGCCATTTAAAAAGTTTTAATAGCTTGTCAATAAATTGAATGATGATGGAGAGAAGTGGGAAAAGAGATGATTTTTCCTAAATCTGAAGTTTGCTTTGTCTCGACGTCTTTAGACAGAAATAGTGTGTTTTGATTTTCTGAGTGAGCCATCATCATTTTTCATGAGGCCACATGTGGGGTGATTCTCCATTGCTCTCTGCTGTAGGACTCATAGGCACTTGCCCTCAACCCAGGTGACCCTGAAGAAGAAACTTCACCATGTCAATGGGAAAGACCACAGAGGCTTAAACCAGAGGATAAACTTTCTCTTCATTACTAGTAGATGAAGTTAATTATTCAGTTCACAGAAATTCACTTTATGATTTGCGTTCTCCTGATATTTTTAACAAATGTTAATTTCGTCTTTTTCGTTTCTAAAAATCTATCTATTTAGTTTGTAAAGAGTGGGAAAAGCTATAGTTTCCATGGAGCAATCTCTTCCTCCCACAGAGCCTGTGACTGAAGAGTGGCTTTTGCTATGTCCTTGTGTGTTAACCCAGTTGCTCTAGGTTAACCAGTAGCTTGTTCCAGAGAAGGAGCAATTTGAGGCACCAAAAACTTTCCTCTTCTACAGACAGATTATGAACCTGGAAATGGCTACTCACACTTTGACATCCTGCTGTTAAAATGCAACCTTCCCAACCTGCCTAGCACCTCCCCACCACACACTCACAGCATTCACCCACCAATGGCCACCCAGTAGACTAACTGCTTTGGGAGAAGGGGCCATGTTTTATTGACCTTTGTATCTCTAATTCCAAGCATGTGTCTGGCACATTTATCATATAAATGGTAAATGTAACTGGAAAGGTCCCCTTATTTTGTTCCTAAAAGGGGTACTAAATGTTTCATGAATAATTTTTTTTGAAAGTCCATCTTTCTCCTAGTTTTCTTTTCCAGAGGGGCTCCCCAAGGAAGGCTTAGAGGTTCTTCAGACTTATCTTGGTAGTCACTTGTTATCCTGTCCACCAACTCAGCTCTAAACCATTGTTTTCCCCCAATGCCACATTATCACGTTATCTTATAATTCATTTCTCCCAGTTGCTGGTGAGCAGTCTCCTCTTCAAAAGTACAGCTACAGCCAGATTCATTTATGGATTGCTGATGAAGTAATAGAAGCACCACCCCAAGTATAATGTACATTGTCACAGCAGTGGCCGCTTCTGCGAACCACAGACACTAATCCGTGAGCCTGAGAAGGTTTTATTTCCTCTTCAATATGAACTTCCATTTGTTTCAAGGGAACTCTAGAAAAGTCAGTGGCAGTAGTCAACAAGGTATTTTCCCAGGTCTACAGTGTTCTTATTTAAATAATGCCATGTAAGGAGCATTAATTATTAAACTTGCTTGTTAGAACAGTTATCAAAATCTTTAAGGGTACATCCCGGCTTACCATGGATGGATCAAATTTACCCAACTAATAAATGCAAACCTCAGTCTACACCGTCTGCATTCACATTTGTGGGGGAATCACAGTTTTCTCTGAGAACAATCGTTGGCAGTTCCATGATTTCTGTGTAATCCTGTTGATTTCTCCAGAACTGAGGAAGTCGGTGTCTAAAGTTTATGATTCCTAAATACCAGTTTTGTTGTTAAAGTACAATCACAACATTTAAAGTTTGTCTTGGTTGGTACCCCATTATGGAAGTAATTATTGAATTAAATAGATTTTAGAACCTTGTGATTAAAAACAAAACCTTTCTCTCAATAATTGCTTCTCAAACAATGGCAAATTGAGCAAATGGTAAAGGCTAGAGAAGTTCCTCTAAAATTCTGCATCGTCAGCACGTTGTTATTGTTGCTGTTGTCATTTGAAAATAGGAAGTGGTAGTATTTCATCTTAATAGAGAAGACAAATGGCCCTTGATTCTTCCCTGTTCTTGTGTACCCTCTTCCCTTTCTAATCATATACATAATGTGAGAATCCCCTGCTTCTAGATGTCTTACTCAGATGAAGCAGAGTGTTTTAATGAGAAAAGCATAAACTGGGAGATCCATAACTTCTCCCCATGATTTTGGACAAAAATATTTGGGCTACAGTTTCCTTATCTATTCAGAGAGGGTGATGAGGTTTGTCTTCTCAGGGTAAAACAAAGCAATTAGATGTAGGACTCACAGTCATTATTTTACTTACTGGTGAACCTCTCTTGGGGAAATCTGGGTGCTGGGAAATAGATGGTTCTATATCTGTGGGTGGGGTACACAGAAACAGGAGTGTGGGCCTATGTTTAGGTTCCAGTGGAAAGGTGCTGAGAATGGAGCCTCGGCATGTATTTGAGAGATGACTCCAGGACCAAGGTTTTCAATAGCAGAGAGTCCTTGAAAGAGCTGTGCCACTCCCTACATACTGGATGCTAGGAAATGAGCATACATGGTCTGTGATTCTCAGACTGGAGCTCATGGACAAAAACTTTTAATGTTTCATAAAAGAATGTTTTAAAAATTATGTTGCATTTCAGTTATAATGCATTGCATGACAGGCATATTTAGGCATTTTAAAGATCACTCATTCCAAGAATGGAACACAGTTTCCATGTGGACATTTACATTTGTTTTTATAAATGTTATTTTCACTAAATGAAAGTCAAATGATATCGAGGGGGTGATGCATTAATGAAAGTGTCACAGGAAGAAACGTGATGGGAGAGCTGAGCCATCAGAGGGCGCAAGGACAGACATGCCCGTCAAATTCACAATATGCTCCTGCACAGGCACTCCAAAATTGTACAGACACCCTCTACAGATCCCATCTTTGAACAAGCCAAACTGTCACTGCTCATTCCTTGTAAGCATGGCCAGGCACATGAAATGAGACCTGCTTCTGGCAATCAGGATTTTCAGTAATGCTGGAATCATAACCTTCTTTTCAAGCAAACAAGACAGCATTACAGAGTTATCAAATGACACTTAATTAAAATTGGCACTTGAAGATTGTTTGTTGGCAATGTTTTGGAAAAATATGAGGTCTATTTGTTGTGAACCAGCAAGCCAAGCTTTGAAATAATTAATAACATACTTATGCTAACAGGCATTATCTGAATTACTGAAGCCAAAATACCAACAAAAAATTATTCAGTACAGAACCTGACCTGAGGCTCATCTTTTTCCTATTAAAACCAATACTGAAGATCTAGTTTCAGCAGAACAACACGCTTTATCACAGTGAATTAATGTTTTTAATTTGAATTTTATTGGTCTTATAGTTTAGTTATTACATGTTTTTAATGTATATGTTTGGTTTTGGTTTAATGATTTTAGAAGGAGTTTATAGCTAGTTTTAGTCAGTACTGGCTATCCACAGGAATGTTTTTCTCTTTCAAAGGGCGTTATGTATCATTCAAATTTGGGAGGCACTGGTATAGGGGTTAAGAGCACAGAGTTTAAAATCAGACCTGGGTTCAAAACCGGAGCTCTCACACTTAAACTCTGTGTAAACTTGAATGTGTTATTTAATTGAACTGTGTTTCATTTTCCTGATCTGCTAAGATTGATATAATAAAAGCAATAATCATTATCATAATGACTTACAATGACTTACATCATTGGAATAAATAAAATAATAGCTCCCCAGTATAAAGATCTCTGGCATATAGTAAGTGCTTAATAAAAGTGAGTCATTATCATCATCATCATTTTTTAAACTTTGTTCTGAGAGACCCAAGAGTTGGCACAGCCAGATAAGGAGGTAAGAGATGCAGGAGGAACAGCTGCTAGGAGTCGCTGCTTTCAACAGGAAACATTTTCTAAGAGTCATTGGACTGCAGCAGCTGTAGGAACTACCATTATCTCTGGAAGCACCTGAGGATGTTCTGTCTGTAGACACCTCATTGCCTGGAGTCCCACCCCCTCTAACAGCACTATAGCATTAGTCACCTCTGGAGAGGAAAGCAGTTGTTTTAGCCCTTGTCTCCTGGACTGACGCATCCAGAACTGCGTGACCTTCTCAGCACAGCTCCCTGCTATGTACTCCCACAGTCACCCCTTGCATCTATCCCTGTGTATGGATTTTCAGGTCTTGGCTCTTGATTTTCCTCATTTTATGTCTGTCGTGGCCATTCAAGGGACATCCTAGCCTCATCCATTGTGTTTCCTGGGACCCCTGTGGCTGCCATTCCCTCTGGGTTTCCCCAGATCCCAAAAGGGGAAAGCAGAGCCTTCTTATGGGGATGAGATGGCTGGTGGGAGGGATTCATGGTGTAAATTATTTTCTCCTGTTGTTCTCCTTGTTTAATGCCCGGGGTTTGTTGAAACATATCTTGAAGATATATTTCACAGAACTAACAGAAGTCCTGATCGAATTGCTCAGTGGGGTTCCTTCAACTCTAGCCTCCTCCTGCAGTTGCTGCTATCACAAGTTTCTCAGATTTGGTTAGGACATCTCAGAGCTACTGCCTAGTGAATCTGGGGAGAGAATGGGGACTGAAGTTGTGTGAATATCAAAGGGCAAAGCTGATCTTGATGGAAAGGAGGCAGAATCCTATATGGACAATGGAGAGAGAAGAAAAAGGGTAGGCTGTTTCAGCCTTGCAGATCACATAGAATGTTCACTGTGATGATTTAAAAACAAAACAAAACAAAACAAAACAAAACCACTTGCAAACCTGGTTGAACTCCCAGAGAAATCCAGCCTGATTCCTAATCATGCGGTCTGTGGTGAGATTTGCTGATGTGGGCATCTGGTTAGAGTTGCATTAACATGTAGTACACATACCCACTCTCTTCCCAAACTGCAAAACCCTCTGGACAAATTTTTTTCCTCCTCTTCTTTTTCCTAGAGCATCTCAAAGCCTTTCTGTGATCCCAAAGGGTATGAATTATTCACCATATATAGCATCAAGCTTTAAAGAGCTTACTTTTAAAAAAGTAAAACTGCCCAAACCACCCAATAATTTGCTTCTGCCTTCATTTTCATTAACTGAACAACATCTTTAGAATTATTACTCACTTTCCTTCCTGGCCATCTTTTTGTTGGTTTGGTTCTCTTTTTTACTTCAACATTCCCCCTCCCCATGCACCACCAAGAATGTAGAGGATTCATCCTTGTCTTGCCTCTGGCATGTCCAGGCCAAGGGTGTGGTTTATACATGTAGTCAGGTTTCCATGTAAATGTCATCATCTTCACTTTAAATACCTTCCTAACCATACATGGAAAGACATAATATCTCTCTTGCATAGTATCAGCCCAACTGCAACTTCTGCTGACAGAAGGTATTGACCACCTACCTGCACCCCTTTAACATTTCTTAAGATTCAGGAAGCATCTGCAGCTTAGGTTTGCATTCCAACACTGCCATCAACAGAAGTAGGGACTTTGGCCAATAGTGGAGTCTTTCTGAGCCCCAGTTTTCTCATCTGCAAAAGACTATGATAACTATCCAGCAGCATGGTGAAGGTTAGAGACACGATGCCTACCCAGCATCACCTAGCATAGAGAAAGTATCTAACTAGTGGTATAAATATTTTTCTTTTTTAAAATTTTTGGTTTTTTTGAGACAAGGTCTTGCTTGGTTGTCCAGGCTAGAGTACAGTGGCATGATCATGGCTCACTGCAGCCTCAACCTCCCAGGCTCAAGCAATCCACCTACCTCAGCATCCTGAGTAGCTGGGACTACAGGTATGAACTACAATGCCTGGCTAATTTTTTAAAGAAAATTTTGTAGAGAGGAGATCTCACTATGGTTGTCCAGGCTGGTCTTGAAATCCTGGGGTCAAGTGATCCTGCTGCCTTGGCCTCCCAAAGTGTTGGGATTACAGGAGTGAGCTAACACATCTGGCCTAAATAATTTTCTTGATCAAGCTGGGTGTGGTGGTATGTACCTGTAGTCCCAGTGACTTGGGATGCTGAGGTGGGAGGATCCCTTGAGCCTAGGACTTCAAGTCCAGCTTGGGCAATACAGTGAGACTCCTTCTCTTAAAATAAAATTGCTTTATTTATTATCCATAGTCCAGATTAATGATATTTTAGCTCCTGGCTTCACCAATTGCAGCCTTCCCATATAAAAAAAAGAAAGAAAGAAAAAACAAAACAAACCTGGCATGATCCTTTTGTGTTTGCAACAGGACACAGCATATGCTAAATGCATTTGTAAGTAAATACTAAGACCAAGAGACAGTAGCAACTTGAAAAGAAACCTTATACCTTGAGTGTTAGAAGTTCAGGAGCTAATAGTAATCAGATTTGAGTTCAAATTCTGTCTTGGCCACTTACTTCACCAGGTGACTTTGGGCAATTGATTTCATGTGGGAATCATTTCATCTTCCTAAACTGATTTTCTCATGTGTGAAATAGGGACCATACAAGCACCTAATGTAGGAGTTCAGTCAGGGTGGTAGGTGAAATTGTAAAATAGACACAAACCTTCTTGGAAGGCCAGAAGGTTTTGCAGAAGCCTTAAGATAGGGTTCTGGCTGAAGGCAGCCTAATCCTCTTACCTTGAGCTGATAGCTTAGAGTAGGTACAAAGGAATGTAAGGGAGTTTATCTAAAGAGCTTGTTTACTCATGTGGTCCTAAGACCAGACTTTGATCATTTGTAGGACTGCTCTCTCTGGGGGAGGGCAACTGGGTTAATTACCCACAGGTGCGTTGATTGAAAGCCTTTGTCATTAAATATGTGCTGAACAAATGCCCGTGAAGTCAGCTAGTCAGTGTGTGCAGCTGCCACAACTCTTTCTGTGAGTGGCCTGGCCCCCTGGCCCGCTCTTTCACTGAGTATCGGTGTCTGAGTACATTATTCATCCATCATGCAGCCTGGCATACCCAGTTGTTTTTGTGATGATTAAATAAGATATTGGATATAAAGTATTTAGTCCAGTTTTTGACACAGGATAAATGTTTGCTTTTAAACTGTGACTTTTACACAGTATGGCTGGCCATTTTGTGTTTTCTCCACAGCTATAGAGAAATGTTGAAAATGTGTGATGGGGAAAAAGGAAATGCCACAGGCAAAGTGATCTAGTGTTTTCCAGAACAACTTCTTCAGTTTTTTCCTCCTTTTATTATGAAGCTTTTAATATATATAAATTAAGCAACATGTGAGCTATAAATCAGAAGAAGAAACATATTACCTAGGAAGGTACTGTTCATGATAGTTACTTAAATCCTTGAAACGTCTGTAATTTTTCTTGATTTCATTTCCCTGCCTTACTCAGAGGTAACCACTATCTTTGACTGTTTTTTATTCCCTTGCTTTTCTTCATAGAATTACCACATATGTATGTATCCCTAAACAACACATTGTTTAGTTTTGTTCTTTTTGGGCTTTATGAAAATGGTGTTACACTGTGTTTATTCCTGTGAAATTTGCTTTTCTCAGAAAACATTTCTTTCTAAGATTCAAATAAGAGTGTCTGTGGCTGTTGTTCTTTTGTTTTATTGCTGCATAGTATTTCATTATATGGGCAATCTATAATTAACTATCCTCCTGTCAATGTAGATCTAGAGTGTTTACAGGATCTTTTTTGTTATGAATCACCATAAATATAAACCTGCTGTACATGTTTCCTGTGATTCCTTAAGTTGTGCTGTTCAATAGGATAACCACTAGACACATGGCTATTGAGCGCTTGAAATGTGGCAAGTTAGAATTGGTACATACTCTACGTATGAAATACACATCAGCCATTAAAGACTTAGTACAAACAATGTAAAATATCTAATTAATATTTTTCATATATTGATTGCATGTTGAAATGATAGTTTGGTTATATTGGGTTAAATGAAATACATTACATTTATTATTAAGAGTAATTTCACATTTTTTACTATTTTGAATATGTCTATGGAAAATTTTAAGTTTCTTGTGTGGCTTGTATTAAATTTCTGTTTGACAGTGCTGCTTTAGGGTATGGATAATGTATTCTTAGGAGTGGAACTTCTGAATCTGAGGGTAATGTACATCAGTTTTACAAGATGAGGTTAATTTTACTTCCAAATGGTTGTACTAATTTGAATTCTCATTATTAGTGTGTAATCCTCATTGCTCTACATTCCTTTCATACTTGGTATTATCTGATTTTTAAATTTTTGTCATATTGGTGATTGCAAATTGAATTTCATTTGTCTTATTTTGAAGTTCTCTGATTACCATTTCAGGTAAATTTTTTTCCCACATATTCCTTAGTCACTTGATTTTCTTCTTCTGGAAAATGCTTGTTAATATATTTTGACCATTTTTATGTGGGGTTTTGCCTTTTACTTGTATTTTTGCAGGCATTTTAAAATGGAATATTTGTTCTAATATTCCTTACAGTTTATGGCTCATATTTTCATTTTCTTCCTGGAATATTTTGATGAGTGAAAGTTCTTTTTTTGTCATTTTTAAATTATACTTTAAGTTCTGAGGTACATGTACAGAACGTGTGGGTTTGTTACATAGGTATACACATGCCATGGGGGTTTGCTGCATCCATCAACCCATCATCTACATTAGGTATTTCTCCTAATGCTATCCTGCCCCAGCCCTTCCCCCTCCGACAAGTCCCAGTGTATGATGTTCCCCTCCATGTGTCCATGTGTTCTCATTGTTCAACTCACACTTATGAGTGAAAACATGTGGTGTTTGGTATTCTGTTCTTGTGTTACTATGCTGAGAATGGTTTCCAGCTTCATCCATGTCCCTGTAAAGGATATGAACTCATCCTTTTTTATGGCTGCATAGTATTCCATGGTGTATATGTGCCACATTTTTTTTTTATCAGGTCCTTCGTGGATGGGCATTTGGGTTGGTTCCAAGTCTTTCCTATTGTGAATAGTGCTGCAGTAAACATACATGTGCATGTGTATTTATAGTAGAATGATTTATAATCCTTTGGGTATATACCCAGTAATGGGATTGCTGGGTCAAATGGTATTTCTAGTTCTAGATCCTTGAGGAATTGCTACACTGTCTTCCACAATGGTTGAACTAATATACACTCCCACCAACAGTGTAAAAGCATTCTTTTTTCTCCACATCCTCTCCAGCCTCTGTTGTTTCCTGACTTTTTAAATAATTGCCATTCTGACTGGCGTGAGGTAGTATCTCATTGTGGTTATGATTTGCATTTCTCTAATGACCAGTGATGATGAGCTTTTTTTCATATGTTTGCTGGCTTCTTTTGAGGAGTGTCTATTCATATCTTTTGCCTGTATCCTTTTTGATGTTTTTTTTTTTTCTTGTAAATTTGTTTAAGTTCTTTGTAGAGTCTGGATATTTATAGATTGCAAAAATTTTCTCCCAATCTGTAGGTTGCCTGTTCACTCTGATGATAGTTTCTTTTGCCGTACAGAAGTTCTTTCGTTTAATCAGATCCCATTTGTCTATTTTGGCTTTCGTTGCCATTGCTTTTGGTGTTTTAGTCATGAAGTCTTTGTCCATGCCTGTGTCCTAAATGGTATTGCCTAGATTTTCTTCTAGGGTTTTTATGATTTTAAGTCTTATGGTTAAGTCTTTAATCTATCTTAAGTTAATTTTTGTGTAAGGTGTAAGGAAGGGATCCAGTTTCAGCTTTCTCCGTATGGCTAGCCAGTTTCCCCAACACCATTTATTAAATAGGGAATCCTTTCCCATTGCTTGTTTTTGTCAGGTTTGTCAAAGATCTGATGGTTGTAGATGTGTGACATTATTTCTGAGGCCTCTATTCTGTTCCATTGGTCTATATCTCTGTTTTGGTACCAGTCCCACGCTTTTTTGGTTACTGTAGGCTTGTAGTATAGTTTGAAGTTGGGTAGTGTGATGTCTCTAGCTTTGTTCTTTTTGCTGAGGACTGTTGTGGCTATGCGGGCTCTTTTTTGGTTCCATTTGAAATTTAAAGTTTTTCCAATTCTGTGAAGAAAGTCAATGGTAGCTAGACTGGGATAGCATTGAATATATAAATTACTTTGGACAGTATGGCTATTTTGATGATGTTGATTCTCCTATCCATGAGCTTGGGATGTTTTTCCATTTGTTTGTGTCTTCTCTTACTTCTTTGAGCAATGGTTTGTACTTTTCCTTGAAGAGGAGAACTTCCTTGAAAGCTGGATTCCTAGGTATTTTATTCTCTTTGTAGAAATTGTGAATGGGGGTTCACTCATGATTTGGCTCTGTTTGCCTATTATTGGTGTAAAGGAATGCTTGTGATTTTTGCACATTGATTTTGTACCCTGAGTCTTTGCTGAAGTTGCTTATCAGCTTAAGGTGATTTGGGGATGAGAAAATAGGGTTTTCTAAATAAACAATCATGTCATTTGCAAACAGAGACCATTTGACTGCCTCTTTTCCTAATTGAATACCCTGTATTTCTTTCATTTGCCTGATTGCCCTGGACAGAGCTTCCAATACTACATTGAATAGGAGTGATGAGAGAGGGCATCCTTGTCTTGTGCCGCTTTTCAAAGGGAATCCTTCCAGTTTTTGCCCATTCAGTATGATATTGGCTGTGGGTTTGTCAAAATAGCTCTTATTATTTTGAGATATGTTCCATCAATACCTCATTTGTTGAGAATTTTTAGCATGAAGGGCTGTTGAGTATTGTCGGAGGCCTTTTCTGCATCTATTGAAATAATCATCTGGTTTTTTTCATTGGTTCTGTTTATGTAATGGATTACACTTACTGATTTGCATGTTGAACCAGCCCTGCATCCCAGGGATGAAGCTGTCTTGATCATGGTGGAAAAGCGTTTTGATGTGCTGCTGGATTGGTTTGCCATTATTTTATTGAGGTTTTTCACATCGATGTTCATCAGGGATACTGGCCTGAAATTTTTGTTATTGCTGTTGTTCTGTCTCTGCCAGGTTTTGGTATCAGGATGATGCTGGCCTTATAAAATGAGTTAGGGAAGATTCCCTCTTTCTCTATTGTTTGGAATAGTTTCAGAAGGAATGGTACCAGCTCCTCTTTGTACCTCTGGTAGAATTCAGCTGTGAATTGTCTGGTCCTGGACTTTTGTTTGTTGGTAGGCTATTACTTGCTGCCTCAATTTCAGAACTTGTTATTGGTCTATTCAGGGAATCGACTTCTTCCTGGTTTAGACTTGGGAGGATGTATGTGTCCAAGAATGTATTGATTTTTTTCTAGATTTTCTAATTTGTTTGCATAGAGGTGTTTATAGTTCTATGTGGTAGTTTGTATTTCTGTGGGATTGGTGTTGATATCCCCTTTATCATTTCTTATTGCATCTATTTGATTCTTCTCTGTTTTAGTCTTTATTAGTCTGGCTAGTGGCCTATCTATTTTGTTGATCTTTCCAAAAATCTGCTCCTGCACTCATTGATTATTTTTTTTTGGAGGACTTTTTTGTCTATATCTCCTTCAGTTCTGCTCTGATCTTAGTTATTTCTTGTCTTCTGCTAGCTTTTGAATTTGTTTGCTCTTGATTCTCTTTAATTGTGATGTTAGCATGTCAACTTCAGATATTTCCTGCTCTCTCGTGGGCATTTTATTCTATAAATTTCCCTCTACACACTGCTTTAAATGTGTCCCAGAGAGTCTGGTATGTTGTGTCTTTGTTCTCATTGGTTTCAAAGAACATCTTTATTTCTGCCTTCATTTCGTTATTTACCCAGTAGTCATGCAGGAGCAGGTTGTTCAGTTTCCATGTAGATGTGCAGTTTTGAGTGAGTTTCTTAATACTGAGTTCTAATTTGATTGCACTGTGGTCTGAGAGACTGTTACGATTTCTGTTCTTTTTCATTTTCTGAAGAGTGTTTTACTTCCAATTATGTGGTCAATTTTAGAAAAAGTGTGATGTGGTGCTGAGAAGAATGCATATTCTGCTGATTTTGGGTGGAGCATTCTCTAGATGTCTATTAGGTCTGCTTGGTCCATAGCTGAGTTCAAGTCCTGGATATCCTTGGTAATTTTGTGTCTCGTTGATCTGTTTAATGTTGACAGTGGGGTATTAAAGTCTCCCATTATTATTGTGTGGGAATCTAAGTCTCTTTGTAAGTCTCTAAGGACTTGCTTTATGAATCTGGGTGCTCCTGTATTGGGTGCATATATATTTAGTATAGTGAGTTCTTCTTGTTGCATTGATCCCTTTACCATTATGTAATGCCCTTCTTTGTCTCTTTTGATCTTTATTGGTTTAAAGTATGTTTTATCAGAGACTAGCATTGCAACCCCCTGCTTTTTGTTTGCTTTCCATTTGCTTGGTAGATCTTCCTCCGTCCCTTTATTTTGAGCCTATGTGTATCTTTGCACGTGAGATGGGTCTCCTGAATAGATCACATCAATGGGTCTTGACTCTTTACTCAATTTGCCAGTCTGTGTCTTTTAATTGAGGCATTTAGCCCGTTTATGTTTAAGGTTAATATTGTTATGTGTGAATTTGATCCTGCCATTATGATGCTAGCTGGTTATTTTGTACGTTAGTTGATGCAGTTTCTTCATAGTGTTGATGGTCTTTACAATTTGGTATGTGTTTGCAGTAGCTGGTACTGGTTTTTCCTTTCCATGTTTAGTGCTTCCTTCAGGTGCTCTTGTAGGACAGGCCTGGTGGTGACAAAATCTCTCAGCATTTCCTTATCTGTAAACTATTTTATTTCTCCTTCACTTATGAAGTTTAGTTTGGCTAGATATGAAATTCTGGGTTGAAAATTCTTTTCTTTAAGAATGTTGAATATTGGCCCCCACTCTTTTCTGGCTTGTAGGGTTTCTGCTGAGGGATCTGCTGTTAGTCGGATGGGCTTCCCTTCATGGGTAACCTGACCTTTCTCTCTGGTTGCCCTTAACATATTTTTCTTCATTTCAACCTTTGTGAATCTGACAATCATGTGTCTTGGGGTTGCTCTTCTCGAGGAATATCTTTGTGGTGTTCTCTATATTTCCTGAATTTGAGTGTTGGCCTGCCTTGCTAGGTTGGGGAAGTTCTCCTGGATAATATCTTGAAGAGTGTTTTCCAGCTTGGTTCCATTCTCCCCATCATTTTCAGGTACACCAATCAAAAGTAGATTTGGTCTTTTCACATAGTCCCATATTTCTTGGAGGCTTTGTTCTTTTCAGTCTTTGTTTTCAAATATTGTCTTCTCACTTTATTTCATTGAGTTGATCTTCGATGTCTGATATCCTTTCTTCCACTATCAATTTGGCTATTGATACTTGCGTGTGCTTCACGAAGTTCTTGTGCTGTGTTTTTCAGCTCCATCAGGTCATTTATGTTCTTCTCTGAACTGGTTATTCTAGTTAGCAATTTGTCTAAACTTTTTTCAAGGTTCTTAGCTTCCTTGCATTGGGTTAGAACATGCTCCTTAACTTGGAGGAATTTGTTATTACCCACCTCTGAAGCCTACTTTTGCCAATTTTTCAAATTCATTCTCCATCCAGTTTTGTTCCCTTGCTGGCAAGGAGTTGTGATCCTTTGGAGGAGAAGAGCCATTCTGGTTTTTGGAATTTTCATGCTTTTTGCACTGGTTTCTCCCCATCTTCATAGATTTGTCTACCTTTGGTCTTTGAAGTCGGTGTCCTTCAGATGGGGTCTCTGAGTGGATGTCCTTTTGTTGATGTTGATACTATTCCTTTCTGTTTGTTAGTTTTCCTTTTAAAAGCCAGGCCCCTCTGCTGCAGATCTGCTGGAGTTTGCTGGAGGTCCATTCCAGACCCTGTTTGCCTGGGTATCGCCAGTGGAGGCTGTAGAACAACAAAGACTGCTGCTTGTTCCTAGCTCTGGAAGCTTTGTCCCAGAGTGGCACCCCCCAGATGCCAGCCAGAGCTCTCCTGTGTGAGGTGCCTGTCAGCCCCTACTGGGAGGTGTCTCCTAGTCAGGATACATGGGGGTCAGGGATCCACTTGAGGTGGCAGTCTGTCCCTTATCAGAGCTCTAGCACTGTGCTGGTAGATCTGCTGCCCTCTTCAGAGATGCCAGGTAGGGACGTTTAAGTCTGCTGAAGCTGCGCCCACAACCGCCCCTTCCCCATGGTGCTCTGTCCCAGGGACGTGGGGGTATTATGTATAAGTCCCTGACTGGGGCTGCAGCGTTTTTTTCAGAGATGCCCTGCCCAGAGAGGAGGCAGTCTGGCCACAGGGGCCTTGCTGAGCTGGGGTGGGATCCGCCCAGTTCAAACTTCCTGGCAGCTTTGTCTACACTGTGAGGGTGAAACCACCTACTCAAGCCTTAGCAATGGCGGATGCGCCTTCCCCACCAAGCTCGAGCGTCACAGGTCCATCTCAGACTGCTGCTGTGCCCGCAGCAAGAATTTCAAGCCAGTGGATCTTAGCTTGCTGGGCTCTGTGGGAGTGGGACATGTCTGGTTACTCCTCAGTCAGCATTATTACTTCTTCCTTAGCTTCCTACCCCTACTAGTGAGTTGGCCCCAAACTCAGTCCTTGGATCTCTCTTCTTTTCTGTCTACACTCACTCTCTTGATGATGTCACCAAGTTGCATAGCTTTATAAACCAGCCATTTACTGATGACTGTCAAATATTTAATCTCTAACTGTGGCACTCCTCTGAACTCCAGATTTGTATATTGGACTGCCTACATGATATCTCTCCTGCGTGTCTAATTGACATCCAAAGGTTGACTTGTCTAAAGTGGAGCTTCTGTTCCTCCCACAGCCTCTCCTTTTAGGAAATAGCAATCCATCTTTCTGGCTGTTTGGACCAAAAAACTTTGGCATCTTGCTTAATACTTTTCATCCAATCCGTCAGCAAATCCCATGGACTCTACTTCACTGTAAATCCGGAACCCAGCCATTTCTCATCACTTTGACTGCTACCACCAAGTTCCAAGCCACTGTGATTTCCCACTTAGTTTTGTAATAGCTCCCTAACTTGTCTCCTGGCATTTGTTTTGACTCTTCAGTCTATTGGCAGCATAAATGTCAGAGTGGTATTTTGAAAATACAAATCGGGCCAAATTCTCTTCCAATATAATCCTTTCTCACTCATAGTAAAAAATGAACATTTCTTATAATATATTTGGGGTCCACCTGATCTGGCATCCCATATCTCTCAGACCTTATTGCCTGCTATGCTCCTTCAGGGTCATTCTGCTTCAGCTACATCACCCACCTTGGTGAAACAATCTAGGCATCCATCAATCCCAGGCCCTTCTTATTTCCTGTTTCCTCTGCCTGCAATGCCTTCCCTCCAAGTACCACATGGCTCCCTCCATGACCTCTTCCGGGTCTTCACTGAAATCTTTCTTTCTCCATGCCCTACCTATCTACAATTGATACTCTTTCCTACTCTACTGCCTTTCCTCATTTATGGTTTGATTTATTCTCCTTATTATTTATCATAATCTAATACACTATATGCCTTACTTATTTATTGTCTGTCTTCTTCCAGCAGAATATAAAGTCCATGAGGTAGTGGTCTCTGTTAACATTTGTAAAGATTCCATGTGTGCCTGAAAACAAAGTGTTAGCTACAACATTCTTCATATTCATATTCTTCATTCTTCATATTCATTGAGCTTGCTAATATTTAAATCTTCACTATGCTTACTAATTTTTGGTCTGTTTGATTTATACATCACTGAGAATGTTAATATCTCCTACAAAATGGAAGAATTTGCCAGTTTTTTCTCATAGTTCCTTTAGTTTTTGTGCTACATATTTTGGGATATCTTAGGGTAATACAAGTTTAGAATTATTACATGTCTCAGGAAAACTGAACCTTTTTTTTTCATTATGGTGTAATCTTTAACTCTGGTTTTACATGTATTTGTGGGAAAGCCTATTTTGACTGGTATGATATTGATATACCAGATAGCTATCTAGGTTAGTTTGCCTAGCATGCTTATTTTATCTCTTTATTTAAACATTTCTGCTTCTTTTATTGTGAGGCTTGTTTCATCTAATGGGTGTATATTACTTGAATTTTTATAATCAAGTCTGACGGTTCATGCCATTTACCCAGAGTTCAGTCCATTCTCATCTACTGCAATTTCTAAAATATTTTGATTTATTTTTACCTTATTTTCAAGCTTTCTATTTGTGTCTCTCTTTCTGTCTCAGATTTTCCTCCTTTCTTTTCTTTGAATCAATTTATTTCCCCCTATTCCATTATCTACTCTTCCTCATACATATTTGGAAGAGATATACTATCCTTCCATTTTTAATTAAAAAATTTAACATCCACACTTCTTATACTTAAGTCTAAATTAAGAGTTTTTCCTCCCCTTCAAAAATATAAAAATTATAGAATATTCTATTTATTATCAGATAAATTAATAGAAAGAATGCATGGACTGTAAGAGGGATATGCAGGAATAAGAAGGTTCGGCACTCACTCTCTCTCCTACATCTCTTTCATATTTTTCTCCATAGAATTTATCATCACTTGACTTTGTCATTTGCTTATTGGCTGCCTTTCTCCTCTAACATGCAAATTTCACAGGGACAAAAATTTTTAACAGTTTGTTTACTCTTGTTTACTCAATGCATCAAATAATTCCTGTTTATAATAAGTGCTCAGCAAATATAGTTACTTTTATGAATGCTTCAATTGCAAACACACACTTCAAGCCTACGTGATGTTGTTGCCTAGCCTTTTAAACTCTTTTATTTATTCTTAACGTCACTAATTATATCCCTTAGAAGTTTTGGGGAGGTCTGTGGATAGCAAAGTCTCCAGAGGCACCTGCTCAAGTGGTGCAGGAACTTGATATCTGGAAGGAGGAATGAGGAGCTGGACAGTAGTGCTGTGGGAATCACAAACAAAACAGGACAATGGGAACCAAATTTCTGTGATGGTGCTAGTACTTTAACACCTCCTGGAGGAGGTGCCCATAGAAACCCCTGTTACAGCTGCATTTCTGACTGTCTATGTATTTGAATTTTTGGCCCCACGGATCCTATGTCATTAATCACTAAGCCTTTATTCTATTTGGCTGTCAGAATGCCATCCAATCCCCATCACTTGGCTCTGGCAAGAAAGCTTTTTCATTCAAATAGCAAAGAAGAAAAAAATCATTTGCTACCTCTCCCTCTCCCACTTGTTTTCTCCATGTGTCTACTTACTTGTTTCTCAAAGGTAGGGGAGGGATAGACTTGCCTTTCCCAGCACCCCCTTAAGGTCCTGAAACCACTTCTAAAAGGGGAGGTCCAGTGGCTAAATATATTTGCATAGTTCACAGAGTTAGCATTTTGGCAATTGCCTGTTTTTCATTTATTTTTAAATGTCTATTCTTCCACTCTCTGCTTGTCAGCATGACTCCTGATGTTTGTGTGGCAGGGCTGCATTTGAACAAGGCAAAGGAACAAAGCTGTGTGGTCAGTGAGCCACAGGTTTACAACCTTCTGAAGGAATGACTGTATCTTTGGGTGTTTCTTTCCTTGGGGGTTACTACTGCTGCCTAATCCCCTCTGACAATTGAACTCATAAGAATTATTTCCCAAGTCTTAGTTGTGAGAGTCAAGGAGGTAGCCAAGGTTGTCTAGGCAATCCCCACCTAGCTTTATAACTAAAGGATTGTTTCTGTCTTCAGAGCTGCTTCTAAAGTCAAGGAAAGAAGGCACTCATAATTTATCTGAGTGTTAAGAGTCAAAGTTCATTGAGTCATAGAGTATTTCAACATTCAGACTGATACTCTGGCAGTGGATATCCTACCTCCTGGGAACAGCGAAACAGAAGACAGAGTGCTCTCCTTCCCTGGTCACTTTGCCTTGCTTTTGTGTATGCAAATACACTTCCTTCCCTAGTCATTTGGTTCCAGGATGTTCCAGAAGGAAGAAATATCAGAAGTCATTATGCATTTAATTTTTCTCTTTTATTGAAGAAAATTCCATTTTGCTACACTCAGAATAAAAGAAACAAATACATGAGGCGGAGATGAGACTAATTATAGGTAGTAAGTAAGCAAATAGCTGTGAGTCATAGAGGAAACTAAAAAATGTGTTGACCATGGATAGTAAGTTAGTAACTTGAGAGGCACAGTAGACCTAACAGAATTTGTAGAACTTTTTTGTTGAATATAGATCAAAGTGATGGAACAAAAAAGAATGTGACTTGTTGATAGAAGATGGTGGAAAGCAAAGTATATGTCAAAAATCCCCAAAGCACAAATTATGTCACCTCCAGATTGATAACTTATGCCATATCTGAACTGTCATGTACCCCCATTCTGGCACATGTGTCCTCTGTCCAAGACACACACTCTTAACTACTTAGAGTGCTATGGGCCACTTACCATGTAGCCAAATAAAAAATTGTCTGGTAGTCTTAGCAAGAAAAGGTCATCACTCTCCACTGTCTTTTTTCTTTGTTTGCTAGCCCTCAAATGTTTATTATATAAACATTCAGTTTCATTGTGTTTCCTTCTGTATCTCATCAGTAAGGAGTTTGCAGAGGGAGTCTCTGGAGTCAAGATAAATAGGAGACTTGAAGTTCTATAAGGCTGAACATACATTATGTGAAAGTTGTGGATGTTAGATGTGAGGTCCTCAAAAACAAATCTGTTCATGCCTGCTTTGTCTAGCTCAGCAGAGTTGTGGACTATTGATGAGGGGTTGGTCTACTCTGATGTCCTCTTTTCTCTGGAAATTGTTCTTTCTCCACTATATTCTGTGATCCTAGTAGGACTTTCTATCATAGCACCCAGTCTCACTGGCCACTGGGATAGACATGTGACCAAGACCAGCAATTTCCTTAGAGTATCCATAGTACCTGACTGCCTCTGCATTTATGAACAGAAAACTATGAACTGAGGTTTGGCTCACCTGCCTGAGAGGGCATCACTGTCTATAGAAGGAGGGAATAAAATCAGAGAAAGTAGGTTTAAGAGCTGGATGTACAAGTAAATGATCATGTCAGCATCAACTTCTTAGGCTAGTTCTCATTGGTCCCAGAGCTTCCCTTGTTCCCTTAGTGAAACTTTTGTTTCTGTGAGCACATCTAGTTTAACGGGACAATAAGGCTCTTTTAGTATGAGCCACTTTCTGTTGAGTTTCTGTTACATAATATACATTTCTGAAAAAGTAGAAATCACTCATTAGAAGTAGGGTGTTATCAGGCCCTAGAATTTGGAATTGTTTGACTTCAGGTGGTGTGTGATTTATAGGATTCCCTTCCTGTGGGCTGGGAAAATGGGATTATTGTTATATGATCCCATATCAGATGGCTGAATGCTTGCCTTTCATCTCTTGGTGTCATATACCAATTAAACATACCAAGACAGAACCATTAAGGACTTGGAAAACAATTGTAGGTTTATTAGAGGATGTTGGTTTTTTTCTTAGTTATATGGGAGTCCAAGTAAAGAAAAAAGTCTTATTACTAGCTGACATGACTAAAATTATAAAAGGAATAACATTCAGTATTGTTGGGATAAGCCCTATCCACTTGTCACCATCATCCTTCTTGGTCTTGTTCAAACTCCATCTCCTGCGTGAAGTGTTTCCTAACTACTCTAGCCCACACATTCATTTCTTTATGGGTTAATTCCTCAAATATTTACTTTGTACCTACTGTGCATCAGAAATTGGGCAAGGTGCCAGACATTTCTACCAACTCTATTTTTTCTAGGACATAATTCTTTTAATAACAGTTTATTTACTGATGTTTCCATTGAAGAACATAATGAAACCTGAAATCAGTGGCAGCTGAGGGAAAGAGCTCTGGCCTTGTGATAGTCTGTTAATACAGAAGAACCACAAAAAGCAAGATACACATTGGGCAACATTAATTGAGTACCTACTATGCAAATTTGACATGACTTCTGCCCTTGGGGAGGGAGTTCTTAGATTTCAGGAGAATGGTTAGAGTCACACACGGGGATCATTGTGAATTATCAGGAAAACTGGCTTCTGGGTTTCTCTTCACAGGGATTATATATTCATTCTCTCCTAAAAGCAAATCGGGCCAAGGAACCGATGATATATTCTGAACATTTGGGTAAATGCCAAAGCTACAAAATCACCTTGTGAACAGGAAGAGACCTTTCTTGCTGCTGCATAAAATTTCTTTGTGGGGTTGGTATTCAAATCTCTCTCTATTACACATTTCCTAGTTCTCTGTGTTCTTAAAATAAGATTACCAAGAGTCAATTCCAACGGCCACATAAATTTGTAAGTTTACTATGTTATTCATTCATTTGTTTGTTCTTCAAGTATTTATTAACTCATGCTGTGTAGCAAGTTGTTTGCCAGGTGAACCATAGACAGCATAGAACTGAAAGTGAGGAAACTTAAATTACTGATCCTGTTTTGCGGCTGAGTGACTGTGTGACCCTGGGTGAATCATGAAAATGCTTTGAATCTCAATTTATTTATCTGTACTTCACAACTACATAATTAGCCAGGAACATACATGAAATAGATATCTGTGAGTTCAAAATGATATAAATGGTCAAATAAATGGGGAAAAGAAGCAGATTAGAATAACTTCAAATAAATGTAGAAAGACTTAGATAAGATTATCATTAGATGATTGCTGCAGACAAGATCCACAAGTAAATGATGAAACTTTATATGGGATATTTGGATAGCCTCAAAGTATCTCCCCCAAATATTTACTAAATAGATTAGTGGTTTTAACATGTCTACAGATTCTTTCACAGTCCTCCTTTCAGGAGATGTGCCTTAATCCCCCTCTCCTATAATGTTTGCTGGGCTCGGACTTTTTCTAACAAAGGTCATAGGAAAAGATACCACTTTTAGGTGGAGAAATTCAGCAGACACCACCGTAACCAAGTGATCACAGTTAACATCACCAGTACTGTCATAGTGACATTGTGCAGCCCCTGAAGAAGGCTTCGTTAATGCAATGAATAAGATACATTACTTTTGTGGTATTTTTACCCAAAATCCATAACTCCAGTCTCATCATGAGAAAACATCAGACGAACCCAAATTGAGGGGCATTTTGCAAATACCCAACTAGTTCTTTTCAAAGGTGTCACCAGCATGAAAAATAAAAACTAAGAAATTGCCACAGATTGGAGAAGATTAAAGAAAATGCAAGGTGGAATTCTCTGTTGACTCCTAGAACACAAAAAGGATTAGTGGAAACTAGAAAATTTTGTGAAATCTGAATAAAGTCTATAGTTTATAGTATAGCATCAGTATTAGTTTCTTAGTTTTGATAAATGTTTCTTAGTTACATAAGATGGAAATATTGGCGGGGGGGAAGCAGGGTGAAGGGTCGATGTGAATTCTCTGAACTATTTTTGCAACTTTTCTGGAAATCTAAATCTATATAAAAATAAAAAGTTTAAAAAATATTGTATCTTACAAAGTTGTATAAGGAACCTCTTCAATAATATTTGAAAATGCCTAGAAAAGATCTAGCATCATATTTACAAATAAAAAAGAATTTTTCTTGTGGGGATATGGAAAGCATAGACATAGGGATGGCTGCTGGAAGGTGTAAGAGATGAAGGAAAATATTTTAAATGACAGTCTTAAAAGGTCCAAAATCATTTTCTAACTCCTGCTTATTAGAATGTCAGCTCCATGAAGCGAGATGGGTTTTTTGTTTTGTCCAGGGCTGTATACATAGCAAGTACAGCAATCATCTAATGATAATCTTATTATGGGAAAAGTGCCTGGCACATAGCAAGTGCTCCATACACATTGTTGAAGAATAAATGAATGAATGAATTAATGTTGGTCTATGTCGGTCACCAGGTGAGGCAGTGTTGGAATGTGGTGATAGCAGTGTGGAGAGATTATAAACCCACCACATCTTGCTTAGGATATGGGAGAATAATCCCAATCTTAGTCTGTTTGGTAGGGGTGAGGGGTGAGGTTAAGATCAGAGCAAGGTGAGGGTTATCAAAAGCAGGGAATGTGGGTGAGCGAGATGTTTTGGGAGAACCCGGATTAAAAACGCCCAGAAGAAAAGTGAGGCCAGGCGCGGTGGCTCACGCCTGTAATCCCAGCACTTTGGGAGGCCGAGGTGGGTGGATCGTGAGGTCAGGAGATCGAGACCATCCTGGCTAACACAGTGAAACCCCGTCTTTACTAAAAGATACAAAAAATTAGCCGGGCGTGGTGGTGGGCGCCTGTAGTCCCAGCTACTCAGGAGGCTGAGGCAGGAGAATGGCGTGAACCCGGGAGGCGGAGCTTGCAGTGAGCCGAGATCGCGCCACCGCACTCCAGCCTGGGCGACAGAGCGAGACTCCGTCTCGGAAAAAAAGAAAGAAAAATGAACCATTAAAATGCAATGCTTTGAGATGACTCAGTATCTGGAGCAGCTCTCAGGACCTTTGGCCTTTTTCAGAAGTCAGACTGCTCCTTACCAAGGTCTCAGTTCCTCTAGATGAGTTGACTGTCAGGAGTATTCTCCCCTCCACAGAAGAGCCCACGGACTGGAGGTATGGAAAAACTGCTACTTGAATATAAACAAAACCCTCTTGTTATAATTAGACAGTGATATGCCCAAGTACACAATACCCTTCATCCCAGTACAATTAGGAATATGGATTTCCACCCCAAAATGGGTTCCAGTTCCTCAAAGAAAGCATCTTCCACACTCTTTTGGGGATGAGGTGGAGGATATATTTCACCTGCCTTCAAGTAGTTGTCTAAATTGTAGACATTGCCATGTTCTTTCAGAGTAGGGATATGGTGTTTAGTATAGCAAAACAAAGTGCAGGCAGGAGGAATAAAAGCAGAGTCCTGAGTCTTAGGCAGGCAGTTTCTTAATTGCAGGGAACACTTCAACCATGTTTTCTAGTTCATGACTGTTTACCAGGACTGGGGAGCTCATTCTGCAGGCCAGCCATTTGTTAGGTCCTGGCTGTAGTGTTTCTTAGTGAGGGAGACTCCGTCCCCTACAGAGACCATGGCAAGGCCATGGTGGGTGTGGCACCATTATCAGAGGCCCCAGAGAATGCTGTGTCACCATCTCTCTCCATTTATGTAACACAGAAGAATCAGTTCTCTCCTTGCCTTCTTCAGATTGATTTAATTTCCCCGGCTGAGCTCCGTAATGTAAGCTAAGGCCTGCTTCCAGGCCTATGACCATTAATGTTGAGTTGCAGTTTCCAGCAGAAAGTTTTTCTGAAAGTTGGTAGCTCAGCTGTTTCATTTCATAATGGGTGGGAATGTGGCAGGCGGGCTGTCAAACCTGATGCAAATGATATTTTATAAAAAGTGGTTTAAATTGGCTAAAGCTGTTTTTAGACTGATCAGTTAAAAAATATGTAGGGCATCTTTCTGACTTGCAGGAACACAGCTCCCAAGAATTGGATTTTTCATCGCATACTTTGAGAGAGGTTTGTAGGTGGGCACAGGCTCATCAGAAAAAGCAGATAAGGACTTGTTAATGTGGGAACATGTAAATTGGGTTCAGGCTGCCCTCAGTTAATTGGAAGGGATATGTGAGCTAAGAAGGGAGAAAAGGAAAGCCATATTGGAAGGAATACACTTCATGCCCTAGAGAAATAAGCCTTGTTCTTGGTTCTCCCCAGGCTATTAGAAGGGTTGCAGGAAATCTGCCCCAAGACACAGAGGCAGTGTTTTTTAGCTCCTGGGATTACAGTTGCTCTCATTTTCAGCAAGATCTGAAGAAGCAAGTGATATTTTGACCCTTGATAAACAGATTTCAGGAGTAGCAGCCAGCAACTGTGGAAGGTTGGCTTTCTGAGTTTTGCAGACTAGTGCTCTTGAGATTAGACAAGCACAAATTCAAAATTCTACTGAGAAACTTTGGAATTTATTTATTTATTTTTTTGAGACAGAGTCTTGCTCTGTTGCCCAGGCTGGAGTGCAATGGTGCGATCTCAGCTCACTGTAACTTCTGCCTCCAGGGTTCAAGTGATTCTCCTGCCTCAGCCTCCCAAGTAGCTGGGATTATAGGCATCCGCCACCATGCCTGGCTAATTTTGTATTTTTTAGTAGAGACGGGTTTCACTATGTTGTACAGGCTGATCTCAAACTCCTGACTTCAGGTGATCCACCCACCTCAGCCTCCCAAAGTGCTGGGATTATAGGCATGAGCCACGGTGCCTGGCCTGGAATTTGTTTTGTATTAATATCAGAGCTATCTAAATGCCTTTCTTCTCCTCCTCCTTTCTACTCAATCCTACTTTCAGCCATTTTCCTGAGTCTGGGTCAGTCTAGATGCAGCACGCGTGCTTTCTTCTCTGACCCTGCCAACGCAGGCGACATGCTCCTGAACAGAATGCATCTATTGCTTTGCCACTCTTGTTAAGTCTGTGGAATTTGGCTCTTAGGACCCCATCTCTTGTGTGTAAATTTAGATGAGATGCAAAATATTGAACATACATACATTTGGCTTCACATAAAGTAAATGTTGGAAGTTTGTGGAAATGGTTAATATGTAAATGTCTACAAAATCTCCCTCCTCCTTCCTATTCTCAGAAATTCTCTGTTGTTTTATTCGGGATTGCTCTGCTTCTTTTTTGGATTCTTTTTAGGACTTAGGGGATGAAGAATTTGGGAGGCAGGGGAAGAGAGGACCAGAGGGAAATAAAAATAAAGTTTTAAGGGTGGCTTCATGTGGTTTTGAGGAGAGATGTGAGAGCAGGTGCAGTGTGTGCAGATTGCAGACTGGAGAGGGAAGTTTTTAATTTAAAAATTTTAAGAAATGCTGCTATTGATTAAAATCTTTTGCAATGTAGGTGTTAAAGAAAAATATAATCATTAGAGTTGAACTACTTTTAGGTTTTTTAGTTGCATGGACCATGTTTTTGTTTTTAACTGCAATCCCATTTTGATGCCAAGCCATGTGGATCACAGCATTATAAGCATGATATTTGTTTTAACTAGTTGGCTAATCCACGTGTATCATGTCCATGTGTCTACTCTCTTTCTTCATCCTTCCACTCTCTTCCTTCCTTCAACTTATGTTAGGCAGAATATAAATTGTGCTTTGAGACCTAGAGAAAGGAGAAATTCATTTGGGAACATAAATAATGGGAATAATTTACAGAAGTTTTGGTTGTCCACTATGATGGTAATCATGGGTGCAACAAGAATTGGGAGAAAGGCTAACTCACACAAGAGCTTCAGTAGATCCTGTTTGCTGCCATAGCCGATCTCATGTCTGTTTAGCATTGTAGTGTATCCAAATGCTGGACTCAGCCTTCCTGGCCTTTCTTCATGTTCTATTGCAACACTCTTACTTGCTCCCTTTAGGTTGTTCTCTCTCATCCTTGCACTTCTTCCTCAGTTCTGGTTACGTACCTGTCTTGGCTCAGGGTATCAACATCACTTGGAAATATATTCTCAAGCATGTAAGCGCTAATGATCTATGAAATTTTTCAGGTTCCCCAGTCCCAGGATCTTTCTATATTCATTGTACTCCTTTAAAGTACTCATTATTTTACACACTTTAATAATTAGAATCATAAGATGTGAGAGTTGAAGGGTTCCTTACAGACCATATCTAGCCATCTCCTTTCATTTGTCAGATGAGACAACTGAGCTTCGGTGACAGGGTTTTACTCACGTTAGATCATATGCTTGGAATATATGTTAACATGTTTATAAACTGAAAGTTGCTATAGAAATAGTAGTTAGTACTCTTTGAGTGGCAGAGCTGCATCTAGAGAAGCCAATTCCCCTGACTACTTTCTTCCCTATCTGTTATATCAAGCTGCCTCTACTAAATTGCTGTCATTCTATGTAAGCCTTGTCTGCCCAGCTTGTGGTGAGAGACAGTGTAGAAGGAAGCCTCATCTAGCACCCACCATGTAACAACCACATTTATTACCAATACTCTGTCAGATAAGGTATCATTCTTAGTTTTACAAATGAGGACACTAAACTTCAGAGAGGTTTAAACATTTTTAAACATTTTTCCAAGGAGAAATCTAAAGACTCAGCATTCAACTCCAGACTTGTGTAACTCGAAAGCAGTGTGTCTCGTTTTTCTTTCCTCTTTATCATGCCCCTTGAGGTCAAGATGATTTTTTTCCTTTTGTTTCTCTCAATATTTATGCCACCTTAGACCACAACATATGATTAACCTCAATATTCTACTTCATCAATGGCTTTGTCCTCCACAGGAAGTCTCTATGAACCTTTACTTTTTTTCAATGAACAATTTCCAAGGAGGATCCATTTCACAAATTCTAACAGTCCATAATCATTTAAAAAATCATGATCAGAATAAAAGGACATGTGCTATGGCTCTCTGGAGAAAGATGTGAGAATTTGGCTCATGCTTTGTACTCTTTATTTGAAAGTTACTCTTGAAATATAAAGGACAATTCATCTTCGTTTATAATGGGTGAATTCTGCATGATGATTGACAAGCACAAAAATGAGTTAAGGAGTTTTAACAGCTCGAACTGATTTGAAGATGAGTTGCTACCTGCTCCATCCCAAGAGTGTTGATGCTGATAACCTCCCTTCTGGACGGTGCATAAATGGCAATGACCCGGCAATGGTGGGCTTTGATCAGCTCAAGGGGTTTCCTGCTTTCCAGTGTTATTTTTCTTTTCTTTTCTCTTTTTTTAAGACAGAGTCTCACTCTGTTGCCCAGGCTGGAGTGCAGTGGCTCAATCTCAGCTTGCTGCAACCTCTGCCTCCTGGGTTCAAGTGATTCTCATGCCTCAACTTCCCGAGTAACTGGGATTATAGGCATGTGCCACCACACTCGGCTACCTTTTGTAATTTTAGTAAAGATGAGGTTTTGCCATGTTGGCCAGGCTGGTCTCAAACTCCTGACCTCGGGTGATCCACCCTCCTCGGCCTTCCAAAGTGCTCCAAAATGCTGGGATTACAGGTGTGAGCCACCACGTCCGGCCTCCAGTATCATTTTCCTCTTTTTCAGAGGACCTTCTTACTGAGCCTGGACATTTTTTTTTCTGAACCAGCCCAGTTGGCTTCATGAGATGAGATGCCCCACGTGACACCTTATCCTGAGGCAACCTTAAAAAAGTATTAATGCTTCTGTTCTAGAGCAAACCTACACTTTAAGAGGGTTGTTAGAGGTAATGCCTTTAACCCTAAAGTGTGAATGTAATTTCGGATTCCTGGTAGAATGAGAGGCTAGTGTTTTTGGATAAGTATGTAATTAAGTGGGGAAAAGGAAGGAATATATATTTTAGGCCATAGTGGCCACTGCATACTGTACATTGAAAATACAACCTAATTTGTAAGGAAGTAATAGTGGCTGCGAGCTGATAAGGGGAAAACGTCCAAATTAAGGGGCATTTAACATTTGACCAGAGTCATTTTGAGTCATAGCTTGCAATCCTTTGTCCTACTTGCAGGCCTTACTGTATGTGGCTCTGGCCTCGCTTTGTCATTTGCCTAGGTAGGTAACACTGCCACTGATGAGTAGCAGCCACACATTCACCTGGCCTCTTCCCATCATTTCCTTATTTTCTTTTATTCTTTCTGTGGCAATGACTAGTGAGTGATTTAACCTCAAATGGTAATCTACACATTCAGAAATGACCCTCAGGCATTCAATATACATAACAGGGTACCCTACACATTCAATTTTACCTGTCACCTATCTTTTTACCTAATGGTTTAAGAGTCTATTTGCCAGACAATTGCAGTTTGGACTATGATTTTGAATAACATCTCTGGCAAATGGGTTTCTTCAGCCTCTGGGAATAGCATCTCCTTATAGGTCCCCTAATGCCCTAGTGTTTATTCTTTTCACTGCCAAAGTGCTCTCCCATTTATCTGAACCGTCAACTTTCCCAATAACCTGTCTTTTAAAATAGCAACCATTGTCCCTCTGTGTCCCCTGAGGACAGAAAAGTATAAAGTAAATTTTCTGCTTCTATAGCATTCAGCTGCTAGGAGAGGAGTTCTTGATCAGGGAATTTATCTATCTAAAGTGATATTGCAGAACCTTGGCTAATTAAAGAAAATTGCGTAGCATGATGGCCAATGCATTCTCTTCCATTGGATTGGAGGGTTTGTCCCTTGACACCTGTAATAAACCATTTATTTATGCCCATAGTGTTCTTTTCTTTATCTTGGGTGCTGAGGGGCTCTGGAGCAACTTGAAACATATCCCTGCCCTTATGAAATGTATGAATGAATTCATCTATTCAAGAATATGTGTGGGCTACCTATTACATACAACACACTGTGTCAGGGTATTAAGTGAGTAAGATGTGGGCTATGCTCTTGAGGGATCACAATGTAGTAAGATTAGTTATACCCAAAACATACCACAATACATTATGCAATAAATGACACAAGAGTGTATTACGAATGTTCAGAGGCAAGGATTACCTAGCTGTCTTGCATATATACCACATTTTTAATGTGCAGTGCCAAACTTGTTTTGCCTTTATTTTTCCTCTCCTACCCCAATTTGCTCTTCTTCTTGTCTTCTTCAAATAATGTCAATCAAACCAACAGGACTAAAATATCAATATTTTCCATATTTTTCTTTTACCTTCCCTTTCTAACCAATTTCATATTATACTTGCTTGTCTCACAAGATATTTCCCTCCTTCCCTTCATTACCCTCCCCTTCTCCAAGTGTGTTCTCTTCATCTGTAATTTGGGTTATTGGAATAATTTCTTAATGATTTATCTGTATATATGCTTATGGTTTTGTGGGCCATACAGTCTCTGTCACAGCTACTCAAATTTGCCATAGTAGTACAAAGCAGGCATACATAACACATAAATAGGCATGGCTGTGTTCCAATAAAATCTTATTTATAAACCCATATAGTTTACATTTGTTCTTCTTTTGATTTTTTAAAGTTAAACATGTAAAAATCATTATTAGCTCACAGGTCACATACAACAAATGGCAGGCCAGATTTGGTCTACAGGATAACTCTTGGTGTACAGAGCCTTGGAGCCCTCTTAACCTCCCTGATGACTCAGTACGTGTGCTCCTTCATCTTCTCCCCAACCCTTTGTTTCTGCCACAAAAGACCATTAGTCTATTCCTGTACATGCCACATGGTTTTATATTTCTATACCAGTGATTTTTAACCCTGGCTGCCACTTGGGCATGACTATCTCATACTGAATCACACAGAATCTTCTCATATCCTTGAAACTGACCCATGAGACTCTTGTGTTTCCTCTTTCAGAAAGCCATGTCCCTGTGAACATCCCATTATTACCTCCCAAATTATCAAGAACAGTGAAGGGTCTGAGATTTTATTTCACATGCATTCACCCTTGATTAGGAGTTTGTAAAACTTTCTCCAGTTTAGACTTTATTCTTAAAATAAACTGCTGAGATTTCTAGTGAATATTCATGCATTATTTTGAGGCTTTTTTGAATTTAGATATACCAAGATTTCCTTCTCCTTTCCTTTGTGTACTTCTGCACAGTTATGAACACACAGGTCTTATCATTAAGTAGTTTGAACTCGCTTACTAGTATTTTGGAGTTCCTGGTGATATCTTGTCATCTCATTTTGCAGCAGAAATTGGGGGTTCTTGGTTTTCTAGATGATCTGTTTTTATGAGGGAATTTGAGGAGATTCTACAACTATGACGCTGTTGTAGTCTTCTCAGAGTCATGTCATTTTTTTTCTTTCACTTTTAAAATCTATTACCCTTCATTATTTTTTATTCTCTGAAGTTTACACTCAACTTCAAGACCTTGCTTAGAACATATCTTGTTTTCTTTTGTTCCATTTTCTAGTTTCTAGCCCAGGCATCTTTCCCAGAATATGGGCATTTTATAAGGTGCTATAATATAAAATGTCATAAATGATAACATCTTAATTTACTAAAATTTAACACCACCTGAAGTTATTACTCATTTTATACTAAACCTTCTCTTTTAGGAATGAATTAAGTAATTTTCTATATTGTATTTCACTATATTCTATTCTATATATATATATTCTATATATGTGTTTCCTTAATTTTCTATTGTGTTTCACAATATTCTAATGTGTTTCACTCCCATTCAATGAAAGCTAAAAAGTAGCCTAATAACAAAGACAGGAAAAAATTGTCAAGTTATACTTTATGGGAAGTATTAGTGTCTTTAGCTATTTGTAAAGTTAATGGATGGCCAAATCACCTTGGAAAGGCAGTTGAAACTGAGAAATATCATGGGTTTTCTGGCTTTTTATCTAGCCATTGGAACCTAACTTATATGCTGAAGCATGTAGATTCTGTCAAGCCTCATTTATTTCTTGAAGATAAAAGTACTGAATATTTATATCATAAAAGTCCTCTTTTAAAATATAAGCTGCTATAATATTAGGTTTTTGTGTTGTAAAATCTCTGAAGATATGCTTAATCCAGTAGATCAGACTATCTATTCTGAATCAGACGAGGCATTATTAGTATGACCTGTTTGAATATTACATTAGTGTTCTTTGCTGCCATAACAATTTACCACAAATTTAGTAGATTAAGACAACACAAATTTGTTGTACCACAATTTCTGTTGGTCAGATGCCTGAGTGGGCATGACTGGATCTTTTGCTAGAAGTTTAACAAAGCCTAACTCCAGGTGTTGGCAGAGCTGCATTCCTTACTGGCATCTCTGAGGAGATAATTCTTGAATTCAGTTTCTTGCAGCTGTAGAACTCAGGTCTTTGTTACCTGACTGGTTGTCAGCCAAGGACTGGTATTTGCTCCTAGAAGCCACCGGCATTCTTTTCATGCTTTCCAAGTAGTTGTAAACATAGCAGGTTGAGTCTCTCGCCTGATTCGAACCTCTATGACTTCTTATTCCACCCTTCTCTTCCCTTCAGCTGGAGGGCGTTCTCTGCTTTCAATTTGGCCATCCAGATAATCCAGGAAAATCTCTCTATTTTAAGGTTAGTAACCTTAATTATATTTGCACACTTACATATTCCGATTCCAGGAGTTGGGCATGGACTTCTTTGGAGTACCGTTCTGGCTACCACAAATATTGCTACTATCTTTATTTCTTCATGGCTAGAAAACCTATTGGGACAAGAAGAAGAATTAACAACATGAAAATAACTTTATTTATCATGAAACAAGAATCTTCACATCAGCTTCTCTTCGTCATCCTCATGAACATTCCATTCCAGATGTGTGTCTGATATACATTAGATAGTTAATAGGTATAGCAATAGGTACCAAGGGCTTTATAGAAACCATTGGTTTGTCAGTGGTTCTATAAAGGCCACAGACAACCCTACACATATAGTTTCTTTTCAAAACCTCTTACATCTGTTATCAAAAGAAAAGATGGAATGAGAAATTCCCTTGGCAAATGATGAAGAAATTTGTTTCTAGTTAACCTACGGAATAAAAATAATGGCTAACATTTATTGTACCCTTAATATTTACCAGACTATTTGATTAATTCTATACATTTATTATCATATTTGTTAGTCATAACAACTCTGTGAAGTAGATATTATTCCCTCCAGTATAGAGATAAGGAGACATTAAAGAAGTTCAGAAATATGCTCAAAACTAGTAAGTAGCAGAGCTAAGATTTTAAAAGCCAGAAGCAAATTCCATGCTGCTTAGAAAAACTATTTATTTTCATTAAAGTTATACATGACAATATTTTAAAGAGTTATATAAGATTTGTTGCTAAAAACAGCACATACACCACGGAATACTATGCAGCCATAAAAAGGATGAGTTTATGTCCTTTTCAGGGACATGGATGAAGCTGGAAACCATCAGTCTCATTACACTAACACAGGAACAGAAAACCAAACACCACATATTCTCACTCATAAGTGGGAGTTGAACAATGAGAACACATGAACACAGGGGAATATCACACACCAGGGCCTGTTGGGGGGTGGGGGGCTAGGGGAGGGATAGCATTAGGGGAAATACCTAAAGTAGATGACAGGTTGATGGTTGCAGCAAACCACCATGGCACATGTATACCTATGTAACAAACCTCCACATTCTGCACATGTATCCCAGAACTTAAAGTATTAGAAGAAGAAGCAGCAGTCTTTTGCCCACATGACCATTATGCTCAACTCAAAAAGACAACTGCTTCCAATTTTATATATTTGACTATGTTCATATTGCTATAAAACATGCCCACACAACTTTTTCAGTTTTATTACTTGTCAATTGCCTCCTCATTTTTAAAAAAGCTCCCATTTTGCACACCTGTTGGAGAAATTCTCTCAACTTTAAAAAAAAACTATTTTATTGAAATTTTAAATGCATTCAAACATAGTTTTAATTTCCAAAAGGTTTTCTTTAAATGTTCCATCTGTATAGCATGTTGTTCTCAGTTCTCTGAGGTTATTAATGATATATTTGTATATTATTTTCCTCTTTTTCCCAAATTGCTCTTATCTGTTTGTTTTGGTTTCAGCCTTTCAAGTAGAGATTTTTCTTAGTTTTCTGCTGATTCATGACTCTCTGTTCATATTTAAGAGAACAGAAGCTGAGTTTGCATGGATTGATAAATTGTGGGCCTTATTGCATGGCATTATAATGGGACTTTTTTGTGGGCTTTATTGAGTGGTATTATAATGGGGAATAACCCATGTTACAGATTTGGGCTTTTTCCCCAGAATTGGTCAGGTTTCTGAGTAGAATCTTTGATTCTTCTTTCTTGGAGGATAAGCCTTCCTAATAGACCATTCTGAGAACTTGTTAAGGAAAGAGGACTGGTGGAGAAGTGGGAGTAGGGATATCTCAAGATTCTACCTACAAGCTTTCACCTTTTCTCCCTTACCTTAGTATCACATTCCTACTCTTTCTTTTAATTATTATTATACCTTAAGTTCTAGGGTACATGTGCACAATGTGCAGGTTTGTTCCATATGTATACATGTGCCATGTTGGTGTGCTGCACCCATTAACTCGTCATTTACATTAGGTATATCTCCTAATGCTATCCCTGCCCCCACCCCATGACAGGCCCCAGTATGTGATGTTCCCCTTCCTGTGTCCTAGTGTTCTCATTGTTCAATTCCTACCTATGTGTGAGAACATGCAGTGTTTGGTTTTTTTGTCCTTGCCATAGTTCGCTGAGAATGATGGTTTCCAGCTTCATCCATGTCCCTACAAAGGACATGAACTCATCCTTTTTTATGGCTGCATAGTATTCCATGGTGTGTATGTGCCACATTTTCTTTATCCAGTCTATCATTGATGGACATTTGGGTTGGTTCCAAGTCTTTGCTATTGCAGATAGTGCCACAATAAATGTAAGTGTGCATGTGTCGTTATAGCAGTATGATTTATAATCCTTTGGGTATATACCCAGCAATGGGATAGCTGGGTCAGATGGTATTTCTAGTTCTACATCCTTGGGGAATCGATATTTCTAGTTCTAGATCCTCGAAGAATTGCCATACTGTCTTCCACAATGGTTGAACTAGTTTACAGTCCCACCAACAGTGTAAAAGTGTTCCTATTTCTCCATATCCTCTCCAGCACCTGTTGTTTCC
>NW_012102354.1:2127600-2135694 GCF_000951045.1 Mandrillus leucophaeus
CCTTGCCCATGCCTATGTCCTGAATGGTATTGCCTAGGTTTTCTTCTAGGGTTTTTATGGTTTTAGGTCTAACATTTAAGTCTTTAATCCATCTTGAATTAATTTTTGTATAAAGTGTAAGGAAGGGGTCCAGTTTCAGCTTTCTACATGTGGCTAGCCAGTTTTCCCAGACATTCCTACTCTTAACAATGCTAACTCTCTATTAGCAGATCAGAGACTCTGTTTTCCTCACTGGAGGATAAATCTCTAGTCTTCTGATAAGGTGGGACATTCACTAAGTTGGAGAGATGATCTTGGGATCTAAGCATTTTGTATACGGACTTTGAACTCATCCATTTGCAGTCCCACTTTACCCCCACTTCTAGGGAATAGAAAGTAATTGATAATAGATGATGCCCCTTTCTGAGCCTTTTGTGGTATTCTGTAGTATGCATCTGGTTGCTTTTAACATTCTCATCTTCATTTAAAATTTAACTTTTTGGTTTTCTTCCATGCTTTCCAACTTTCACAGTGTTTTGCCATTGCCTCCTCTCCTTGTCTTTATGAGTTTATGTCTTTTGAAAATTCCATTTCTATCACTTCAGTAAGTGATAGACTAGGAGCAGAGGTGAACACTTTGCTCACTCTGCCATCCGCCTTCTTCCAATGACATCTGAGCCAATTGCATTATTGACCCTGGCCTGTTACTCTTTCAGGCCCTCCTCTGTCAACATTGGCAGTTTAAATTGTTCATTCCGATTAACAAACAAGGATAAAGGGTAAGGGTAAGAAGAAAGGCTCTTACTTACTGCAGGGCCTTGTAGAATACACTAGTGTTGAGCACAGATTTTCAGATGCAAATATCGACACTCACACTTTCCTCCCCAACAGCGGCCTTTAGAAGCAGCTGTCATGCTACCACTCCTCTAAGTTTAGAAAAGGCTCATACAAGGAGTATGAAGATTGTGGTTGCGTGTTATCTATGCTCTTTAAGGAAGAGGACCAGAGTCATGACTAATTGTGTCTCCTCAAGAAGAAAGAAAGCTAATTACTTGTATAAATCTAAGCATTAAAGCAAGATATCCAGGTTTTTCTCTCCTCAGCAGAACATGCCATTGAAAAGTTACCAGGGATTCTAATCAGTGGAAAAAGTATAATGGAAAAGCTTTAGTTCCTTTGAATCTGTACTTTTTCTTGAGCTAATCAATCAGTCGTTTGATAACTGCTCACTAAGCACAAGCTCCAGGCCAGGCAGAATGTGAGGCTCATGGTGTTAGAACTTAAAAGAGATGTACGGTAGCACCTACCAAAGTGCTTGGAACATCTTGGTCTTTGCTAATCATTTATTAAGTTCAGAATGTGGGCACTGTTCTCAAATAGCATACTCTCTAACAGTGAAGCAAAGGCCTTTTGTGAGAGTGCATAGATGAAACAAAGATTTAGATAGTTCTAAAAATTAGAGTAATAATCAGATAAAAGTTAATTGCTAACCTGACTTCCTTCCTGTGCATGCCTAAAACACTTGACCAAGTTGAGAGAAGAATAAATAATTGCCTGTGGGAATGTTGTGTAAAATATTCAAGGCACTGAATATTGTCTGATATGGCTAGAGATGGCAGGACTGCATACAACTGACCCTTGAACAACATGGATTTGAACTGCATAATCCACTTACATGCAGATTGTTTTTCAATAAATATATTGGAAGATTTTTTGAGATTTAGCAGATGAACTTCATAGTCTAGATATCAAAAAAAATTAGGAAAAATTAAGTATGTCACAATTATATAAAATACACATAGATAGTAGTCATTTTATTATTACCATAATACATATACAGGTCTATTATCAAAAGGTAGGCACACACAGACTGTACATGCTGCCATTCACAGTCAAGAGAAATGTGAACAAATGTAAATATGCATTATTAAATCATAACCACATAAAATTCACTGTAGTATATACTGTACTATTATAATAATTTTGTAGCCACCTTCTCTTTCTGTTGTGGTGAGCTCAAGTGTCTGCTTAAAATGCTGTGTGAGGCTAATCATCTCCTTGTGAGCAACATCTCCAGTCAATTGTGCATCCCAGTAAAAAATGATCACTCTCAGTTCTTGCATATTTTTCATCTTTGTGTTAGTGCAATACCATCAACCTTGAATAACACCACGGGACCCATACAAAGTGTCACTAGTGATGTTGGAAGTGCTCCCAAGAAGCAGAGAAAAGTGCTTTACAAGAAAACATTGAATTGTTTGATACGTACCATAGATTGAGGTCTGCAGCTGTGTTTGCTCATCATTTCAACATAAATGAATTCAATGTAAGGACCATTACAAACAAAACAAAGACAGGAAAGTAATAAAGCAATTGCTGTAGCTACGGCAGCAGACACAAAAGCCTTGCAGTTTTTGCAAAATACCTTTTTATCTCATATTGAAAATATAGCTTTCATGTGGGTGCTGGATTGCTATAAGAAAGGTGTATCTATAGACTCTACTATGATTTGAGAAAATGTGAGTTCATTATATGGCAACTAAAATCAAAAGGAAAGTGAAGGATCTAAAGCTGGAAGGTTTAATGACAGCCAAGGATGGTTTAATATTTTTAGAAAGAGATTTGGCTTAGAAAACATGTCAAGGATTCTGCTGACCAAGAGACAGCAAAGTTCCTAGATGCCATTCAAGAAAATCATTGAGGAAAAATAATATCTGCCTGAACAAGTTTTTATTGCAAACAAAAGTGACCTATTTTGGAAAAAAGCAACACAAAAGACATTTATTAGAAAAGAAGAGGCATGAGCACCAGGATTTAAGGCAGGAAGGGATTAGCTAACTCCACTGTTTGGTGCAAATGGAGTAGGATTTATGATGAGGACTGCTCTTATCTATAAAGCTGCTAACAACTCAGCCTTAAGGGAAAGAGATAAACACCAGTTTCTAGTAGTTTAGTTGTACAACAAGAAGGCCTGGACAACAAGAACGCTTTTTCTGGATTGGTTTCACTGATGCTCTGTTCTTGAAGTCAGGAAGCACCTTGCCATAAGAAACTGCCTTTTAAAGTTCATTTGATAATAGACAATGCTCCTGGCCACTCAGAACTCCATGAGTTTAACACCAACAGTGTCAAAAGGATTTACGTGTCCCCAAACTCAATGTCATTAGCTCAACCTCCAAATAAGGAGGTCATAAGGACCTAGAAGTTTCATTACACGTGGTATTCTATGGAAAAGATTGTCAACTCCATGGAAGAAAAGTCTGATAGAGACAGTATCGTAAAAGTCTGGAAGGATTACACCATTGAAGATGCCATTGTTGCTATAGAAGGAGCCATGAAAGCTGAAATAATAAATTTTTGCTGGAGAAAACTGTGTCCAGATGTTATACATGACTTCACAGGATTTACAACAGAGCCAGTTAAGGAAATCATGAAAAATGTGGATATGACAAAAACGGTGGGGGAAGGGGTGGATCAAGATATGGATCTTGGTAAAATTAGAGAGACACCAAACCAGAGGAATTAACAGAAGATGACTTGATGAAGATAACTGCTTCTGAATCAGTGACAGAATGTGAGGAAGAAGATATACGAGAAGCAGTGCCTGCAAACAAGTAGACATTACACAATCTTGCAGAAGGGCTGTCATTAATGAAGACTGCTTTGAACTTCTTTTAGAACATGCATCCTTCTATGACATGGGCACTGAAACTAAAGCAAATAGTGGATGAAGCATTAGTACCTATACAAACATTTTTAGGGAATGAAAAGGCAAAAATTCAGGCAGAAATTATGATGCAATTCCATAAAGCTATAGGGAGTGTGCCTGCCTCTCTTGCCTCCCCTTTCCACCTCCTCTGCCACCCTTGAGACAACAAGACCGATTCCTCCTCTTTCTCAGCCTACTCAATGGAAATGACAAGGATGAAGACATTTATGATGTTTCGCTTTAACTTAATGAATAGTAAATATATTTTCTCTTCCTTATGACTTTCTTAATATTTTCTTTTCTCTAGCTTTATTGTAAGAATACAGCATATAATACATATAACATACAAAATATGTGTTAATAGGCTGTTTATGTAATTGGTAAAGCTTCCCATCAACAGTAGGCTACTAGTAATTAAGTTTTGGGAACCCCTAACGCCTGCATTGTTCAAGGTATATTTAGAATCTCAAAAAACTCCATGAATGAACAAGGGCAAAAAAAAAAATGTATCTTAAAGCATTCATGTCTAACTCATTATTTTTCTACTTTTTCTCAATGAAATGGGGATATAAACATGGGCATACCAGACTTATAAAAATTACATATAAGGCATTTCTGAATAAACCGTTTTGACTAGATTAGATTAACTGAATTGTTCACTCAAAAACCCACTAATATAACAGGGTTTTAGTAGTATTTTAAAATCCTTTAATTTCATATATAGTGAAATCGGTGTATTCATGTAGTTATCTTGTTTTTGTGTGAATATAGTATTAATTTAGGACTTAATTTATAAAACTAATATAAGGTGCTTGAGGAATTTTATACCGTGAATCTTGTGATAATTTTAGTCTTGAAAAATATATGCCATTGATCAAAGGAAAATATTGAAACTGGTTTAATATGTGTGGCAGACATTGTTTATTGGCACTTAGCTCTACACCCACCATTCTACTGGAAACACATTTATCAGACCCCCTTTTTAGTTGGGCTTAAGGGAAAGTCTTCCCATGGAAGATCTCCATGGGGTGTTAGAAGACAGAATGGTGATAGAAGTCTGTCTGCTTCTGCTGCACTTTAAGTAGAAGAACCAACAGTGCTTGCAGTAGGGTTGTACTTCCTGTTTAGTTCTTTGGTGGCACCAGCAGCAAGTATAGTCCCTAGGGCTCTTGCAAGGACACTGGAAGCTGCTTGCTGTCTGGGCAATACCACCCTCCCTCTTAAGCTTCCCCAGAACTTCCAACCATTTTCTAATTTCTTGTATTAAATCACAAGATTCATGGTGAAGCTATGCAGACTGTTTTTTGTTTACATCCCTGAATACTAGCTGATAAAAAACAGAATACCTTAAAACTAAAATCAGGATTTTTCTATATCTTTTATATATCCATAGAAAAGTATTTTCCTATAATTTCTCGGTGTTGGCTTCATGCTCTAGTTTCTCTACCTCTTGGTCTTCTAAAGGAATTGATTTGGTCTTCATAGAAGGTCATATATATAACTACATAGACATTATTTTTATATAATCAAATAGTCTTCAACCTTATTCTAGTTTATATTGTATATAGATATACCACACTTTATCTACTCTTTTACTATGTAAGATATTACATATTTAAGTGTTCTTGATTTAGTTATCTATTGTAGCATAATAAATGACCCTCAAACTTAGTGGATTAAAACAATATTCGTAGACTTCATTCCAAGATGGCCGAATAGGAGCAGCTCTGGTCTGCAGCTCCCAGTGTGATCAATGCAGAAGACGGGTGATTTCTGCATTTCCAACTGAGGTACCTGGTTCATCTCACTGAGACTGGTTGGACAGTGGGTGCAGCCCACAGAAGGTGAGCCAAAGTAGGGTGGGGGCATCGCCTCACCTGGGAAGTGAAAGGGGTCAGGGGATTTCCCTTTCCTAGCCAAGGGAAGCTGTGACAGACTACCTGGAAAAATGGGACACTCCCACCCAAACACTGCACTTTTCCAATGGTCTTAGCAAATGGCACACCAAGAGATTATATACCATGCCTGGCTTGGCAGGTCCCATGTCCATGGAGTCTTGCTCACTGCTAGCACAGCAGTCTGAGATCAAACTGTGAGGTGGCAGCCTGGCAGGGTAAGAGGTGTCCACCATTGCTGAGGCTTGAGTAGGTAAACAAAGCAGCCTGGGAAGCTTGAACTGGGCAGAGCCCACTGCAGCTCAACAAGGCCTACTGCCTCTAGACTCTACCTCTGGGGGCAGGGCATAGCTGAACAAAAGGCAGCAGCAACTTCTACAGACTTAAATGTCCCTGTCTGACAGCTCTGAAGAGAGCAGTCATTCTCCCAGAATGGTGTTTGAGCTCAGACAATGGACAAACTGCCTCCTCAAGTGGGTCACTGACCCCCATGTAGCCTAACTGGGAGACACCTCCCAGTGGGGGCTGACTGACACCTCATACAGGCAGGTGCCCATCTGGGACGAAGCTTCCAGAGGAGGGATTGGGCTGCAATATTTGCTGTTCTACAGCCTCTGCTGGTGATACCCAGGCAAACAGGGTCTGGAGTGGACCTCCAGCAAACTCCAACAGACCTGCAGCTGAGGGACCTGACTGTTAGAAGGAAAACTAATGAACAGAAAGGAATAGTATCAACATCAACAAAAACGACATCCACACCAATATCCCATGTGTAGGTCACCAACATCAAAGACCAAAGGTAGATAAAACCACAAAGATGGGCAGAAACCAGAGCAGAAAAGCTGAAAATTCTAAAATTCAGAGTGCCTCTTCTCCTACAAAGGATTGCAGCTCCTCACCAGCAGTGAAACAAAGCTAGACAGAGAATGACTTTGACAAGCTGACAGAAGTAGGCTTCAGAAGGTCGGTAATAACATATTTCTCTGAGCTAAAGGAGGATGTTCGAACCCATCATAAGGAAGCTAAAAACCTTAAGTATTAGACGAATGGTTAACTAGAATAAACAGTGTAGAGAAGACCTTAAATGCCCTGATGGAGCTGAAAACCATGGCACGAGAACTACATGAGGCATGCACAAGCTTTAATAGCTGATTTGATCAAGTGGAAGAAAGGGTATCAGTGATTGAAGGTCAAATTAATGAAATAAAGCAAGAAGAGAAGTTTAGAGAAAAAAGAATAGAAAGGAATGAACAAAGCCTCCAAGAAATATGGGACTATATGAAAAGACCAAATTTACATTTGATTGGTGTATCTGAAAGTGATGGGGAGAATGGAACCAAGTTGGAGAACACCACAAAGATACTCCTTGAGAAAAGCAACCCCAAGATACATAATTGTCAGATTTACCAAGGTTGAAATGAAGGAAAACATGTTAAGGGCAGTCAGAGAGAAAGGTCAGGTTACCCACAAAGGGAAGCCCATAAGACTAACAGCAGATCTCTTGGCAGAAACTCTACAAGACAGAAGAGAGTAGGGGCCAATATTCAACATTTTTAAACAAAAGAATTTTCAACTCAGAATTTCATATGCAGCCAAACTAAGCTTCATAAGTGAAGGAGAAATAAAATCCTTTACAGACAAGCAACTGCTGAGAGATTGTGTCACCACCAGGCCTGCCTTACAAGAGCTCCTGAAGGAAGCACTGAACATGGAAAGGAACAACCAGTATCTGCCACTGCAAAAACATGCCAAATTGTAAAGACCATTGATGCTAGGAAGGAACTGCATCAATTAACGGGCAAAATAACCAGCTAACATCATAATGACAGGATCAAATTCACACATAACGATATTTAAGTGTAAATGGGCTAAATGCCCCCAATTAAAGGACACAGACTGGCAAATTGGATAAAGAGTCAAGACTCATCAGTCTGCTGTATTGAAGAGACCCATTTCCTGCCAAGATGCACAGAGGCTCAAAATAAAGGGATGGAGGAAGATTTACCAAGCAAATGGAGAACAAAAAAAAGTGGGGGTTGCAATCCTGATAAAACAGACTTTAAACCAGAAAGATCAAAAGAGACAAAGAATGGCATTACATAATGGTAAAGGGATCAATGCAACAAGAAGAGCTCACTATCCTAAATATATATGCACCCAATACAGGAGCACCCAGATTCATAAAGCAAGTCCTTAGAGACTTAAAGTCTCCTATTATTATTTTGTGGGAGTCTAACACCCCACTGTCAATATTAGACAGTTCAGTGAGACAGAAGGTTAACAAGGATATCCAGGACTTGAACTCAGCTCTGTACCAAGCAGACCTGATAGACATTTACAAAACTATTCACCCCAAATCAACAGAATGTACATTCTTCTCAGCACCACATCACACTTATGCCAAAATGGACTGCGCAGTTGGAAGTAAAGCACGCCTCAGCAAATGTAAAAGAACAGAAATCACAACAAACTGTCTCTCAGACCACAGTGCAATCAAACTAGAACTCAGGA
>NW_012102354.1:2136354-2137103 GCF_000951045.1 Mandrillus leucophaeus
AAAAAAAAAAAAAATCCAGGACCAGACAGATTCACAGCCAAATTCTACCAGAAGTACAGAGAGGAGCTGGTACCATTCCTTCTGAAACTATTCCAATCAATAGAAAAAGAGGGAATCCTCCCTAACTCATTTTATGAGACCAGCATGATCCTGATACCAAAGCTTGGCAGAGAAATAACAAAAAAGAATTTTAGACCAATATCCTTCAGGAACATTGATGCGAAAATCCTCAATAAAATACTGGCAAACCAAATCCAGCAGCACATCAAAAGGCTTATCCACCATACTCAAGTTGGCTTCATCCTTGGGATACAAGGCTGGTTCAACATATGCAAATCAATAAACGTAATCCATCACATAAACAGAACCAATGACAAAAACGACATGACTATCTCAATAGATGCAGAAAAGGCCTTCGACAAAGTTCAACAGCCCTTCATGCTAAAAACTCTAGGTATTGATGGAACGTATCTCAAAATAATAAGAACTATTTATCACAAACCCACAGCCAATGTCATACTGAATGGGCAAAAACGGGAAGCATTCCCTTTGAAAACTGTCACAAGGCAAGGATGTCCTCTCTCACCCCTCCTTTTCAACATAGTGTTGGAAGTTCTGGCCAGGGCAATCAGGCAAGGGAAAGAAATAAAGGGTTTCAATTAGGAAAAGAGGAAGTCAAATTGTCCCTGTTTGCAGATGACATGATTGTATATTTAGAAAATCCCATCGTCTCAGCCCAAAATCTCCTT
>NW_012102354.1:2137153-2137804 GCF_000951045.1 Mandrillus leucophaeus
ACTGAACAACCTGCTCCTGAATGACTACTGGGTACATAACGAAATGAAGGCAGAAATAAAGATGTTCTTTGAAACCAATGAGAACAAAGACACAATGTACCAGAATCTCAGGGACACAGTTAAAGCAGTGTGTTGAGGGAAATTTATAGCACTAAATGCCCACAAGAGAAAGCAGGAAAGATCTAAAATCGACACCTTAACATCACAATTAAATGAACTAGGGAAGTAACAGCAAACAAATTCAAAAGCTAGCAGAAGGCAAAAATAACTCAGAGCAGAGCAGGACTGAAGGAGAAAGAGACATGAAAAACCCTTCACAAAATCAATGAATCCAGGAGCTGGTTTTTTTTTTTTTTTAAGATCAGTAAAATTGATAGATCACTAGCAAGACTAAGAAAGAAAAGGGAGAATCAAATAGACGCAATAAAAAATGATAAAGGGGTATCACCACCAATCCCACAGAAATACAAACTACCATCAGAGAATACTATAAACACCTCTGTGTAAATAAACTAGAAAATCTAGAAGAAATGGATAAGTTCCTAGACACATACACCTCCCAAGACTACACCAGGAAGTTGAATCCCTGAATAGACCAATAAGAGGCTCTGAAATTGAGGCAATAATTAATAGCCTACCAACCAAAAAAAA
>NW_012102354.1:2138464-2152353 GCF_000951045.1 Mandrillus leucophaeus
TAAAGGGTTTCAATTAGGAAAAGAGGAAGTCAAATTGTCCCTGTTTGCAGATGACATGATTGTATATTTAGAAAATCCCATCGTCTCAGCCCAAAATCTCCTTAAGCTGATAAGCAACTTCAGCAAAGTCTCAGGATACAAAAGTCAATGTGCAAAACTCACAAGCATTCCTATACACCAATAACAGACAGAGAGCCAAATCATGAGTGAACTCCCATCCACAATTGCTACAAAGAGAATAAAATACCTAGAAATCCAACTTACAAGGGATGCGAAGGACCTTTTCAAGCCTAACTGCAAACCACTGCTCAAGGAAATAAAAGAGGACACAAACAAATGGAAGAACATTCCATGCTCATGGATAGGAAGAACCAATATTGTGAAAATGGCCATACTGCCTAAAGTAATTTATAGATTCAATGCCATCGCCATCAAGCTACCGATGACTTTCTTCACAGAATTGGAAAAAACTACTTTAAAGTTCATATGGAACTAAAAAAGAGCCCGCATTACCAAGACAATCTTAAGCAAAAAGAACAAAGCTGGAGGCATCACGCTACCTGACTTCAAGCTATACTACAAGGCTGCAGTAACCAAAACAGCAAGGTGCTGGTACCAAAACAGAGATATAGACCACTGGAACACAATAGTGGCCTCAGAAATAACACTACACATCTACAACCATCTACAACCACCTGATCTTTGACAAACCTGACGGAAACAAGAAATGGGGAAAGGATTCCCTATTTAATAAATGGTGCTGGGAAAACTGGCTAGCCATATGTAGAAAGCTGAAACTGGATCCCTTCCTTACGCCTTATACAAAAATTAATTCAAGATGGATTAAGACTTAAATATTAGACCTAAAACCATAAAAACCTTAGAAGAAAACCTAGGTGATACCATTCAGGACATAGACATGGGCAACGACTTCATGATTAAAACACCAAAAGCAATGGCAACAAAAGCCAAAATAGACAAATGGGATCTTATTAAACTAAAGAGCTTCTGCATAGCAAAAGAAACCACCATCAGCATGAACAGGTAACCTACAGAATGGGAGAAAATTTTTGCAATCTACCCATCTGACAAAGGGCTAATATCCAGAACCTACAAAGAACTTAAATTTACAAGAAAAAACCAACCCCTTCAAAAAGTGGGCAAAGGATATGAACAGACACCTCTCAAAAGATGACATTTATGCAGCCAACAGACACGTGAAAAATTGCTGATCATCACTGGTCATCAGAGAAATGCAGATCAAAGCCACAATGAGATACCACCTCACACCTGTTAGAAGGGCTATCATTGAAAAGTCAGGAAACAGCAGATGCTGGAGAGGATGTGGAGAAATAGGAATGCTTTTACACTGCTGGTGGGAGTGTAAACTAGTTCAACCATTGTGGAAGACAGTATGGCGATTCCTCAAGGATCTAGAACTAGAAATACCATTTGACCCAGCCATCCTATTACTGGGTATATACCCAAAGGATTATAAATCATGAATCTATAAAGATACATGCAAACGTATGTTTATTGTGGCACTATTCCCAATAGCAAAGACTTGGAACCAAGCCAAATGTCCATCAATGATAGACTGGATTAAGAAAATGTGGCACATATACACCACAGAATACTGTGCAGCCATAAAAAAGGATGAGTTCATGTCCTTTGCAGGGACATGGATGCAGCTGGAAACCATTCTGGGCAAAGTATCACAAGGACAGAAAACCAGACACTGCATGTTCTCATTCATAGGTAGGAATTGAACAATGAGAACACTTGGACACAAGGCAGGGAACATCACACACTGGGGCCTGTATCAGGTAGGAGCCGGGGGAGGGATAGCATTAGAAGAAATACCTAATGTAAATAAGTTAATGGGTGCGGCAAACCAACATGGCACGTATGTACCTATGTAACAAACCGGCACGTTGTGCACACGTACCCTAGAACTTAATGTGTAATAAAAATAAGTAAATAAAATTAAAAAGTGAAAAACAAATAATAAATAAAATACATTTTAAAAAATTCGTTATCTCACAGTTTCTGTGGGTCAGAAATACACCATGGTCTAGTTCGGTCCATTCTTTCTCTGGGTTTCTTTCAAGGCTGCAATCAAGGTATTGGCTGGGGCTGTAGTTGCTGGCAGGATTCAGTTCCCTATGAGCTATTGGAGTGAGTGCCTCATTTCCTCATAGGTTATTAACCAGAAGGTGCTCTCAGTTTCTTGCCACATGGGTTTCTTCATAGGAGAGCTCACAAAATAGTGGCTGGCTTCATTACAGAAAGCAAGAGAGGAGAGAAAGAGGAAAAAAAGAAAGACAGGTGTCACACTCTTTTATAACCTAATCTTATAAGTGACATCTCATCACTTTTTTCATATTCTGTTTGGTAGATGCCAGTCACTACCTGCAGCCCACACTCAACAGGAGAGGGATTACATAAGCATTTTAATGACAGAAGTCAGGGATCCTTTGGGCCATTTCAGAAGTTGCCAACCACATTACTTTGCTAAACAAATGGTCAATTTCTTGCTTTTTCCTTTAGCGTTTAAATATTGTTGGAAATTGGGCTTTTGTGTAGTATAGAGACAATCCAATTATTTAGTTTCAGTGACTGAACATCTAAACTTATAAGCAGTAATAACAGCCAAACAAATAAAGCCACCTCCCTTTTTTACCCAGGAATATAAATTTATTTCTTGTTTTTACTTGTATATTTTGTAAAATCACCACATCAATAAATCACCACATCAGTAAATCACCTTAGCTGTTACTAGTTTATCTGAGAGATTTTCTTTAGTTAGAAAGGAAACTTTAGGATCTTGAAGCCAAACTTCAGTCTCGGACTCATCCTCTAATGGCCACAGAAATAGAAAACGTGCCACCTGCAGACTTTTAGATAAACCCATCCCCATTTCCGCTGGGTGTGGATATGTCTGCTTTTAAAGGGATCTTTTAAAATTGCATCATGCTTGCACTTCAGTCTCTTCCCTAAATCCTGATAAATAGCAAAGTGCTCTCTTTGGATGGGGGCACGTTTCTACTGTTAAAGATGTTCACACAGAAACCCTATGCTATCTCTTATAAGTCCTGCCAATGCTTTCATCACTTCAAATCTAAAAAGGGCTTAAAGTGGCTTCGTTAAAACTCTCTCTACGAAAAGCTTAAATCCTTCAATAAGTCAGACTGAGATGTACAGCTATATAAAGACACCGCAGTTACGTGATTTTCCAGGTAGGAAGTGTGTTGGCTATGTTTTACAGTATTACATTTGAAGAAGAAAGTTTTAATATAAATTTGATATATCAGAGATATCAGCACATGTTTTAATTATACACATAAAAAATTGGTGCAAGTCTTTGCCCTGCGTGAATGCAGAGACAGCATTACCTAGGCAAACCAATACCCTAAAAAATTGTATAGTAGTTCCCTCTTATCTGCTGGGAATATGTTCCAAGACCCCCAGTGGATGCCTGAAACCATGGATAGTGCCAAAGTGTGTGTATATATATATGTGTGTGTGTGTATATATACATATATATGTATATATCATATGTATATATTTTATGTTTTTCCATCTGTTAACCAACATGTCTACTAAGTGACTAATGGACAGGGAGGTTATACAGTGTGGATGTGGTGGACAAAGAGATAATTCATATGAGATGGGGTGGAGATGGAGTGGAATGGTGTGAGATTTTATCATGCTCCTCAGAATGGTGCACAAGTTAAAATGTATAAATCATTTATTTCTGGAATTTTCCATTTAATATCTCCAGACCACGGATGACCATAGGTAACAGAAACCGTGGAAAATGAAACTGTGGGTAAGGAGGGAATACTGTACCTTCAGTTTCTATCATTTAAGAGGTACCTCTCTGAAATGATAGACATTGTCTCCTTTGTAAGTGCAAATGCCTCTGGAAAAAGAAAACAAGAAGTGATTTTCAGAATCTAGTATCTTTGAATAAAGTAATATATATGTATGTATAGTTTACATAGGACGATTCCTGACAGATGGCAGAAGGTGAAGGGAAGGAAGTTGATTACCTTCCCCAGGCAATGAAGAGTGAGGCTCATGGGGCAGGTAGGTCATTAGAGGGCAGATGACACTCTAGAGGCAGATGAAAAAAAAAAAAAAAAAAAAAAAAAAAAAACCATGAGTCAGGCATTTATTTCTGTATTGGATACTGTGTAAAGTGTGATATACACATTGCATAATTCAATCCCACGTCTCTCTTACGTGGCTAGACAGGGCAGAGCTAGGGTTCAGGTTCAGCTCTGTCTGACTCTAAAGGCAGTGCTCTTTTTATCACACTTTCTCAGAATAGTTCTGAAAGCGAAGGTGGGAAGCCCCAAAGATAGAATTGGCAACTTATTCTGTTAAGTGTATGTAAGTTTAAGAGTGAGAGAGCCATCCCACGCTAGAAATAAAATGTCTGCATTACTGTCTTAGAGAGAAAAGAAAAGTCACTCGCATTTGGATACACTTCCATTTCCCAAGGAAAATGGCTTGTTTGGTTGTCTTAGATTTTCTGTCTTGCATGCTCTAGGCCATTGGGCATATACGGCTCAGGGAATGGTGAAGGGCCACATTTGCTTCTGTGCCTCTTCTCCTTCCTGCAAATGTCAGACCAAACTATATCTTCAGAGGCAGAAGCAAACAATAATTGATGCTCATATAATAATCCTAAGACATCAAGAAAATGTCAAATTGTGTTCATTGGCCTACATATAAGACAAAAATATGTATCCCATATTTCAGAAATAATTTTAATATGTTTACTTTTCTAAACATTGGTGCCTAAATTCATTAATGTTAACTCATGCTTTGACATACTGCTTAATTATAAAAAACATCTAAGAGGCATTTGGCATGATACTCATCCTCAAAGATTTCTACTTTTGCTTATTTAAAAAGTATTTATCAGGCACCTACTGGATTCTGAACAGAGGTGTGGAGGCTACAGATAAAGCAGTGAACGAAGTCGTCTGGGACAAGAAGGAAAACAAGACAAAGAGTTTAAAAAGGCTAGATGTGGTACGTAGACTTCTAGCACTATAGGACTGCAGGAAGAAGGGAAGGCCAGAGGAGAAAGCAGGGAAGAAAACTGGGGGTGGGGGCAAATTGGGCTTGGAGAACTTTTCACTTGGCCAAATAAAGACAGATTTTAATTTCCTGAAAGGTCTAAAAGTAAACTTTGAAAAATGTAACTTATTCTTTCATAATGGCTGTCTGATTTACACATTCTTCTCTCCAGGTATACCAGCCTACCATCCATTCATCCATCCATCCATCCAACCATCCACCTATCCATTCACTCTTTCAATAAATACCTGAGTGCCTACTATACGCAAGGTGGTAGGTTGAGTTCTGTTAATATAATGGGGAACAAAAGGGCAAAACCTACCCCTCATTGAAAGACTTACATGTTGCCGAATGCTATAGAGGAAAAGAACAAAGGGTTATTTGACAGAGTACCTAATGGAAGGCTTATTTTAGGAGGTGGTACTCATGCTTGAAACCTGACACATGAGAAGGGGCAGCTAAGTGAAGACATAAGAGAAATGCGTTGCACACTCAGCATTCAGCCTTCATAGGGAACAAAGGTGAGGATGAGATTAGCATGTTTAAGAAGGGAAACAAGGCCAGTGGGGCAGGTACACTGGGAGTTAGGGTGGCAATCATATGCGATTGGAGAGCTGGGCAGGAATTAGACTGCCAGAGTTTTGTAAGCCATGGTAAGGGGCTTGGATTTTATACCAAATGCAAAGGAAATCATTGAGTGGTTTTAAGCAGGCGGTGATCCAATTTATGTTTATAAATACCCCATTTATTTTTATAAATATCATTTTGGCTGCTGTATAGAGAATCGATTGAAAGGGGAAGAGAGTGATGAGACTACTTGGGGGCTTCAGCTACAGATTAGGTGAGGACATCACAAGCTTTTCACTTGGCAAAAGTAACATTATAGAAGTAGAGTCCATAGTACTAACTTGCTTCATTTATCTGAAGCACTGTTTAAATTCAGAGATAATCAACTGAACAGTGGGAAATGGCTTTTCTGGAGATCACTCTGACCCAATAAACATTCAAAATCAGTGTCAATTTAACCCACATTGGCGTCTTCATTCCTGGCTGTCCAATACTTTTTCTCTTCTTTTGCCCTCCTCCTCCTCCTCCTCCGTTGTTATTTTTCTTGTCCTCCTCGATTCCACCAAATAATATTTTTTATCTCATGTTACATCTACTCCCTCATAGTCCAGCTTAAACATATTCTCAGTCATCCTAGTCAAGTCAAAGGATAGAGACTGACCACAGTATATACTACGCACAGAGCAGGAGAAGAATAATTCTTATATGATCAATGGCATTATATCACATTCACCATATAACAATATGCACAAGAAAATAGCTAAGTGATAAGAATTATGATGGTCAAAGGAAGGTGAGGTCAGTGGGTGAACTAGGGGGTGAGAGGAAGAAGTTGCTATAGATAGGAGGAGGCTTGGCCTTGAAACTGCCTTATACCAATCATGGACCAATTACAGGGCCTATGAGAGGAGAGAAGCAAATCCTGTTCTATCTTAAGGGCATCTACACCAAAGAGAGGCAGAGGAATGGATGTCAAGGACACAAATTCCCTAGACCATGTATTAGTCTCTTACCCCCATCATGAAGGCCTGATCTTTATGATCTCATCTAAACTTAATTACCTTCCATGGGCCCTATCTTCAAATACCACCATTATATTGGGGGTTACAGCTTCAACATAGAAATTTTGGGGGAATACCATTTAGTTCATAGCAGACTGTATAAGGCCCTCTGGGACATGTCACAGCCCATTATACACTCTTTTCATAAAAATGATGAAATATGCATACGTATTATCTGATTATATATTGTTGCATAAAGTATATTTAATTTGTATAACTTTAATTCATATCTGTCTCTTTCATGAAACTAAACTCTGTAAACACAGTGACTGAGTTCTTTGCTCATTATTCTGTCTCTGTTTAAATGATACTCAACACGTATTTGCCTAATGAATATGTTTAAGTATGAAGCATAATATCAATTTATATTAAAAACATTTTGTGATACTTCATTAATATTTTACCCTTTACATGTATTCTAATACATGGTTAATTGCTAAGAAACTTTGAAAACAATGCCCTATAGAACTACCTAGGAATACCTCTCTCTATAAACTCTTCTATCATTTGTATTATGGGCAAACTGAATTTATAGTGTTATATAAAACCCTCTATAGCTTATATTTGATAGCTCCTATTATAAAGTCACTTTCAGTCCTTCAGGCTAGAAAACCCTAGCCAGGCATGCAGGACCCCCCTACAATCTTCTTTCAATCTATTCTCTAACTTTGTCAGTTGTTCTACTTTAGTCTGCTGGCTCCACCAAAGGCTATCTGCTGGTTTATCTGTTTCAAAAACATGCCCTACAACTTTGTCCTTGCTGCCTTCCTAACCCCAGTGATTGAATTCTGTGCTGAACTTTCCCCAACCTTCACATACATAATTCTATTTAATCTTCTCAATGATCCTATAAGATGGATATTGATATACAAATTTCAGCTGAAGAAATTGCAGGTCAGAGAAATGAAATAATTCACCCAAGATGATGACGTGGCCAATAAGTGGCAAATCCAAATCTCTACCCTAAAACCTGTATTCCACAACATAATAGCTTCACTTTTGAAAGTCTCTACCCAAGTCTACTGAAATATTTGAGGACCAACGTGGGTCACATTTCCTCTAAAAAGCTGTTGCTATACTCTTTAGTTCAGTGAGTCATCCCTTTTTAAAAACAATAAAATCTACCCTATATACCCTATGTACTAAAACTTCTGTTAAATTCTTACATATAAATTATCTTGTTTAATGCTCTCATTGACCTTATGAGTTAGGATAACATTTTAATAGACAAGAAGCTGGTTTCAAAGTGATAGAGTAGTTTCTTTGACGTTCTCAGAGTTACAATAATAGTTCAGAGAAAGGGCTTCAAGCCACATTTGTCTGGTACAAGATCTAGAGCTTTTACCCTCTTGTATAACATCCCACTTTAGCAGCATCACCTGCCCCACCAGGCATGGCTGGTTATGGGCTAATATTTAGCATTTAATTAATGTTTAGAAAAATGTAAATGACATTATCTGATTATGAATAATGAGAAAGAATGACCAACACAAACAACACAGATCCATGTTAAAGAGTCTAAATTAAGTGGTTATATTAATTTCCTATTGATACTATAACTACCACGAACAAAGGGATGTTAAATGACACACATTTGTTATCTTACAGTCCTGGAAGTGAGAAATCCTAAAATCAAGGTGTTGGCAGGGCACATTCTTTCTGGAGACTCTAGGAGATAATCTGTTTATTTGCCTTTTCTGGCTTCTAGAGGCTGCCCACATTCCTTGGCTTATGGTTTTATTATCTATCTTCAAAGTCAGCAGTGTATTATATTCTAATCACTTTCTCTGTCTCTGACCTTTATACCTTTTTCTTAAAAGGACTCTTATTACCACAGTAATAAGGCCCAAAGTCCTGTTTGAATAGTCCGGGATAATCTCCCTATCTCAAAATTCTCTGCTTAACCATATTTGCAAAGTCCCCTTTTCCAGGTAATGTAACATATTTATGTTTTGGGGATTAGGACATGAACATCTTTGGGGTTCCACTGTTTATCCTACACAGCGGTGGTGGTGTATAGGACATTCTGCTGTCAATGGCTAAGGAGGAGTTACGGATTTTTTTTTTTTTGGTCCATATTATGGCATTGCTATTTTAACTAAACAGATTACTATGAATAATAGGAATATTCCACAGGGAAAAAAAGCTGTGATGGTGGGATTATAGGCACTGCTACCTACAACATGTTCCAAAAAATTGCCCGTTGTACTAACACAGAACACCAACCTAGGAAAAATACCCACAGAAATTTCTCAGTAATTCCTTACTAGGGATATAAGTACGGTGGTCACACATCCTCTCTGTGAACCTCTTCAATCATATTGGAGTGCTAGGAGTGGAGATGTGGCCAAGTAGCTGGGCTGGGTCTGCTTAGCACCTCTCTAGCTGAGATGGGCACACCCATTTTTTTTAAGTCGTAGAGGATGGCATCCAAGTGACTGACCTACTTGCCCAAGTTTTTACTGAAAATAGGTCGAATGGTTGGAACTAAATCTGTGGTTGCTCAACTCTCAGTCCAGTGCTCTTTTCCATCTGACTCACTGAAATCAAGAAATGTTTTGAAATGCAATGGAGAGAAAAGAGGTGTCAGCTAGGAGAGAACAGAACAGAACAGACTACAGAAAGGGGACTTGTGTGGGGAGTTAGCAGAACACCAGATTTCTTTCTATGCTTCTGTTCTAAATAGGGCCCCACTTTCCATAATCTTCTCTTGGTTCCTTTTTCCTCTCCAAGAAAATGACAGTCTATGGTGGTGGCCCATGGTATTAATGCTTGGCAAAGGAAAGGCTAGAGTTGACGGAGGAGTACAGCAAATGCTTTTGCTCTCACTTCGAGTCCTGTTTGAGTTGTTTGCATGACTTAGAAGTGAAATGGTTAGAGGGGCAAACAAATTTCTGCAGCTAAAGAAAACGTTTCCATTTGTTATACAGGATGTACAATGGTATCCAATTTCCATGTGATTAATATTTTTGAAAGTTGGACTCTAAACTTGAAGTTACTTTACCCTTCCCAATTCTGCAGCACAAGCAAAATGCAGAATGCTGAATTATTTTTTGAGGATTCTATATCAAGCACTCAGAACAAAGATATAGATGTAATTCCAGCATCTTGCAAACAGAGATGCAAATAGTAAAAGAAATAGATGACAGGCATTTGCAGAGTAACCTAAAGGAAATAAATCTCTTAGAGAATTTTGAGGTAGTTAATTTTAACTACAGGAGGTATGCTTTGAGTTGAGTATCTGATTATTGCATTTAAGATCTTGATATCCGCATTTGGTGAACTTGGTAAGATAACACTTGAAAAATGTTGGTTTAACAAGATGTATTTAAATCTTAAGAAGCTACATGTTAACAATTGCCACTCTGGAAGACAGTTATGGCTGCAGCATAAGATTTGCTCCAGCCTGTACAACATCTCATAGATGTATTTATTTCATCCACACTGACACAGACTCTCTTATTCATCCATAATGACATGGCAGGGCTGATGGGCTTCCCATTTCCGGGAATTTGTCTTTAAAAGGAGTCTGAAGTGAATGATACTTTCTACTATAAGTAATGCACAATCACAGGTAACAGTGGAGAAGATATTTGGGAGAAAGAGGATTTTCTCCTGCAAATTACATTTTATATCCTGGTATTACATTCTTCCTTACCACCAAAAGGAATTTAAATGTTCATTTCTCTCACTGCAATATCTAAGTATTTTTCTAATGCCTCAAATTCTGGAATGCATACCGATCTATTAACAGTTGACTTGGGAATGGACTACCAAAAATTGATCAGCTATCATTTTCCAGTGCTAGGGCTGGGGCTGAATCAGCAGCCTAATGACCTACAAGCAGCTGGAACACCTGGAACGACATCAAAGGTGTAAAGAAAACAATTTCTCATGGCCTTGTCTCAGACTAATTCAAACACAAACAAATTCAAACTGATGATAAATTCACTTTGGCTCTCGCTCTTGTGTTAGAAGCATCAAGTCTCTGCCAGGACAACTAGTATGGCTGAAGGGAGGAAATTAAAACAGCAATTAGATGGCACTAATATGGCTCCAATATAATCTCTCCCCTGGTTTTGAGTCTCTGCCTGCCAGGGCTCCTGGCCACCATCCCAGGGCTTAATTGCATTTTGCAAGTAGCCATGGTACACTTGCCACTCTATCTCCCTAACTAATTTCAAACACAGTCCTCATATCCAATTCAGCAAAAAATAAGCTGAAATACCTCTGACAGAAAAATGAACATGTTATCTAGTTTAAAGATTGGTTCAATTAAGAGACTAACTGGTTATGAAGGGTAAAGAATAAGGGGATAAAATGGACAAATCACAGCCTTGAATTCTAAAATTTTCAGTAAAGCACGGTAGAGGAATGGTTAATGATAAGATTTGGGACATTGCTGTTGTTTAATGTTTATGTGCATTTTTAGCTGGAATGAATTTTAAATGTGATTTGACCTTGTGGTAATTGAGAGGCATTAGGGCTTAGCAGAAAGCACATTCTTCTTATTCTGGAGACCACTGGATTTAAGCCAGATAAACTGTGTTTTGTCTCTCTTGTTCTAGTTACTAAGCATATGAACTTGGAGAAGTTCCTTGAAAATGCCACATCTGCATTTTCTCTCCAACATATTGAGCATGGAAAAAAATTTTTCTTATTTAATCTGTGGGGTTGGTTACTAAAATACTTATAAAATTACAAAATGAGTTTAAGGTCTTATATTAAAACCTAACTAGTAAATATTTTCAGTAAGTATTTCTTGTAAAGTAAATGCATATTTATCAAATACAGTCATCTATAGAATGATGAGGAAAGCTGGAGGAAGGTAAAGAAAATGGATGAGTTTTATGGATGACAATGACATGGCCAAGAAACGCACATTGGGAATTTCGCTTCTTTGTGCTAATTCTAGTCGAATAGGCTAATCTTATTTTTCCATTAGGTTACAGTGCAGTAAAATGGAGCTGCTAGTCCACCAGTTGACAACATCTATTAAGCACTTAATGGTATATTTAACACGATACTAGTCATTGTGGGAATTATAGAACATTCTAGTTTCTTTACTTAAGGAGATTATAATCTAGCTGAAGAAACAAGACCCAGACAGTATGTCATTAAATAAGAAAATATATAGTAATAATTAACTACACATTTTAAGAAAAGTAAGAGTTAAAGTCCTAAAGAGAAGGAAAAAAAAAATGAAAAGAAGGTTTAAAGAGGCTTCATAGAGATGACAGGATCTGAATAGGACCTGAAGAGATGGTTATGATTTGAAAATACAAAAATATGTCAAAGATTTGATATTTCAGTAGAGGAAAACATAATGAGTAAAAGTATATAGGAGACAGTAAAGATGATGGAAAGAGACGTGGCTATGTTAAATAAAATATGACTTATTATCTTTGTTTATAGCTCCGATGTAAGCAGGTATGGCAAAGTTTCTTACCAAAAAGGCATTGGCTGTTAAAGACCTATACCAAACAGTGACTGTGTAATTCATGAATGTCCAAATCTTCCTAAAAGATAACAGGAACAATGGATAAACAAGACTGACCTAAACATAGAATATTTCAAATGCAAATGAACAGATGAAAATTAAAGGACTAAATCTAATAAGAGCAAGAATCAGCTGTCAAAGTCAAGTTAGAGAATCAAGAGTTCAAAGTTCCAAAATCAAGGTCTAATGAGTTCAAGAAAGGCAGAATCTTCAGAGAGAGATTCTGGTCCTGAGTGTTTGTCTTCAAGGCCAGCTCATCATTAGGACTTGCATTTATGAGCCAAAGGAAAATATCTGAGAGTCTGACTCAAAGACCTGGGGTGGGGCTGGAAGGGAGACAATTAGGTTAATAATAGCTCTTGATAATCAAGTTTCTCATTGCAACACTATCCCTTTAAAGTTCAAGACATAGGAAGAATGGGCTCACTGAGCCCAAAACTATAGAGCCTGAAAGAGGCCTTAAATACCCTTATTGTATTTCAAATATATTGTGAATACTAGTAAGTTTGGAGGAATATTTGGAAAGATTTAACTCTATAGTCCGGAAAAAAACAATAATTAAAGTATGTTTTGGAGCATCAAACTTTGATTTCCATAGGGAAATGTTAATCCCTATGATCTCCCAGATTGTTTGTGATAATGGGAGACATTTAGGGAGAAAAACAGAATTTTACAAAGCAGAGTCAGTGTAATGAGTGTCTTCAGGGTAGTCTTATATAGATTTAGAAATTCTCTCTGCAAGTTTCTCCAGAGAGACCAGCATAGCTATGGGAGTCTATCCATGCTTTTGCAAAGGTAATGCTTACAGTGCTTTTGGTCTTCTTAATAGCAACCTTAACCTGAAGACCAAATTTGGCAGAGGTTAAAAGGAATACGTTCAGGAAAATAGTTGTTACAAAGCCTATGTACCTTATTAACAAGTGTAGAGAAGACAAGTCAGAATCTATGAATTAGACTCTTGCATAAAACAATGATCTGGATTTAATCTGGTTAACCTTTTATTGTTGGTACCTTTGGTACTATCTTAGCAGTAAAACACACACACACACACACACACACACACACACACAAAGAATAGAAGAGCAGTCAACACATCAATTGAATTAACATGTGAAAAAAATCTAGATTCTCACAGCATGCCTTAAGCCAAAATAAATTCCAGATGGACTGAAGTTCTAAATATAAATAACAGAAGCTTGAGAGCAACAGAAGAAGTAGGTAAATAATAATGTTATACTTGGTAAAGGAGAACTGCCTAGGCATATCTCCCAAAACGAAGCTCATAAGAGAAAATAGTGATAGATTTGATAACATTTTTATTTATTTTGTTTATTATACTTTGAATTCTAGGGTACATGTGCACAACTTGCAGGTTTGTTACATAGGTATACATGTACCATGTTGGTTTGCTGCACCCATTAACTCATCATTTACATTAGGTATTTCTCCTAATGTTATCCCTCCACCATTCCCCCACCCCACGACAGGCCCCAGTGTGTGATGTTCCCCGCTCTCTGTCCAAGTGTTCTCATTGTTCAATTCCCACCTATGAGTGAGAACATGCAGTGTTTGGTTTTCTGTCCTTGCAGTAGTTTGCTCAGAATGATGGTTTCCAACTTCTTCCTTCTCCCTACAAAGGACAGGAACTCATCTTTTTTTATGGCTGC
>NW_012102354.1:2153188-2155364 GCF_000951045.1 Mandrillus leucophaeus
AAGATCAGATAGTTGTAGATGTGTGAAGTTATTGCAGAGGCCTCTCTTCTGTTCCATCATGCTGTTTTGGCTACTGTAGCCTTGTAGTATAGTTTGAAGTCAGGTAGTGTGATGCCTCCAGCTTTGATCATTTTGCTTAGGATTGTCTTGGCAATGTGGGCTCTTTTTTGGTTCCATATGAACTTTAAAGTAGTTTTTTCCAATTCTGTGAAGAAAGTCATTAGTAGCTTGATGGCAATGGCATTGAATGTATAAATTACCTTGGGCAGTATGGCCATTTTCACGATATCAATTCTTCCTATCCATGAGCATGGAATGTTCTTCCATTTGTTTGTGTCCTCTTTTATTTCATTGAGCAGTGGTTTGTAATTCTCCTCGAAAAAGTCCTTAACATCCCTTGTAAGTTGAATTTCTAGGTATTTTATTTTCTTTGTAGCAATTGTGAATGGGAGTTCACTCATGATTTGGCTCTCTGTCTCTTATTGGTGCATAGAAATGCTTGTGGTTTTTGCACATTGATTTTGTATCCTGAGACTTTACTGAAGTTGCTTATCAGCTTAAGGAGATTTTCGGCTGAGACAATGGGGTTTTCTAAATATACAATCATGTCATCTACAAACAGGGACAATTTGACTTCCTCTTTTCCTGATTGAATACTCTTAATTTCTTTCCCTTGCCTGATTGCCCTGGCCAGAACTTCCAATACTATGTTGAATAGGAGTGGTAAGAAAGGGCATCCCTGTCTTGTGCCAGTCTTCAGAGGGTATGCTTCCAGTTTTTGCCCATTCAGTATGACATTGGCTGTGGGTTTGTCATAAATAGTTCTTATTATTTTGAGATATGTTCTATCAATACCGAGTTCTTTGAGAGTTTTTAGCATGAAGGGCTGTTGAATTTTGTCAAAGGCCTTTTCTGCATCTATTGAGTTAGTCATGTGGTTTTGTCACTGGTTCTGTTTATGTGATGGAGTACATTTATTGATTTGCATATGTTGAACCAGCCTTGCATCCCAGGGATGAAGCCAAGTTGATCTTAGTGGATAAGCTTTTTGCTGTGTGGCTGGATTTGGTTTGCCAGTATTTTACTCAGGATATTTACATTAATGTTCATCAGGTATGAGGATGATGCTGGCCTCATAAAATGAGTTAGGGAGGATTCCCTCTTTTTCTATTGATTGGAATAGTTTCAGAAGGAATGGCATCAGCTCTTCTTTCTACCTTTGGTAGAATTTGGCTGTGAATCCATCTGGTCCTGGACTTTTTTTGGTTGGTCTGCTATTAATTATTGTCTCAATGTCAGAGTCTGTTATTGGTCTATTCAGGGATTGAACTTCTTCCTGGTTTAGACTTGGGGTGGCGGGGTGTGGGTCGAGGAATTTATCCATTTCTTCTAGATTTTCCAGTTTACTATAAACACCTTCACACAAATATTCTCTGATGGTAGTTTGTATTTCTGTGGGATTGGTGGTGATATCCCCTTTATCATTTTTTTATTGTGTTGATTTGATTCTTCTCTCTTTTCTTCTTTGTTAGTCTTGCTAGCAGTCTTTTAATTTTGTTGATCTTTTCAAAAACCAGCTCCTGGATTCATGGATTTTTTGAAGGGTTTTTTGTGTCTCTATCTCCTTTAGTTCTGCTCTGATCTTAGTTATTTCTTGCCTTCTGCTAGCTTTTGAATTTGTTTGCGCCAGCTTCTCTAGTTCTTTTAATTGTGATGTGAGGGTGTCAGTTTTAGATCTTTCCTGCTTTCTCTTGTGGGCATTTAGTGCTATAAATTTCCCTCTACACGATGCTTTAAATGTGTCCCAGAGATTCTGTTATGTTGTGTCTTTGTTCTTATTGGTTTCAAAGAACATCTTTATTTCTGCCTTCATTTTGTTATTTACCCAGTAGTCATTCAGGAACTGATTGTTCAGTTTCCATATAGTTGTGCAGTTTTGAGGGAGTTTCTTAGTCCTTAGTTCTAATTTGATTGCACTGTGGTCTGAGAGACAGTTTGTTGTGATTTCTGTTCTTTTACATTTGCTGAGGAGTGTTTTACTTCCAACTATGTGGTCCATTTTGGAATAAGTGTGATGTGCTGCTGAGAATGTATATTCTGTTTATTTGGGGTGGAGAGTTCTGTAGATGTCTATTAGGTCGGCTTGGTGGAGATCTGAGTTCAAGTCCTGCATATG
>NW_012102354.1:2155609-2170100 GCF_000951045.1 Mandrillus leucophaeus
GATCTTCCTCCATCCCTTTATTTTGAGCCTATGTGTGTCTCTGCATGTGAGATGGGTCTTCTGAATACAGCACACTGATGGGTCTTGACTCTTTACTCAATTTGCCACTCTGTGCCTTTTAAATGGGGCATTTAGCCCGTTTACATTTAAGGTTAATGTTGTTATGTGTGAATTTGATCCTGTCAGTATGAAGTTAGCTGGTTATTTTGCTCATTAGTTGGTGCCGTTTCTTCCTAGCATCGATGGTCTTTCCAATTTGGCATGTTTTTGCAGTGGTTGGTACCGGTTGTTCCTTTCCAGGTTTAGTGTTTCCTTCAGGAGCTCTTGTAAGGCAGGCTTGGTGGTGACAAAATTTCTCAGCACTTGCTTTTCTGTAAAGGATTTTATTTCTCCTTCACTTATGAAGCTTAGTTTGACTGGGTATGAAATTCTATGTTGAAAATTCTTTTCTTAAGAATGTTGAATATTCACCCCCACTCTGTTCTGGCTTGTAGAGTTTCTGCCAAGAGATCTGCTGTTAGTTTGATGGGCTTCCATCTGTGGGTAACTTGACCTTTCTCTCTGGCTGCCCTTAACATTTTTTCCTTCTTTTCAACCTTGGTGAATCTGACAATTATGTATCCTGGGATTGCTGTACTCAAGGAGTATCATTGTTGTGGTCTCTGTATTTCCTGAATTTGAATGTTGGCCTTCCTTGCAAGGTTGGGGAAGTTCTCCTGGATAATATCCTTAAGAGTGTTTTCCAGCTTGGTTCCATTCTCCCCGTCACTTTCAGGTATACCAGTCAAACGTAGATTTGGTCTTTTCATGTAGTCCCATATTTCTTGGAGACTTTGTTCATTTCATTTTACTTTTTTTTCCTCTAATCTTGTCTCCTTGCTTTATTTCATTAATTTGATCTTCAATCACTGATATCCTTTCTTCCACTTGATCAAATTGGCTATTGAAGCCTGTGCATGCCTCATGTAGTTCTCGTGCCATGGTTTTCAGTTCCATCAGGTCATTTAAGTTCTTCTCTACACTATTTATTCTAGTTAGCTGTTCTGCTAATCTTTTTTCAAGGTTTTTAGCTTGTTTGCGATGGGTTCAAACATCCTCCTTTAGTTTGGAGAAGTTTGTTATTACCGACCTTCTGAAGCCTACTTCTGTAAACTCATCAAAGTTATTCTCTGTCCATCTTTGTTCCATTGCTGGCAAGGAGCTGCAGTCCTTTGGAGAAGAGGCTCTCTGGGTTTTAGAATTTTCAGGTTTTCTGCTCTGGTTTCTCCCCATCTTTGTGGTTTTATTTACCTTTGGTCTTTGATGTTGGTGACCAACAGATGGGGTTTTGGTTTGGATGTCCTTTTTGTTGATGTTGTTGCTATTCCTTTCTGTGTGTTGGTTTTCCTTCTAACAGTCAGGTCCCTCAGCTGCAGGTCCGTTGGAGTTTGCTGGAGGTATTCACTCCAGACCTGTTTGCCTGGGTATCACCAGCGGAGACTGCAGAACAGCAGATATTGCTGCCTGATCCCTCCTCTGGAACCTTCGTCTCAGAGGGGCACCTGGCTGTATGAGGTGTCAGTTGGCCCCTACTGAGAGATGTCGCCCAGTTAGGCTACACAGCAATCAGGGATCCACTTGAGGAGGCAGTCTGTCTATTCTCAGAGCTCAAACACTATGCTGGGAGAACTGCTGGTCTCTTCAGAACTGTCAGACAGGGACGTTTAAGTCTGCAGAAGTTTCTGCTGCCTTTTGTTCAGCTATGCCCTGCCCCCAGAGGTGGAGTCTACAGAGGTAGGCAGGCCTCATTGAACTGAGGTGTGCTCCACCCAGTTTGAGCTTCTGGGCTGCTTTGTTTACCTACTCAAGCCTCAGCAATGGCGGATGTCCCTCTCCCAGCCAGGCTACCACCTCACAGATGGATCTCGGACTGCTGTGCTAGCAGAGAGCAAGGCTCTGTTGGCATGGGATTTGTTGAGCCAGATGAGGCATATTATCTCCTGGTGTGCCATTTGCTAAGACCATTGCAAAAGCGTAGTTTTTGGGTAGCAGTGTCCTGATTTTTCTGCTACAGTCTGTCACGGCTTCCCTTGGCTAGGAAAGGGACATCCCCCAACCCCTTGCACTTCTCAGGTGAGGCGATGCTCCACCCTGCTTCGGCTTGCCCTTTGTGGGCTGCACCCACTGTCCAACCAGTCCCAATGAGATGAACCAGGTACCTCAGTTGGAAATGCAAAATCACCCATTTTCTGTGTCGATCACGCTGGGAGCTGCAGACTGGAGCTGTTTCCTATTCGGTCATCTTGAAAAATATGGAACGCTTCACGAATTTGCATGTCATCCTTGTGCAGGGACTTTGCTAGTCTTCTTTGTATTGTTCCAATTTTAGTATATGTGCTGCCATAGCGAACACTGTAAACATTTTAATTTGGTAAGACAAATAAACTTACAGATACAATGAAAAGGCAAGTCACAGTCCGGAAATGCTTTTATAATACATATAAGGAATTGTCTTAATATTAATTTGTATTCATTAATATGTATATGAGATATATAAAGAATTAGTGTCCTTAATATTTAAGTAAATCTTATAATAGAAGAGATAATATTCATTATCACTGGTGATTAAATAAATGCTAATTTAATTAACAAAATCATATTAAGGCTCTGAGATTATAAAAGAAAAATATATTGTGTTAATAAAAGTATGGTGAAAAGACAGTTTCATATACTGAAACAATAATGGTTGAATTTTATTTACTAAGTCCTATATGTCAGATCCCATTTTACATTTTATGTATATTTTGACATTTAATTTTCAGAACAACAATACAATTTGATATTTTACCTATTTTTCAGTTGTGGATATTAAGAAGAGTTCAAGAACTTGCCCAGTGCCTTCAACCAGGTAAGACTGAGCTAAGATTTGGACCTAGAGGCTACTAAGAGGCCATGGTCTTACTCATCCCTTGAAAGCTACTTTCATTTACGGAAAATGTAAATTGATAATGCCCTTCGAAGAGACAATTTGGCAAAAAAATCAATTTAATTACAAAAGTTGTTATACTTTTACCCACATATTCTTCTTTTAGGAATATAATAATGTGAGAAAAATGTAAAATTATATGTGCAGAAATATTTGTTATAGTATGGAGCATAGTGACAAGATAATGCAAATATGAAACAATTAGGACATGGCAGTATAAATTTAAACAACAGCTACAGTGGAATATTATGTAGATATTAAAAATCATGTTGAAATATGGTCAGAGATACACACTTCCAGTTCAAGAAGCAAGCAGTTCCTATATTCAAATTGCTGCCAAGTCCAGTTACAAGCCCTTTTGATGGTAATGATATTCTTCTTATTATTACTAACATTCCTAGAGCTCTCTAGGTACTGAGTATTTATATACAAAAATGTATTTTCATTGCCATGGACTTTATATTCTAGTGGAAGAGACTGACTAAAAATAGGGACAAAATGGAAAATATATAGCATACAATAAGGACTAAAGAGAAAAACATAAAGCATATGCAACGTTGGTAAGGGCAACTAAAATTTACAGAGAATGACCAGGGGCTCACAAAAGAATCAACTCATAAAGGAGAGATCATAAAATAGTCAACTGTTTAGCAAACAACACAGATCACAAGAGGAAATTGAAACGCAGAGTCAGGGAATAATTTTTCTGAGTTCTGACACCTAGTTAGAATGAAAGGTAGAACACAGGCACTCTGATTTTCCTATGCTACAAATGGAAACTTTGAAAGAATATTGTCTAATCATTAATAGTAATTATTTATGGATGGCGAGACACATTGAATTTTTTGAAAAGTACCATGGTTGCTGATGTACAAGATGCATGTTATCATTTTAGTGATGCTTGGCATGATCATCACATTGGTGAAGAAATAGAGTGGCTTATTAGACTTTTTTTTTTTTTTTTTGAGACAGAGTTTTGCTCTGTCACCCAGGCTGGAGTGCAGTGGTGCGATCTTGGCTCACTGCAAGCTCTGCTTCCTGGGTTCACGTCATTCTCCTGCCTCATCCTTCCAAATAGTTAGGACTACAGGTGCCCGCCACCACGCCTGGCTAATTGTTTTTGTATTTTTAATAGAGATGGGATTTCACTGTGTTAGCCAGGAGGGTCTCAATCTCCTGACCTCGTGATCTGCCTACCTCAGCCTCCCAAAGTGCTGGGATTACAGGTGTGAGCCACCATACCTGGCCATTTATTGGACGATTTTTGAATGGATTTCAAGACACACTAAATCTGACTCACATCTTTGGCTTCTGCTGTAGTTGCTGTACTCCAGCTCCATACTTTATTTTTTATAATGATAACTTTATATCCTAGGTATGAAGTCTCCAGAGTGGCTTCTTCTGTGGACTGCCCGTACAATGATACCACTATGATTAAAGTCCCTAGATTTCTCCTTTCTGTACTCTCTACTCTTCATGTCCCATGTTGAATTAATGGCCAAATCTAACAGACTTTTACTTTCATCATTTTCTCGCATATGCCGTCTGTTTTCCATTGTCATGACCATGGTATGTTTAGGCTTTAAATTTTTCTCTCTCTCTTTACCTGAGATAGGCACCACACCAATCTCCCTCTTCTCTCACAATTTATCCAGGAAACCACCTTCAGACCTTCTGGTTAACAGCTAGCTTATCACCAAACCCAATCAGATCATCCTCCTAATCTTGTTCATCCAATGTCACCCCAGTTCCTAGGGTTAGTGTAAATTCCACATCCTGAAAGTCACTGCTAGAAGTGGCTGACATTTTCCATTTTATCTTTTACTCTCCATTGTATATGTTTCATAGCCCAGCCATGAAAGAGATAACAATGCTCACCAAATAATCTCTTTTCTTCCACTTTATGCAGCTTCTTGCCATTGAGCAGGCCATACAGCTAGTTCTGGTTAACTGGCTGTTAGCAGAAAGAACGTATGTCATTCCTGTGCCTGAGCCTAGAAAAACAGGCATGAGTTCTCCATGCTTCTTTATTCTTTTCCTGAAGCAACAAGGAAAGTTGCACATTTCAGATCCTGTAGCTACAAAGTGGTGGAATCTGACATTTCATTGATCTAGTGTGTGAGCAAAAATTAAACATTTGATGTGTGTTGGTTTGTTGTGCTACTGGGATTTTGAAGTTAATCTGTTACTACACATAACTTAGCTTCTTTAAACTAGTACATCAACTGAAGTGGATGAACTCACCAATTCCTGCACCACATTGTGCTTTTCCTTATTCTTACCTTTGCCTTTGTGTATCTCTCCATTGGAAACATCTTTCTCTGAATGATCAATTCCTCCATCCCCACATTGCCTTATTCTGATTATTGGCATTTTACTCACCCTTCCAGAACCATCTCTAATGTTAATCATGTCTAGGTGCTTGCCCAGTCAGATGTAATTTAACTTTCTTCTAATCATGACGAGTCTTGGTAGTTACCTTTTTCATTGCTAGTCACAAATTCTGTCTCATCCTATAGTTATTGGGATACTTATTTTTCCTCTCTGTTAGAAAGCAGGCCCTTCAGAGGGCCTGAATTATACTTACATGTCTCACCTGCACAGGCCTTTGTATCCAAGTTTTCTGGAAAATATTTGTGAAACTGAGTTGAAGACTCAGAGTGTGCAATATAATTTTCAAAAATTCTACCATAGTAGCTAAAAGAAAATATGTTTTGATATTTGGAAAATATCTATATGATGATTTTTACAGATTTTGTTACTTTCCTATTTCTCTTCTATTTTTATCATGAAATGGTGAACTCTTTTTTCACTATTGTCTTCTCTGGGCCTAGCACATTGTTTGGCACAAAATCAAGTACTAGATAACTTGTGGGTGAATAAAGAAAGATTCAGTACATAAAACATTACTGTATTAAAAATTGAGTTAGCTAAGACTTAATTGCTTACAAGACCTCTATAGCTGGAAAGAGCATTTAATATATAAAATCAGAGTTTTAGAGGTAATAGTGACTTCAGAATAAGAAAAATGAAAAGTAATTTAGAAAGAAGTGTTATATTTCATAAAGCATTCTCATGTATGTTATCTCAGCTGATTGTGTAATCATTGTCTGCAGTAAGCAGATATTATCCCTGCTTTACAGATGAAACAACAATCACAGAAAGGTTAAGTGAATTGTATGAGGTCAAACAGTTGGTTAAAAACTTTCTCAGGTCTCTAAATTCCTGGTCACAGCTCTGTATTCTACATGTTATTACCTTTATCTAAGTTCAAGACAAGAAACACCTTTAGGATTATCGTTTTGCTTGTGTAATGTGTTATCTCGGCAGCAGCAGCTAGGTAAATACTGTAGCTGAAGAAGGCATACGTGTACGCGTACACACACATGCACACAAACATAATTATAGAAGCCTCCTCTGGTCTGGGCCAAAATAGAATTAATCCTGAGTTCATTGCTGGTGAATGTTGAATCCTTCCATCTCAGTGTTGTGTTTAAGAATAAGTCAGTATACACGCTCTGTAATTGAATGTCAAGAAATGTGAAAATATATTGTTTTATTGCTACTGTTCATTGATTTATTGAAGTGATTTATTGACGATGGACATGCAGTACAACAAATCACTTTGCTGACACCATCAGCTGCCTTAACTAGGTTGTCAGTTCACGACATTAAAGGTAATGGATAGTGATTATTTTACAGTAATGGGTTTAATCAGCACTTTGAATGACTTAGCAGTCATGTCAGAGGAGAGCCAACTTATCATTTATCAAGGCAGCATTTTGTTTACCAACATCATCTATAATTCATTTGATTGTTGACAATCATCAGCAAGTACCTCTCAGGCAAACTTTTATCAGAGATGGAAATCTGCACAGCTGCAGCATGCTAAGTAACCCCAAGGGGCTGCCTAAGCAGACACAGGTGGGGAGGCATGCTGTTACCCTGGCCACCCAGAGAGGTGGCTTCCACCAACTGGGCTTTTAGTCTTGTCATAGTGGGTTGGATTCTTTATGTTTCCTTCTCCTCAACCCCCTGATTCCATAGGATCTTCAGTAACCCAGAAATGTTTCAGGTACAAAATCTATGAAGGTAGGCAAATGAGAGGCACATGATCTTGTGTTAAGCTTGAGTTAGCTTAACATAGCTAAATACATCATCTTGGCTCTGCTACGTGTCACAGTAGAAGCCTGAACTGATCCACTACTGAAGTATCAGACAAGTTTGGGCAGGTTTGATGACCCAATGGGACAGACATAGCAGGAGTCTATTTTCATAAGAGATTGTACAGCTTCCTACAGGAAAGCTCAGCAAACTGCTAGGACATTCTTTTTGCCCTTTGAGCACCTGAAATTTATCTCTAGAGGGTAAAAAGCACATGCATACATCATTTTAAATGTAATTTTAGTGATTTTTCCAAGCTCTCTGAAGTGTAGCCCTAGGCAGTAAAATAAAGTAATTAGGAGCTTGGATTCTGGAGGAAAGCACACTTGGCTAGAACATCTACTTCATCCATTGCCAGTTTTGAGACCTTGGGCAAGTGACTAAACACCTTTCAGTTTCATTCATTCACAGCGATAGTAATATTACCTTTGTCAAGGATGCCTATGAATATTAAATGAATTAATGTTGGAAAAGTGCTTAATGCCATGCCTACACAGAGTAAGTGCTCAAAGAGTGGTTTTTATTACTGCTATTTTTTAACTTATGAATTCAGTCTTACAGCACCTGTCTTTATGGAAGGGAGAATCAGAAAGCCAAATTAAGGTGGAAACAAAGCCTTAGTTGTATGAATCCCTTATTGTGTCTTAGTCCTGTTTGTCTATTCATTTTCAGACACAAGGCCAGCAAGAGACACAGGGAGGAAAACAGGAGCCATAAATAAGAAGCTAAAAGAAAGAGCTGTTCTGCTAAATCTTGGTGGTGGGCTGCAATGTAAGTTAAACTATCTTACTTTTCTCTATAACATAAGAAAGCATTACACGGCACAAACCTTTGGCATCTTAAAAGTCCCAGGCCAAAAAAAAATAAAAATTAAAAATTAAAAAAAAAAAAAGTCCCAGGCCATCAGTGGGGGTAGAGTGCCCAGGGGGAGATGACAGCACCGATAGGAGGGGCAGCAGTGCCTAACACAAGCAGCATGCTCAGCAGAAGCAGCAGTGGGAACCAAAAATGCTATAGGTCCTGGAGGTGCCATGGACCCAGATGTATATAAAGCATGAATGAGTAATTCAAATAGCTGATTAAGAAAGGGAGAAGAGGAACAGAGGGACCATGCAGTGGCTAACAGCACAGTTTGATTTTAAGCATAAGTGGAATATCCCTTGCGGGCTTCCAGAAACTATTTTATTTGGGGGCAACCATATGTCACCAGAGGCTGGAGACCTAAACTATCAGGGTAGGGATAAAAACCAGAGAAGCACTAGTCTACAGTTGTTAGCAACTTGTCTTTGGCAGAGCTATTTATCCTCTCTTGGTATCATTTTTTTTTCTTCTCTATAAACTGAGAGTATTAGACAGGATATGTAGACACCAGTGGGTAAGGGGTTGGTAGAGATACATCAGAATCCTCATATAGTCTTTTTCAAAATACACATAGTTGTGGCCCTCAACAAATCTATCAGAATCCCTGGTTGGGGTTTGGTAGATGTCGGATGGGATGAAGTTGGGGGTGTTGCATTGAGGTGTGTGTTTGTGTGTGTGTGTGTGTACTGGGGTGTAGACATGTGTATTTAAACTCCCTATGTTATTCTCATTGATATTTCCACTTTTGATAACCATAGATTAAACTATCTCTGACTTACTTTCAGTCCTGTGATTCTATACATTTTTGATGCATTAGTTAAATTCTTATAATTATATCTAGTTTCCTTTCATAGATCTTTTCTTATTTCTTTGTCTGGTCCAACCATCCTCGGTCACGGAGGAAGCAAGCCCCTCTAAGTTAGGTACTATAGGAGAGACATTAGAAAAGGGGAGCACTCTCAAGTAGTTTAAGAAATGAATAAGAATATTATAATAACTTTCATTGATTGCAATGTGATAAACACTGTTCAAAGTGCTTTTCATGTATGAATTTATTTAATCTTCACAACATACTTATGGGGTAGGTTTGGTTTTTATTCCTGCTTTATATACGAAAAAAATTCAAACACTAGGAAGTCAAACAATTTGCCCAATGTCAACCAGCTGGAGAGTGCTAAAGCCATTCTTTTAACTCAGGCATCTGATTCTGGGGACTGGGCTGATAACCCTTTCTCTATAGTGCTTGGGAATGATTAATGCATAAACAGCTAGGGGAGAATGACTCAGTGCACTCCTCTCAGATGACAATTAGCGTATCGGTATGTAAGAAACCCTTTCTGAACCTCACTCATGTGGGTAACAGAAAGACTAACATTGTCCCTACTGGAATTGACAATTAAGATGTACAACCAACTTCTTTACTTGGCATGTTATGCAGTATATGCACAAATCATACTCTCTTTGGTGCTGAAGGGAGAAGTAAAGTGTGGAGACAGGCTGGCCTGGGAATCACAAAGGCAATATTCCAAACACTGGAGCCTCAAGTACTGAAGACAACTTTGCCTACTTCACAGCATAACTGGGGGCGTGCTCTACTTTTGAACCTGGCCAACTCCTTTTGGCCTGGATAAGCAGTCTTTTTTTTTTTTTTTTTTGAGATGGAGTTTCGCTCTGTTGCCCTGGCTGGAGTGCAGTGGCACTATCTTGGCTCACTGCAAACTCCGCCTCCTGGGTTCATGCCATTCTCCTGCCTCAGCCTCCCCAGTAGCGGGGACTACAGGCACCCACCACCACACCTGGCTAATTTCTTGTATTTCTTAGTAGAAGAGGAGTTTCACCCTGTTAACCAGGATGGTCTCAATCTCCTGACATCGTGATCCACTCGCCTTGGCCTCCCAAAGTGTTGGGATTACAGGTGTGAGCCACCACGCCCAGCCCAAACAGTCTTTTATCTGTACAAATCCCAGGGAAAGAGGATCATGTCCAGGAAAGAGGGACTGTTGAGAATGGCCACCATGATGCTGAGATTACAATCACATTCCTGTGGCACGATCAGGAGACAAACATGCATTGACCCCTGAAGGAGTGGCACCCTCTGACCCCCGGAATAGTGGCAGGGATTTTTTAAAAATGCAAAAAAGAACAGACTGTTAAATCCTGTTAGAAGAAAGTGATGATGCAGCTTGCCTAATAACATGCACTTTATTAGCTAAACATTTCTTTCTACCTATTTCATCATCTGCAAAAAGCTAGGAAATATTCAGATTTAAACAACCAGTGTGAAAAAGAGAAGCCAATAAAGGAAACTTTTATAGCTTTTGAAACAACCCCATTTCCTTATACCTCCATAATGCAACAGTAGTTGTCTGTCTCTGCTCTGGCTCCAGGAAATACTAACTTGAAAGTCTTCTCTCTGCCAAAACCATCTTCCCTCATCTCCAGATGATAAGCAGGATACTCAGGAAGGAGGTAGAGGAGAATGAGGGGCCTTCAAAATGAGCTTGTTGACAAGTAAAAGCTGCTAGTGCAGAGATGTTTCCTCATTTACTAAAACTCCTTCCTGCCACATGCCCCTCACAAGTCTCCAAAATGAGGGTATGCCTGCTCAAACACCAGTGCATTCCACTGAGAAGGAGAGTCCCTTACTAAAAGTGATGTCACAGCTCAGAAGAAATGAGAAGTGCTCATAATCAGGAAATATATATCCCTTTCCCTCCTGCTGCAAGGGAAAAGATGGAAGCTGGGTGTATTAGTCCCTTCTCATGATGCTAATAAAGACATACCCAAGACTGGGTAATTTATAAAGGAAAGAGGTTTATTGGTCTCACAGCTCCATATGGCTGGGGGTGCCTCAATCATGGTGGAAGGTGAAGGAAGAGCAAAGGCACATCTTACATGGTGGCAGGCAAGACAGCATGTGTATGGGAACCGTCCTTTATAAAACCATCAGATCTCATGACACTTATACACTATTAGAGAACAGCATGGGAAAAACCCACCCCCAAGATTCAGTTACCTCCCACAACACATGTGGATTATGGGAGCTACAATTCAAGATGAGATTTGGGTGGGGACATAGTCAAACCATATCACTGGGATTGCTCTTTTTCTCTGGAAATCTAAATACTTGATTTATTACAATTTGAAGAAATTTAAATAATCAAAGTTTTCTGCTCAAGTGCTGCACATGAAGCTCAGAGTTTCTGAGAGATTTCAGATATTCAATTAATCACTGTTTTATTGAGGGCCTGCACATACATAAGATAAGCCACAACATAACCAGATGACCAAACAGACTGTACAAAGAGGAGTTATCAGTGTGGGCTGAACAAGCCTTTGGAACAAAGTGGGCCTTGAGGAAATGATTGGCCACAAAAGGGGTGAGGACAATCAAGAAGACAAAAACTGCATCAGCAAAACTTTGAAGATGGAATATTATTGAAAAATGAGGTGATCTTCATGAGGATAACTTGGTTTGGCTACAAGTGTGTGTATTTAAATTACTGCCTGAAAGCATGTTAATATTACTGTAATTTTTGATGAATAACATGAGTCATATCTAATTTTCAGTCCTTCAAAATTAACTGAATGTGTGCAATTTAGCAAAGTTGTGACAAAATAGTAATGGCAGTGTTGCAAATTTCCTTTCAAATGAATGAGGGCATGACCAGTGTCTCCAAATGGTACTTTTGCTTTCAAACGCGCATTGTTTATACCTTTTAACAATTGGACCAGTCTACATTTTGAACAGGATATGTTAACAGACAACTTTTTCTGGGCTAACTTTACATTTTTAATAGAAAAACATGCATCCTATATGTGCTCAATGTAGATTTTTAAATTCAGATTTAAAAATGAAGAAAAATGGTTAGACCAATGACTAACTAGAATAACCAGTGTAGAGAAGAAAATAAATGACCCGATGGAGCTGAAAAACAGCATGAGAACTTCGTGAAGCATATACAAGTTTCAATAGCCAAATCGATCATGAGGAAGAAAGGATATCAGTGATTGAAGATCAAATTAACGAAATAAAGCTAGAAGACAAGATTAGAGAAAAAAGAGTAAAAAGAAATGAACAAAGCCTCCAACAAATATGGGACTATGTGAAAAGACCAAATCTATATTTGACTGGTATACTTGAAAGTGATGGAGAGAATGGAACCAAGCTGGAAAACACTCTTCAGCACATTATCCAGGAGAATTTCACCAACCTAGCAAGGAAGGCCAACATTTAAATTCAGGGAATACAGACAACACCACAAAGATATTCCTCAAGAAGAGCAATCCCAACACACATAATCATCAGATTCACCAAGGTTGAAATGAAGGAAAAAATGTTAAGGTCAGCCAGAGAGAAAGGTCGGGTTACCGACAAAGGGAAGCCCATCAGACCAACAGCAGATCTCTCGGCAGAAACTCTACAAACCAGAAGAGAGTGGGGGCGAATATTCAACATTCTTAAAGAAAAGAATTTTCAACCCAGAATTTCATATCCAGCCATAGTAAGCTTCATAAGTGAAGGAGAAATAAAAGCCTTTATGGAGAAGCAAATGCTGAGAGATTTTGTCACCACCAGTCCTGCCCTACAAGAGCTCCTGAAGGAAGTACTAAACATGGAAAGGAACAACTGGCACCAGCCACTGCAAAAATATGCCAAATTGGAAAGACCATCGATGCTAGGAAGAAATGGCATCAACTAATGGGCAGAATAACCAGCTAACATCATAATGACAGACTCAAATTCACACATAATAATATTAGCCTTAAATGTAAATGGGCTAAATGCCCCATTTAAAAGACACAGACTGGCAAATTGCATAGAGTCAAGACCCATCAGTGTGCTGTTTTCAGAAGACCCATCTCACAAGCAAAGACACATAGGCTCAAAATAAAGGGATGGAGGAAGACTTACCAAGCAAGTGGAAAGAAAAAAAAAAAAAAGAGCAGGGTCACAATCCTAGTCTCTGATAAAACAGACTTTAAACCAACAAAGATCAAGAGACCAAGAAGGCCATTACATAATAGTAAAGGGATCAATGCAATGAGAAGAACTGTCTTAAATATATATGCGCCCAATACAGGAGCACCCAGATTCATAAAGCAAGTTCTTAGAGACCTACAAAGAGACTTAGACTCCCACACAATAATAGTGGGAGACTTTAACACTGCACTGTCGATATTAGACAGATCAAAGAGATAGAAAATAACAAGGATATCCAGGACTTGAACTCAACTCTGCACCAAGCACACCTAATAGAAATCTACAGAACTCTCTACCTCGAGTCAACATAATATACATTTTTCTCAGCACCACATCACACTTATTCCAAAATTGACCACATAATTGGAAGTAAAGCACTCCTCAGCAAATGTAAAAGAAAAGAAATCACAACAAACTCTCTCTCAGACCACAGTGCAATCAAATTAGAACTCAGGATTAAGAGACTCACTCAAGACCGCATGGAAACTACATGGAAACTGAACAACCTGCTCCTGAATGACTACTGGGTAAATAACGAATGAAGGCAGAAATAAAGATGTTCTTTGAAACCAATGAGAATGAAGACACAACTTTCCATGTGTCTGGGACACAGACACAAAGAATTTCTGGGCCACATTTGAAGCAGTGCATAGAGGGAAATTTATAGCACCAAATGCCCACAAGAGAAAGCAGGAAAGATCTAAAATTGACACCCTAATATCACATTTAAAAGAACTAGAGAAGCAAGAGCAAAGAAATTCAAAAGCTAGCAGAAGACAAGAAATAACTAAGATTGGAGCAGAACTGAAGGAGATAGAGACACAAAAATCACTTCAAAAAATCAATGAATCCAGGAGCTGGTTTTTTGAAAAGATCAACAAAATAGACTACTAGCAAGACTAATAAAGGAGGAAAGAGATAAGAGTCAAATAGATGCAATAAAAACTGGTAAAGGGGATATCACCAATGATCCCACAAAAGTACAAACTACCATCAGATAATACTATAGACACCTCTACACAAATAAAGTAGAAAATCTAGATGAAATGGATAAATTCCTGGACACATACACCCTCCCAAGACTAAACCAGGAAAAAGTCGAATCTCTGAATAGACCAATAGTAGGTTCTGAAATTGACGCAATAATAGCCTACCAACTAAAAAAAGTCCAGGACCAGACGGATTCACAGCCAAATTCTATCAGATGTACAAACAGGAGCTGGTACCATTCCTTCTGAAACTATTCCAGTCAGTAGAAGAAGAAGGAATCCTCCCCTAACTCATTTTATGAGGCCAGCATCATTCTGATACAAAAATCTGGCAGAGACACACACACAAGAAAATTTTAGGCCAATATTCCTGATGAACATTGATGCGAAAATCCTCAATAAAATATTGGCAAACCGAATCCAGCAGCACATCAAAAAGCTTATCCACCATGATCAAGTTTGCTTCATCCCTGGGATGCAAGGCTGGTTCAACATATGCAAATCAATAAACGTAATCCATCACATAAA
>NW_012102354.1:2170317-2173668 GCF_000951045.1 Mandrillus leucophaeus
AGCATTCCCTTTGAAAACTGGCAGAAGACAAGGATGCCTTCTCTCACCACTCCTATTCAACATAGTATTGGAAGTTCTGGTCAGGGCAATCAGGCAAGAGAAAGAAATAAAGAGTATTCAATTAAGAATAGAGGAAGTCAAATTGTCTCTGTTTGCAGATGACATGACATGATTGTATATTTAGAAAACCCCATCATCTCAGCCCAAATTCTCCTTAAGCTGATAAGCAACTTCAGCCAAGTCTCAGGATAAAAAATCAATGTGCAAAAATCACAAGCATTTATACACACCAATAACAGAGAGCCAAATCATGAGGGAACTCCCATTCACAATTGCTACAAAGAGAATAAAATACCTGTGAATCCAAGTTACAAGGGATGTGAAGGATCTCTTCAAGGAGAACTACAAACCACTGCTCAATGAAATAAAACAGGATGCAAGCAAATGGAAAAACATTCCATGCTCATGGATAGGAAGAATCAATATTGTGAATATGGCCATACTGCCCAAAGTAATTTATAGATTCAATGCTATCCCCATCAAACTACCACTGACTTTCTTCACAGAATTGGAAAACCCTACTTTAAATTTCATATGGAACCAAAAAAGAGCCCATATAGCCAAGACAATCCTAAGCAAAAATAACAAAGCTGGAGGCATTATGCTACCTGACTTCAAACTATACTAAAAGGCTAAAGTAACCAAACAGCATGGTACTGGTACCAAAACAGACATATAGACCACTTGGACAGAACAGAGTCCTCAGAAATAACACCACACATCTACAACCATCTGATCTTTGACAAACCTGACAAAAACAAGATTGAGGAAAGGATTCCCTATTTAATAAATGGTGCTGGGAAAACTGGCTAGTCATATGTAGAAAGCTGAAACTGGATCCCTTATTTACACCTTGTACAGAAATTAACTTAAGATGGATTAAAGACTCAAATGTAAGACCTAAAAGCATAAAAGCCCTAGAAGAAAACCTAGGCAGTATCACTCAGGACATAGGGATGGGCAAAGAATTCATGATGAAAACACCAAAAGCAATGGCAACAGAAGCCAAAATAGACATGGGATCTAATTAAACTAAAGAGCTTCTGCACAGCAGAAGAAACTATCAGGAGAGTGAATGGGAAACCTACAGATTGGGAAAAAAGTTTTGCAATGTATGCATCTGACAAAGGGTTAATATCCAGAATCCTCAGGGAACTTAAACAAAATTAGAAGAAGAAAACAACCCCATAAAAAAATGGGTGAAGGATATGAACAAACACTTCTCAAAAGAAGACATTTGTGCAGCCAACAAACTTATGAAAAAATGCTCATCATCACCAGTCATTAGAAAAATGCAAATCAAAACCACAGTGAGATACTATCTCATGCCAGTAAGAATGGCAATCATTAAAAAGTCAGGAAACAACCAGTGTTGGAGACGATGTGGAGATATAGGAATTCTCTTACACAGTTGGTGGGAGTGTAAATTAGTTCAACCATTATGGAAGACAGTGTGGTGATTCCTCAAGGATCCAGAACTAGAAATACCATTTGACCCAGCCATCCCATTACTGGGTATATACCCAAAGATTATAACTCATGCTACTATAAAGACACATGCACACCTATGTTTACTGTGGCACTGTTCACAATAGCAAAGACTTGGAACCAACCCAAATGCCCATCCATGATAGACTGGATAAAGAAAATGTGGCACATATACACCATGGAATACTATGCAGCCATACAAAAGGATGACTTCACGTCCTTTGCAGGGACATGGACGAAACTGGAAACCATCATTCTCAGCAAAGTAACAGAAGAAGAGAAAACCAAACACTGCATATTCTCACTCATAAGTGGGAGTTGAACAATGAGAACACATGGACACAGGAAGGGGAACATCACACACTGGGACCTGTTGGCAGGTGGGGGCCTGGGGGGAGGGATAGCATTAGGAGAAATACCTAACATAAATGACGAGTTGATGGGTGCAGCAAAGCAACACGACAGATGTATACCTACGTAACAAACTTGCATGTTGTGCACGTGTACCCCAAAACTGAAAGTATAATAAAAAAGAAGGAAAAAATATTTGTAACCTCACTCTTCCTCCTCTCAAAGATAATATGTTTGTGTATTTCTTTCAGACTGTATACATGAGAATGTATGTGTGCTAGGATATGATTATAAAGGGCATGCAATTTGTGGTAGATTATACGTTTTCCAACGTGTCAACCCCTCCATGTATGCTATACCCTGGCAGAGTGTCCCTTCCCACATGGACTCTGGGGTGAGCCGTTTGACTTGTTTAAATCAATGGGGCATCAGCAAACAGAAGACTTGGTCAGCTCCAGATCTAGTTCTCCTGAGAATAAAAGACCACATTTATAGAAAAGTCCAATCATCCCACTTGTCCCAGATGAGCCAGGCCTCGAGTAACCCTGTGGCTGCATTGCTTAGCACCGCTGCATGACTCATCCCATGAGAATCCCACAGAATGACTTCTTAGCCAACTGAAAAATTATGAGATATAATATATTGTTATTTTAAGCCACCAAATGTTAGTGTATAACTGATGCAGTGTTTTAAACCTGATTTTTCATTTAGTGTACTGTGAATATTGTTTTTGCTCTTAAGTAGAATTCAGGAACCTAATTTTTAAAATGCTTTTTATCACATTCCATTACAACATGTACTATAACCTGTTTAACTAATGTCTCATTGTTTGACATGCTTGCAATTAATTTTTAATACCCAGTTGGTGACTCCCTGATGCCACTTCCACTATGTAAACTTATTTTAAAACAAGTTTATATATAATTACCTTGTAAGCTCTTTGAGAACAGTAGCTATGAATAAATAAGCGTTTCTCCCTCTTAAGCTCTTCCACTGTTCATGGCAAATAGTCAGTGCTCAAAATATTTAGTGAATGTAAAAATGAATAAATATGCTTATAAATAAGTTAGAAAAACAGCATTTAATAATAGCCTACACATGTTAATACAATGTTATATTCAGACAAAGCATTATAGAGAATGCTTGCTATTGGTAGACTCTTTTTCCCCACCTCATACTTTCATGCTGTCCAAAAACACTAAGAAATGAACATTTTTTAGGAAATCAGTGTTGCTGCATTAAAACCTACTATTCCCCTGTCCCATTCTTTCAATGTCTTATTTAGAGTGGAGGTGACAACCAGCTAAAGTGATGAAAAAAATTGTAGTAAATTGATACTCTACTCTGTTTACCATCCTTAAAAATGTGTATGTTCATGAAGAAATAGTTTGTGTTTCCTCAAATCATACTGCATTTATCCATATTCTGACATTTATGACAGTAAAATACTTC
>NW_012102354.1:2174643-2179889 GCF_000951045.1 Mandrillus leucophaeus
GCTTCTGCACAGCAAAAGAAACTACCATCAGAGTGAACAGGCAACCTACAGAATGGGAGAACATTTTTGCAATCTACTCATCTGACAAAGGGCTAATATCCAGAACCTACAAAGAACTCAAACAAATTTACAGGAGTTTTTATTTCTTTAGTTCAATTTGTAAATAAGGATAATTCAGAGATGATCACATTGTGTTTTTCAGTAAATTATCATCTATCATTAAAATTAATCCAATATCCAATTTAGGTTTGAATTGAAATGTTTTAAATACGTAAAAGAATCAAGATAACAATTTCTTTTTCCATTAACCTTTAGGGCAGCTTCTTTTATATTTTGCTTCCTTTGGATAAGGAGAAGTACATTGTAATCTTTATTTTAAATTAGGTTTTACAGCATATTTAATCCCCAGGTTAAAGCATATTATTCACATTTAAAAGAGAAAATGAACAAGCTTAAAGATGTCAGCTTCAGACTGAAACTACAGTGGAAATAAGCTATTTGGATAACATTGTCTAGGAGGTACCAAAACTTCAAAAGATATCCTTATAGTTTGAAACTCTGACCCAGAAAACCCTTTTTCTTCACTGCTTCTCATGGTGAACCATTTTGAATATCTAGTCATTTTACTTTACTGTTTCCCACAATGCCATTCTCTCCCTTTGAGAGGCAGGCCCAGGAGTGGGAAGCAAGGCTCAAAAAGAAAGAGGACCAAAACTAATTGAGCACAGTTTTTTGCCACCTGAAATAGAATCTATTACCAAATTTTACAGCTAACAAAACTGAGGCTTAGGTGATTACAGAAGCAATCAGTTACAGAATTGACACTCATATCTTTCTAGATCCAAAGTATATTATTTCTTAAACTGAGCAGTCAGAAGGCCCAGATTCTAGTTACGGTTCTTGCAATCCTTGTGACATCTTGAGAAGATAATGGGCTTCAGCTTCCTTATCAGCAATATAGAGATAAAGCATCTTTCCTATTCATGAGGATAGCATCACCTTTCCTACCTATTTCATGGGGCTAGTATGATATGGTTGAGAGTATGTTTTAAAAACGGAAACATCAAATAGGAATACATTGCCTTAAGTTCCAGGTTCTAAATGAATTTGAGTAATAGATTGACTGGGCCCACATAGGGTAGCTTGGTCTTTCCCATGAGAGAGACAGAGTAGGGCTCTTCAGAGTCTTTCTCTGAACTGAGCCTGTTGTTCTTCCTTTCATGGTGACTCATTGATTTTCTTTTCTTCCTTCCTTACAGCAGTCTTTGGGATTAAAAACAAAAAATAAAAAACCAAAACCCCGGAAATAAGGCAGAGATCTACTCACTGAGAATGGTTTTTGAAGAGAGAAGAAGGGACAGCCATACAGGGCTAGTGCCATAGGAACACATGTTTTGAATCTGGTGAGTTGAATTGGATGATTTCTAAATTTAGAGAGAAATTTCTTTTAGTCGCTATAGCCATTACTGACTTCTGTTTGTAGGTTTGGTGAGTAGACACCCCTTCTACTCTTCGCTACCCCCTTAGGTATCATTCGTTTTCTTTCACAACTTTTATATCTCTGCAATGGTTTACCGCCTATGTTCTCATTCTCTAGGTGTGCATTCTAAAACATCAACTTCGGTGCCAAGAATTGGACACTTTGGCCACTGTTTTGCAGTATGGTGGGTCAATTTATTTTTTAGGGGCCCTTTAAACTTCCCCTGCAAAATGGGGATACGGCATTTGCTCAGGTCTCTTAATCCTGAATATTAAAAAGGTCTTTAAAAAACCCTTGGGTGTCTTTCAGTGACGCTGTTTGCTTATAGAACCTTTTTTGATGGCAAATACTAGTTCAATGTTCCAGCACTTGAAACTTTTTTCTCCTCCAGAGGCAATATTCACTTAGACAAATAACATGTTTCTACCAGGTTGAACCATATGCTATTGCCGTGTTTACAGGGCAAAAATGGTGAAATGCCAGAAATTTCATATAGTTCAGCCTAGCATCTCAAATTATTATTTTTCTTCATACTTGTCTCCCTCCTTCCCTTTATTTCCCCTTTCCTCTTCCCCTTCCCCTGCCTCCCTTCTTTTCTTTTACCTTCTCTTTCTTTCTCTCTTTCCTCCCTTTCTCTCTGTCTCTCACCCAGGCTGCAATGCAATGGCATGAACACAACTCACTGCAGTCTTGAACTCCGAGGCTCAAGTGATCCTCCCACCTCAGCTTCCCAAAGTGTTATTACAGGTGTGTTTCACCACACTCAGCCCATATTTACCTTTTAATATGTAAACAAAACTATATGCATTCTGCTTCCCCAAAGATAAATATCATTATGTTTTCCTGTTAATAGGTATTATGGAATAATAAAGTTTTCATTTATTCTGCAACCTAGAATGCTGACTCACCAGATGATACAGCTCAGGAGCTTGATATAGATGATACAGTCATGAGTAAATACTGTATCCCCAGTTTGCAAGTGAACATGTTTGTGGCATTTCAGTGCTTGGGGAAAGAGAAAGCAATGCAGACCATTCCTTGGAAGAGAGAAGGATGAGAAAGGAAGAGATTGTGACCTGGGCCAGGTAGGAAAGAGAGAAGGGATACCAAGAGGATTCCAGAGCCTTTTCTCTAGGAAATAACTTCCTGCAGAAATGGAGTTCTGGCTGTTGAGAAGATATCCACTGACAGTAGGGAAGCCCAAGCTCTGAAAATTACAGGGTCTCTCTCCCCAAATCCCATTTCACCACTCACTCCAAGTATTACATATGGTCTCATGATGAAAACAAAGGTTAGTGATTTAACTGTGATTTGCAATCTTCAGATTTAAAGTTTACATATTATATGCTTTTTATTAATTATATTTTTTCGACAATTTAGTTCTGAAAACTGATGTTATCAGAGTATAATATTAGAATGCCCAGTGGGGTAGATAATTCTAGATATGCCTCTGAAACTGTGGCAGAGGTCCTGAGTGGCAGCTGTAACCTCTGTAAAGGCAGCAGTGGTTACCCACGGTTATTTCATGAAAGGCGAATTTACTGTGCATTACAAAGCAAAGATCTTGGGAGGAAATAAGAGGAAATAAATGGAAAATATGGGTTATCTCTTTTTCTTTTATTTTTCTCCTAGTTGATTATGTGTTGAATACTGTTGGACTGTTTTTTGCTCATACGCATTGCCTGTATAGCATTAATGATTGCAAAAGTGGTATCAAACACATATGAGCACTTTTTATAAGACAGGTTCTCTAGGCAAAGATTAACATGTATATCTCAGTTCATTCTTACGAAATTCTTACATGAGAGATATCATCTCAGTACCCCCATTTTGCAGAAGAAAAAAAATCTTAGAGAGGTTAGTTACATGCATTTTGGAAGGGCAGAACCAAGACTCGTATCATGATCGATCTGACACCAAAGGCAGAATTTTCAAAACAACCCTCCGTGACCTGTCGGTCATATCACTCTGATGAGCTTATAAAAGGACACAAGGAAGAATCTGACTGGACAGTTCAATGACTTAGGAAAGAAGGATGAGAGTTAATGCAGGTAGAGAGGCAAGACTGGTCAAATAGCCAAGTACTCTTACAGTCTATGTACAGAAATAAATCTCCAGTTCCTTACAGCCATTGTATCATATAGTCTTCTTCATTTATTCCAGATTAACTGCCTGTTAATCTCCAGATGATTCTCTGTTCTTCCCTTTAGAAATCTAAACTGAGTGAAATAAAATAGAGATCAATGCAAACCTCCATACTCTTTCTCATAAAGTTGGAAACACTGGCATGGCATTAAAACTTAAATATTTCACTGGCCTTCACTGGCCTAATATTTCTTCTCCCGTATTGATTTTGCTCACTTTGGAAATGGAATTTGAAAATAGATGAACAATGTTAGAACTTATGTTACTATGGTGACCCAGGACACAGGGTATGAGATTTCTTCCCTTCAGATCTTGATATTGAGAAGTCTGCCTATTTGTCCCTGTCTTTTACAAAACCTCATGGTGTGATAGAAGGGATAACATGTGGGAAGAAGCATTACTACAGATACATCGAGAGAAATGCAGCTTTAGAACTGGCCTCTCTCTGCTTCTGAAAGATCCAGGTGCAGATAACTCTGTAATGCCTGTTCAAAGACTCATAAAGTCTTGGATGGTTTGAAGTCTGACAACTGTACTGAGTGATTTATTTATGGATGTCCAAAGTATACCCACAGGTCTCATCTCTTTTCTTTCCATATTCATCCCTAGGTAATCTCAGTCTCAGTTTTAAAATCCATCATATTACGATGCCTCCTAAATTTTTAACCCCATCCATCCAGAAATCTCCCCTGAACTTCAGACTTTTAACCCAAATGCCCTTTGACTAGTGTTGTCAGGTGAAATGTAAGATGCTCAGTTAAATTTGAATTTCTGATGAACATTATTTTTAATGTATGTCACAAACATTGTATTTACTTATGCTAAGATTCTTCATTGTTTATCTGACATTCAGATTTAACTGAGTATCCTTTATTTCATTTGATAAATCTAGTAACACTACTCTTCAACCAAAGACCTCTATTTGAATAACTAACAAATGTTCGTAGCTTAGGATGTTCAAAGTGGAACTCCCATATTTCCTCACCTAAACATGCTTCTCTCATAGTCTTTCTCAAATCTCTGAATGACAACTACATTCTTCTGATTACTCAGACCAAAGCTCTTGAGTCTTCTCCTTTTTTGGGCACTATATTGAATCTAAATATAAATGGCTTGATTCTACCTTTACTGTCTGTCTAAAATCCAATCACTTTTACCACATTCATTGCTACTATCTTGAACCAAGTCATTGCCATCATTTGCTGGACTATTAAAAGACCTTCCTTCCTTTTGCCCTTGTAGTCTTTTTTCCAGACTGAAGTCAGACTGATTATTTTAAACCAGAGCACATCAAAGAGCTCTAATTGCGAGTAAAAGCCAAAGTCGTCAAAATTGTCTACAAGGCTCTCTGTGCCCAGCTCCTCTGCCACTGCCATTGCTTTGCCTCTCCTTCCTCATCCCCAAACATTCTTCTATTCACTTGCTCTGTGCCCTATGTGGTGGGTGGCAGGGAGGGGGTGCTGCTCATTGTTCCTCAAACACACCAAGTCTTTGCACTGCACTCTTGTTTGTCTGGAAGTTTCCTTTCTCCTTATATACACGGCTTGCTCCCTCACAATGCCCTTTGGGTTTTCAAATATCTTATTAAAGAAACTCTCCTTTCTCCTCCACCCCTCAACAT
>NW_012102354.1:2180145-2181827 GCF_000951045.1 Mandrillus leucophaeus
ACTTTTTTTTGTAGCCCCAGAACTAAGGACAGTATACAGCTCAAAGCTGGTATTCCAGGAAAATTTGTTGATTAAATGAACAGAATCATCAATTGTTTTGCAGTAGTCAGATGCAGAAAAATCCCACATGAAGATTAAATGAGTATATTAATGTACATGTAAATTGGAATATGCACAATTTGTGTACTTGGACATATAGGAATAAACATCTTTGTGCATATGTGTGGGTCTCACATAATCCTAGTGTGCTTACTGAGAAGAATACCATAAAGCATACCTTTCCTTCTCTGTTCTTAAATCTGGCGTTATTGCCAGAAATCCATTTTTGCCTCTGTCTAAAGCTTTATGCATCTATAATTGGATTTTTTTTCTTTTTGCTTACTTTTTTTAGAGGAGACTTTAGTGAGTTTTTTTCCTTAGTATTTTAGGTAATGCCTCCCTGAGTCATATATTAGCTGTGATAACTGTTTATCTGAGCTGTCCCTCTTTCTCCTGACATCTGTATGATTTCTTTTAATCACATTCCCATTATCCTCTAATTATGTAAAATTATGTTATATTAAATATAATTTCTACTGGTAGCCACAGGGTGGCATTCATGTTCTTTGCTATCATTTTAATGACTGATAGATTACAAGGTCACTTTGAGTAGATAAATAGCCTATAGATTCTTTCCAGTGAGGTTCACATTCTGATTTTTCATATTAACACTTGTAAGTTGCAGAACTTATTATGCTTTCCCACCCGTACTTCATTTTGCTTCCAGCACCTTCAGTCCCTTCCTGCAGGAATCCAAGATGACTCTATCAGGTGGCCTTGTTTTAATATTCACCTCAGTCAAAGAGAATCTAACGAAAGGCAGAAGCTGACACTGCCTCGGTATTCATTTCAACTCAACCATCACGGGAAGATTTGCCAGCAGCCTTTAGCACAGGGCTCTGACTGAATGCTTGCTGGTAAACACTAAACTGAATAGCAAGTAGGATCACTTACCCCAACAGGTTTGCCAGTCTAGGTGTAATCTCCAGATGAGTACTTAAGGTACTAAAGCCATCTATTGAATATTTAAACACCACTTTGATTATCAGGAGAAAACACACACACACACACACACACACACACACACACACACACACAATGAAACGTTTACATGGGAAGTTCAGCTCTGAGGAAGCATTTGGATGGTATTTTAGAGACGGAGAGCATCTTGCTTTTACTCTGGAGCTGGGCGTTTCATTCATTCATTTATTCATTCTTTCTTTTAGGTAACCTAATTATCATTCATTCACTTATGGTGAGTTCACACATCATTACATATTTTATTACATTAATTTATCAAATATTATTTGTCCATTTTAGAGATGGGGAAAGTGAGTTAACAGTTAACAAGGTTAACAATTAATTGAAAGCAGCACTAAGAGTCAACTACGGAGGTGAAATAAACATTAAAGACTTTTGACTAATTATTTTTTTCTCTTTTCACATCCCCACAGTTGTTACGGTAGTGATGTAAACACTTCTTTCCTCCAGGTACCCCATAGCTTGAAATATCACCATTTTCTCACTATCTCACGTGGAATTATTCCCATTCACAATTGCTTCAAAGGGAATAAATTACCTAGGAATCCAACTTACAAGGAATGTGAAGGATCTCTTCAAGGAGAACTACGAATCACTGCTCA
>NW_012102354.1:2183812-2187440 GCF_000951045.1 Mandrillus leucophaeus
TTTGGACTCTTTCAGACTAAGCATCCTTCCTCTGTATTTTCTAGCTGCAGAGAATGTTTTTCGAATTCTGACTAGTCTCATAGATCGCTTCTCTAGTTTTGAAATTAAGCCTCTCTCCTGAAAAATCAATTGCTTTGTTGCATTTTGTGCAACATGTTTTTTTCTTTCTTGTAGACCAGCTGGCTTTCTAGAATCTTCTTTGAAAAATCAGGTCCTTTGCTACCTCACTTTTTTATTTGATACCTGTTGTTTGGTCTTCAAATTTTAATCCCAGTATGTGTGTGTATATGTGTGTGTGTGTTTATGTATATATATACACACACACACACACATATACATATATGTATATATATTTTAAGATTATTTAGATTCCAAATATTGGAACTGGTAGTTCAGCCTAACCATCTCACTGAAAATAAAACACAAAGCAACTTGGAAACTCAAAACTCTGAAAAGTGACACAGCATATTGGAAAATAATCCAGTATAAATTCTTAAAAGGGAAATGTAATAAACAAATCCACTGAGTTTATAATTTTGCTTAAGTGTGTATTAGACATAAATAGAGAAAATTAGTGGAATGTGATATAGACTGAATAAAATATCTATAAAGAAGTACAAAGACAAAAAAATGGAAAATTCAGCAGAGTGGGTAAGAGAAAGATGGTGCAGTAGGGTCTAATACATGCTTGAGACAGAGGAAAGAAAGAATAGTACAACCACATATATTTAAAGTGCTAATGTCTAAAAATTCTCCAAAATTGATGAAAGACCTCCATCCATAGGTTGAAAAACTTCAACAAAACTATAGCAAAATAAATTTTTAAAATACCTAGACGAATTACAGTGAAATTACAGAAAACAATAGAAGATATCATCTTAAAAATATCCAGAAGTGGGGCAAAATATTTCCTTCAAAAGAGCAATATTTTGACTGAAAGCTCATCTCTCAAAAGCTTTGCAGCTTTTGAAAATTAGAACAAGGCAATGAAGTAATATCTTTAAAATGGTGGAAGAAAATAACCGGAAACCTAACATTTTAACCCTGTGACATATCCTTCAATAATAAAGGTGAACATGACAACTAAATGTACCGTTTGATCTGGGACTAATTCTGGATCAGAAGAAAAAGTGTTATGAAGGATACCATTATACCATTGCAAATATTTGAGTATGTACATGAGATACTTGCTACTCATAGTACCGTCTGGGGATATGCCTCACCTGTGAGCTTGTTAAACTATGAGCATAATCACAGGCACCAGTCCAGACCTTGTGGATCATTTGCATATTTTTACAAGATCCCCAAATGGTTTGTATATAAATTAAAGTTTGGGCAGCACTGTATTAGTTAATTATATTTTATTTATGTTAAATGTCCTGAATTTGATAAGAAAATGTGACACGTTGGAAAGTGTCTTTGCTCTCTTGATATGTATGCTGATATATTTAAAGTTGAAGGATTATGATGTTTGCAACTGAATCTAAAATGGTTCATCAAAATGATGAATGGACAATAAGTAAAAATATATAGTAATAATTATAGGAAAACACATTGTTAGTATGAGAGACAGTGCAAATATTGAAAAATGTTTTTAATTGGTGAGTCTAGGTGAAAGGACAGATGTTCATTGTGCTATTTTGCAATGTGGAAAAATAGCTTTGGAAAGGAGTTTGGAAAACATATTCATTAGGGTTGAAGATACACATAATGTCTACTGCTAAATGTGTATCCAAGAAAAATATTCGTGCAAGTCTACTAAGAGACACATGCAGGAATATTCAAAGCAGGTATTATTTGCTGTGATCCCAATCTGAAAACACTCAAAGTTCCATCAACAATGCAATGAATAAATTGTGACATACACAATGGAATATTATAGAATATTACAAAGCAATGAAAAAAATTATAATTACAGATAATAATATTCATGATTCTTATGCTAAAGCAATGCATACTGTATTTTATTTCACTATGTAATTTTATTTCAGTTGGCAGAGGCATAATTAAATGCTAAAAGTATAAATAAAAGCTAGCAATTTATTACTGCCCGCTGTCAAGATAGTGGTTACCTGTAGGAGAGAGGGAGATGGTTGGGATTGGGGAGGAGCATGTTTAAATTTTTTATATTGGGAAGAGTCTAACTTTTGAACTTGGGGGTGGTTCTATGGATGTTTGCTTTATATTAATTCATTGAGCTGAACATTTATGTTTTATGTACTTATGATATATGTGTTTTATTTCCAGACAAAATAAAGGCTTAAAAAGTAAGAAAAATATGATTACTCTGGTTGGTATGTGGAAAATGTACTTGAAGAGATAAGAACAAAAATGGGGGGATAGGAGGAACTTGCCATATTCTGAGATAGATGGTGATGGTATGTACCAGTGAGGTAGCAGGAACAATAGAGAGAAGCGGATAGATTCCAGGCAGTTTGGAGATAGAGTCAATGAGACTTGTCAGTGGAATGTATGTACAGACTGAACCTCTTACCTCCAAAAAACTGTAAAAGAATGGCATCTTGGTTTTTGGATGGAGTAACTATGCAGATGATGGGGCCATTGACTGAGATGGAGAACAAGGAAGGGACAATTTTGAAGGGAGAAATCAATAGTGTATTCTGGGGTGTAGAGAGAGAAGACAGTGGGATCAAGACCAAACCTTAGGGCATTCGGGTGAATATGGTATCATAAAAGCAAAGATAAAAGAGTGTTTCAAGAGGGCGGGATTAGTTGAGCAAGATGAAGATAGATAAGTGGCTTTTGATTCTGGCAAGATGAAGATTATTAGGAATTGTATTACAATAAGAGCAGTTTCTGTGGAGAGGTAGGTGGGAATGGTAGCCTCCTTGAACTGGGTCAAAAGACAGTGGAAATGAGGAAGTCAAGAAATCAAGGATTGAAAACTTTTAAAGACATACTGCTGTGAAACTGAAAAGATAAATAGTGTTGTATGATAGCTAGAGTGGGACATAGGGTCAATTTTTTTAATAAAAAAGAAACAAGGACACATTTCTAGTTGATGAGAATAATCCAATGAAAGAAAAATTATGATGCAGAAGAAGGATGGAATACTTCTAAGGATGAAGGATGAAATCCTTGAGTAGAAGACAGAATAGAATATAGGTGATAGTGAGCATTTATTACGTGGTAGTCATGGTTCAAACAACTAGAGGTATACAGCATAAAAATTCATTTTCTGCCTTTAAGAACAGCACAGAGCAGTAGTAAGACAAGTTAGTAAACTAACAATTGTAATATAGTATGCTGTTAAAATATAGGAATGCTCAGAATTACTCTAGGATTATGGAACTCAGCCTTGGAAATGGGATGGGGTAGGTTTTCTCAAAGAACTCAAAGGATGCATCTAATCTAACTAGGTGTAAGAAGCCTAAGTAAACGTTCTTTCACAAATTCACCACTACTAAACTTATCAGAGTATCCTTCCTCCAAACACGCACATCTGAACCTTCACCCACATCAAAGCATCTGTCATTTGTTTAACATGTCATGCTATATTATGCATGTGCTGTTGGTTTTCTGTGAAATGCTTTTTCCTGCCTTGTGAATGTCTACATATCTCAAAATTCAGCTTAAAGGCCAATTATTCTCCAGTTTGCTTTCTAAC
>NW_012102354.1:2187490-2198491 GCF_000951045.1 Mandrillus leucophaeus
GGTGAGTCTAGGTGAAAGGACAGATGTTCATTGTGCTATTTTGCAATGTGGAAAAATAGCTTTGGAAAGGAGTTTGGAAAACATATTCATTAGGGTTGAAGATACACATAATGTCTACTGCTAAATGTGTATCCAAGAAAAATATTCGTGCAAGTCTACTAAGAGACACATGCAGGAATATTCAAAGCAGGTATTATTTGCTGTGATCCCAATCTGAAAACACTCAAAGTTCCATCAACAATGCAATGAATAAATTGTGACATACACAATGGAATATTATAGAATATTACAAAGCAATGAAAAAAAATTATAATTACAGATAATAATATTCATGATTCTTATGCTAAAGCAATGCATACTGTATTTTATTTCACTATGTAATTTTATTTCAGTTGGCAGAGGCATAATTAAATGCTAAAAGTATAAATAAAAGCTAGCAATTTATTACTGCCCGCTGTCAAGATAGTGGTTACCTGTAGGAGAGAGGGAGATGGTTGGGATTGGGGAGGAGCATGTTTAAATTTTTTATATTGGGAAGAGTCTAACTTTTGAACTTGGGGGTGGTTCTATGGATGTTTGCTTTATATTAATTCATTGAGCTGAACATTTATGTTTTATGTACTTATGATATATGTGTTTTATTTCCAGACAAAATAAAGGCTTAAAAAGTAAGAAAAATATGATTACTCTGGTTGGTATGTGGAAAATGTACTTGAAGAGATAAGAACAAAAATGGGGGGATAGGAGGAACTTGCCATATTCTGAGATAGATGGTGATGGTATGTACCAGTGAGGTAGCAGGAACAATAGAGAGAAGCGGATAGATTCCAGGCAGTTTGGAGATAGAGTCAATGAGACTTGTCAGTGGAATGTATGTACAGACTGAACCTCTTACCTCCAAAAAACTGTAAAAGAATGGCATCTTGGTTTTTGGATGGAGTAACTATGCAGATGATGGGGCCATTGACTGAGATGGAGAACAAGGAAGGGACAATTTTGAAGGGAGAAATCAATAGTGTATTCTGGGGTGTAGAGAGAGAAGACAGTGGGATCAAGACCAAACCTTAGGGCATTCGGGTGAATATGGTATCATAAAAGCAAAGATAAAAGAGTGTTTCAAGAGGGCGGGATTAGTTGAGCAAGATGAAGATAGATAAGTGGCTTTTGATTCTGGCAAGATGAAGATTATTAGGAATTGTATTACAATAAGAGCAGTTTCTGTGGAGAGGTAGGTGGGAATGGTAGCCTCCTTGAACTGGGTCAAAAGACAGTGGAAATGAGGAAGTCAAGAAATCAAGGATTGAAAACTTTTAAAGACATACTGCTGTGAAACTGAAAAGATAAATAGTGTTGTATGATAGCTAGAGTGGGACATAGGGTCAATTTTTTTAATAAAAAAGAAACAAGGACACATTTCTAGTTGATGAGAATAATCCAATGAAAGAAAAATTATGATGCAGAAGAAGGATGGAATACTTCTAAGGATGAAGGATGAAATCCTTGAGTAGAAGACAGAATAGAATATAGGTGATAGTGAGCATTTATTACGTGGTAGTCATGGTTCAAACAACTAGAGGTATACAGCATAAAAATTCATTTTCTGCCTTTAAGAACAGCACAGAGCAGTAGTAAGACAAGTTAGTAAACTAACAATTGTAATATAGTATGCTGTTAAAATATAGGAATGCTCAGAATTACTCTAGGATTATGGAACTCAGCCTTGGAAATGGGATGGGGTAGGTTTTCTCAAAGAACTCAAAGGATGCATCTAATCTAACTAGGTGTAAGAAGCCTAAGTAAACGTTCTTTCACAAATTCACCACTACTAAACTTATCAGAGTATCCTTCCTCCAAACACGCACATCTGAACCTTCACCCACATCAAAGCATCTGTCATTTGTTTAACATGTCATGCTATATTATGCATGTGCTGTTGGTTTTCTGTGAAATGCTTTTTCCTGCCTTGTGAATGTCTACATATCTCAAAATTCAGCTTAAAGGCCAATTATTCTCCAGTTTGCTTTCTAACTCTACAAGCAGAAAAAAATTGCTTTTGTCCCTGGGCTCGTATGGCACTTTCAGAGCACCTTTATGGCATGGGGATTTGTGACTTTTTAGGGAGTACCATACCACGGGTAAGTAGGTGGATGACGGTACCAGGCTGCCTAGGTTCAAATTGTAGCTGTGCCATTTACTAGCTGTGTCATGTTAGGAAAGTTCCTCAACCTCTCTGTGTCCCAGTTTTTTCCTTTCTAAAATGTAGATAATCAAACCAACCTACTGCAATGGAAGTGAGAGAGATGTGAAAAGAGAAAGAAGGCACAGAAGATGTAGAAACAAGGGACACCCAAGGGGAAAATTCCAGACCCTGAGGGTTTTCTTGGAGGTCTGTCCTGCTTCCTTGACCAGCCTTGCTCAGTTTTCCTAGAGAAGAGATGAATATATGTGCTGGAGGGAAAATTGGTCCTTGTTTCTATCTTTGAAAACATAACTGCGTTGCCTATGAATTATGTGTGATTCTAGAAATGAAACCAATTTTATTTTTGACAAGGTCTTTTTTGTCTTCTGCATTCTCTCCCTTTATTTTTTTTTAAGTGCACTGTCCATTTTGCCAATTTGTTCCCATAGAAACCACTGAAAATTTATAGCTTGTTTAAGTGGATCTGAGAAGTGGCACAGGTTGTTGTGGGTATTAAATTAGTTTACGATTCAAAGCACTTAGAGTGGTGTCCGGCAAGTGAAAATATGCTCGCTAAATCTTAGCTATTATTATGATAATTATATGTTTTTCCACTCTGATGATAAAAATATCTCTTATTTATTTTTATTTATTCTTTGCATCCTGCCAGTCTTCTACCATGCACCACCTTGCTCTTAAATGACAGAAAGGAGCTTAATAGAGACATACAGAAGAAACAAATGAGTGGGTTTCCGTCCCCGCTACCCAACAGGTTTTTGTAGCAAGGCTGTTTTCTTGGTGTCTCCTTTGGGCTTAGCTAGGTTTGGACATAAAGCACGCAGAACATAGTGTTACTTTAATAATTTTTATAGGTGCTTGCCCCTAAAGATTTTTTAAATAGTAGAAATGTGAGGGGCAGTGCATGAAATCCTTAACACTTTAGTGCAACTGCTAACAAATCAAAGATTGTTAGAAGAAAACTTGAAGCTAAAATAGTTGAGTTTCCTTTTTGTTACGGAATCCTTTCTCAGCATCCATGACCAATGGTCAGTCATTTAGTCTCTGCCTAAACCCCAAAGTTGGTTATCAAGAAACCTCTCTGGGGAGAATTTGAACACTGGGTGCCAGAGAAGGAGTAAGAGACAAAGAGGAGACAGGGACAGAAAAGACGGAAAGAAGAGACACCCAGGACAGAAATTCCGGATTCCTGTGGGTTTGCCTGCTAGTCCTGCCCTGCTTGGCCAGCCATAGCCAGCTTCCCCGGAGGAGTAATGTATGCACTGGAGGGAAAACTGGTCCTGATTTCTACCTTTTGAAATCATAAGTGTAATGACAGTGACATCTCTGTGATTTTAGAAAGGAACCTGGTTTTATTTTTTCACAAGTTCCTTTTGGTCCTTTGCATTCTCTCTCTCCTTTTGTTTTAAGTGCACTGTCCATTTTGCCAATTTGTTTCCATGGACACCACTGACAATTTACAGGTTGTTTAAATGGATCTGAGAAGAGGGAGTAGTAATAAATAAAGCCCTGACATGGCTATAAATACCAAGAGTGCTCTGGACTTTCATCTTCCACCTCTCTACTTACCATTTAGCAAATCAACTCATAACAGTAATAATATAAAAGAACACTGGACCTTTTTTTCTCTGTGAGTGGCAGGAGGGAGGTAAATACATATCAATCTTTATCCCTTTGGATTGAAAGTAGTGGCCAATCTAAGCAGAATAGGGCATTCTCGAAGAAATCTATGGATTATTAGTTGGTGTCTGGCCCACACACAGCTGTTAGCACTTATTCTTTCTCAGAGTAACTGGGGAAACTTTGGCTCCTAATTTGATTGCCAACAGCAGGGAATAAAGAGCTGGGGATTTTGTCATTCTCACTGATAGTGAAAAGGGGTGGATATAGCAGAGAAGAGATGGTTGCTGAGAGCGACAACTGACAGATGCCAAGAGTAGGAGGCTGAAACCCACAAGGGCAATCTCTGGCACTGCAGGGAGACCATCTCCATAGCATCCACAACAGAAGGGGCAAAGTAGAGGGTAGGGGCCTGGGCCACCAGGGATTAAGGCTGACTCAAAGGAAGAGGGTTGCCTTTATTCAGAGAAGTGCTCCTCAGATTTAAATTAAGAGGGAGAAAGCAAAGGAGGCTTGTGACTCATAAGAAATTTTAAAAGGAAAGGGAAGCAGGGTGAGGGAACAAAAAGAAATGAATAAAGTAGACATAGACATAGAGAGACAGAAATTCAAAACTATGTTCAAGGAAAACAAAATCAGTATTTTCCAAAGGTACATCTTATAAGATTGACTCTCCCAAAATTAGTGATTGTCTGTCTGCCATTTTTCCATCATTCTGCTAGGCGCACTGGGGAAAAAAATATAAAGGTCAGAATTTCTACCCTGAAAAATTTGCAATGGATGAAAGAAAACTTGAAAAAATGTTTCTCCATCAAATACCTTAGATCTTTTCTGTTAGATAAGACAGTGACAGCTCAAACGGAAGTTGATAGTTGTAATTTGGGTGAAGCCAGAAAACCCTCGAGAATATAGCCTCTCTTGTTGCTGTTGATCAGTGGCGAATCAGTATCAACCTAGAATGTCAAAATCGCCCCTGCACAAATACTTTGGAAAATAAGGAAGTTGAAGAAAATGTTTTACATTTCTGACATGGTAATGAGTTAAGCAGGTTAGCTTTACAATCATGTCTGTTCCTAGTCTTGAGCCACATACTTGCTCTAAGGCTTAATTTGGATTTTACCTACTAACACCCAGGAGGTGGTAGAATTGGGGAACCAAGAAGAGGCTACCATGCTGAACAGCTTAGAACTCTACTCACAAGTTGGATATTCCAACTGGCTCATTGTAGAAGAGGGATGGAATCTAGGAAAATCTTGTCTGGCTCCTCTCTTGCACTCTCATACACACAGAGATTAGAATTTTTAAGCAGGATGGAGATGGCACTTTTACAATTTAGAATGCTGAAATACATGGGGTTTGATGGAGTATTTAAAGGATAGCAAAGTACTCATTCTATACATCAATTCAAGTAGCCTGGAACTGCCCTGTTATTTTATGATGTAACGTGCTCTGAATAAGTTAGGTAACAGAATAATTGATTGAAATAATTAGATAGAACTAAAGGTCCTGTGGGGGTCTAAATAGGAAGCATGAGGAACTTTTCATAAAAGCCTGGTAAATATGGGCCACTCCTTTAAGAAACTCAAGGAATGAGCCAAGTAGACCAAGTAGATAAAATATCCAGTGAATGACATATTCCTATACAAGATGCTGAGAAACTTGCCTATTGACAACCTTACCAGTTAGACAGAAGACATGAAAACAGATGAACAGCCAGATAAATATTGCATATAGTAATTATGCACCTGCTATAAATATGGTGAGTTGATGTTTTCTGCCTCCAGGGAAGTGCAGTTAACATTGGGATAGTGATTTCGATAAGAAGGGAATCAGAATTCAGGGAACCTGAGTCCAGAATTTTAAATAGCCCTGGAGATTGGGTCATCACAATAAAACATTATAGACCACCAAGGAGAATTTTATTTTCTCATGTCACTCCCATGAGGTTTGCACGTGAAGAGGTTAAGATTCTTTCCTGCCTTTTTGTTTCTAGCAGGATTCCTTGGGCTATGATGTCCATTTGTGTTAAAGTATTTAGCCACAGGCAATCTGGTCTGGTTGCTTTTTCTTTGCTTAGATGCTGTACTGAAGTAATAATAAGATTAGCTCCTGAAAAACCAAAAATCTTGAACCCTGTCTTTCCTGAAAGTTGTTCTCTAATGTTAGGGAAGTGTAAATTCCAAAGCTAAATCCTGTATTATAGGAGGAAAAAAGAAGCCTAAGCCTACCTCAGAAAGATATCTCTGCAAGTGATTTATGTTTTTTGCTTTGTAAGCTGTGATAGAAATATGGTCTTAGATATGAGGATCAAGTGTAATATCCTAGTGTTCAAAATATATATCCCCAGTGCAAGCTTTCCCCACTCTGAGCTGCTGTAATTTTGGTTAACTGTTTTCTTTTTTTCTTGAAAAATCTGTTTCTTGGTATATGACACAAATAGGCCAGTGATAATCCTAGAAAGTGGCTGCTCTCCCTCCATCTTGATAAGGCCAACAAGTAGAGGAAGCAATTGCCATTGGTTTGCTTTTATTTGTTGAAAATTAGTTCAGAGTCTGTGGGGGAGGGAACCTCATGCTTGCATTGTGCTTCTTGTGCATGCTTGCATTGTGCATTCCTCTGCTGGAATTCTTCCTTAACATGAAAGTGCTCAGAACACATTTCTACTTTAAAATATTACCTGGGGCTGGGCACAGTGGCTCATGCCTATAATCCCAGCACTTTGGGAGGTTGAGGCTGGCGGATTACCTGAGATCAGGAGTTCAGGAGTGGCCTGGCTAACATGGTGAAAACCAGTGTCTACTAAAAATATAAAATTAGCTGGGTGTGGTAGCGCATGCCTGAAATCCCAACTACTCAGGAGGCTGAGGCAGAATTGCTTAAACCCAGGAGGTGCAGGTTTCAGTGAGCTGAGATTGCACCATTGCACTCCAGCCTAGGGAGACTCTGTCTTGAAAAATAAAAAATAGATAAAATATTACCTTGTTTCTTGTTACTTGATGGTTTGAGTCTAGATTTCCTAGCATGGCATCCAAAGCATTTTATAATATGATCCCAAGCATGCAAAGCTTCTCTATTCCTGTATGATCACTGATCATACACCCCTAGGACTACATCCAGTCCACCACACCTTCATTTGTTTTTGCCTTTGACTAGCCTACCTTCTCCATTTGGAATTCCATTATTTTGTTTTCTGTATCATGTTTCCTCTCCAACTCTTCTTCCTGACCTACTCATTTCCCAAATTCCAGCTTAAAAGTCATCTCTGTGAAGTCTTCTTGAGTAACTCTCTTGATCCTAATGTAACAAAATGATCTCTACTTGTACATTTTGTTATAAATTGGTTCAATCCAGGTCAAGGATGGTGTCTCATTAACTTCTGTATTTCTCAATGCCCAGAAAAGTGCTTAACACATACTAAGTACCAATAGGAAAACAGAAAGAGAGAGAAAATAATGGATAGGTACTAGTGAAATATAAATATTGGTGAAAAGAGAACTACATTAAAAATTACATACTGTCTTTTGAATACACAATTCATATTTTAGCTTAGATAATTACCTTACCCAGATTCATTTTGTTACTGGGAAATAAAACTATTGAAACTCAAAAGTAAATCACAAAATTCAATCTTTTTTGTTAGTCCATAGAACTTCAGATTTACATGATATGGATAATTGTCTTAATAATCTATTTTTTTCAGAGCAAGTCATCCCACAGCCTAGATACTTAAAATAAAAATACATTGTTTTTTTAAAAATTTTATAGGTCAAGAATTCAGGGAGAATTTTACTGGACGGTTGGTCCCTATAGTTGAGAGTGTAGAATCTCCTTACACATGGGCATTTTGGTGCTCCTTGGCTTCTTTCTATCTCTGCACATGACATCTCATCCTCCAGGGCCTCTTAACATAGCCTGGAGTTTCAACATGATTATTTCTGAGTAGTTATACTTCTTACCTGGTGGCTGGTCTCCCACAGGCAGAAAGTGGGCGCTGCCAGGCCACTTAAGGGCTATCCCTAGAACTGGCATTGGTTGTTTCCTCCACACATTATTAGTCAAAACAGTAGCTGAGTCTATCAAGTTCAATGTCTCTTAACGGGATGTGGGGAGATCACATGGAAGAAATCATGTAAGATGGAGCACTGTTATGTGGCTATATATGAGAAATACAACCAATGACACAATATATATTTGATAAATCAGCACCTAAAGGCCCTTGTCATAAACATCCATCAACCCTCTAGAAATGTTCAATGTCTCTCACTCTAACAAAGTATAATCCAGTGTAAGCTTCTTTCTGTAGCCTCTCTGCCATAGAGATGGAAACTCTGAGGAAGAGAAAGAAATCCAAGTCTACTTTTCTTCACCTTGATGTTTTGATCCCATGGATCTTATGAAATACACTACAGAATACAAGTAAGAGTCAGTTTTGCTTCATATTGTGAGTATTCACCCTGGCATAGCTTTAGGTAAATTCATGAGTATTAGAGTCTCACTGGGTTAAATAGAAATAGGAGTGTTACCACATGTTCTCACTCATTAGTGAGAGTCGAACAATGAGAACACATGGACACAGGGAGTGGAACATCACACACTGGGGCCTGTCGGGGGCATGGGGGGCTAGGGGAGGGATAGCATTAGGAGAAATGCCTAATATAGATGACAGGTTGATTGGTGCAGCAAACCACTGTGGCATGTGTATACCTATGTAACAAATCTGCACGTTCTTCACACGTATCCAAGAACTTAGAGTATAATTTAAAAAATTAAAAAAGAAATAGGAGCGTTAGAGACCTATCCCTAGCCTTTGAGGCTGACAGCAAGTAGAGCAAGGTTTTTTAAGCTTTGAGTTGTGATTCTATTATTGGGTCATGGAATCAGTTCAGTGGGTTGGGGCCAGTAGATAAAAGAAAAAAAAGAGAGAGAATAGAATACAAAGTGTTAGTTTTATATACATAAGTATGTAGAGGTGTGTTTTGTGCATGTGTGTGAATGTGAGAACTGGATTACAATGTGATCTCTATTTCTAACTATGAGCCACAGTCAAAAATGTTTTAAAGCCACTAAAATAGAGCATCTGTGTCCTCTCGTGAACCCTCTCTTGGTACCACTTTCAAAGGCAAACATGGGACTAAAGGGACCATTGGTTTGATCCAGCATGGCATTTCTGATGTTCTTATAAAAAATATTCTGTTTGGGGCCCAGAATGACAAATAGCTCAGAGTCCAATAGAAACATCATTTTCTAAGAGAAGAGATTGCTTTACAGACAGTATACAGCAAAATAAAATATCTCACCTCTACAGCTTGTGCCCTCTGTCGCCAATAAAGAGTTTTTATATAAGATTTTTTCTCTCTCTTTTCAAACTTACATTTGATTGAATAGATTTCCCAAGAGCTTAATTCTTCACCTATCCAATGCTTCTGACCCTTGACAGGCTACAAGAGATGGTTCTGGCTAGACCCTGAAGTGCTGAGAAATGCCTAGTTGTGCAGCAACAGCCATGTCTGATTGCACTGGAGGATTCTTTCTACACCAGTCTCAGCTCAAGTATGGGGGTCTTGACATAGAGGTATTTCTTTAATCTCTGTTCTGCCACATGCTATGCAGTCTCCTTCCTTCCTACTAAGTATTTTACCACTCTTATTTTATCTACACCTATAAAGGCAGAATGATTTATTTTAGTGTCTGTTTTTGACTCTCCAAATTAGGCCCCTTTAAGATTATAATTTGTTATGAATAGTAAATAGAACTTACAAGTTGCTTTTCAAATATGTGGTTTCACTTAATATTTAGAAGAATCTTGTGTGGTGCTTATTATAAATATTTTCTTTTAAAAGTTGGAGAAGTTGAGGCTCAAAGAGGTAATGTTGCTTGTCCAAGGTCATACAAATGTATTAAGCAGCAGACCTAAGACTTGACTTTTGGCCCCAAATCCTATACCATGCTGCCTTCGGCCAGAGAGGAATAGGTCTGAGCTAACTTTCTGGACTTGTGAATTTTCTTGACTTTATTTTAGGTTTCTTTCCTAAGGATGCCTTTAGGGTATTCATCCCTGTATTAATCCAGCTCTCAAAATCGGAAATAGTTCAAATTTTGCCCTACTTCTAGAAGTTGATGTCATTGCAAAAAAATAAAAGTGATGTTAAGGCAAGTATTTAATGATAGCCAAGCAGAGCTATTTCACATAGAGATGTACTTTGTTTGCCAGACTCTTCTACTCTTCTATACCTCTGCTTGGCTCTTAATTTGATTTTTTTTTTTTTTTTTTTTTTTTTTTTCCCTGAGACGGAGTCTCAAAACTCTCTCGCCCAGGCTGGAGTGCAGTGGCGTGATCTCACCTCACTGAAATCTCCACCTCCGGGTTCAAGCGATTCTCCTGCCTCAGCCTCCCAAGTATCTGAGATTACAAGTGCCTGCCCCCACGCCCAGCTAATTTTTGTATTTTTAGTAGAGCTGGAGTTGGGGGTTTCACCATGTTGCCCCGGCTGGTCTCAAACTCCTGACCTCAGGTGATCTGCCTGCCTCGGCCTCCCCAATTGCTGGGATTACAGGTGTGAGCCACTGTGCCCAGCCTTAATTTGAGAATGTGGTGAATGAGCCCCCAAAACATTGGGATGTATCTTAGTCCATTTGTGCTACTATTACAAAATACCCAAGAATGGATAATTTATCCAGAAGAACAAAAATTTAGCTCCTTACAGTTCTGGATGCTGGAAGTCCAAGGCACCAACAGTCATGGTGTCTGGTGAGGGCCCACTCCTTACATGGCACCATTTAGCAGTTTGCATATGGCAGGAGGAATGGAAAGGCAAAAGGGGATGAACACTGTGTCCTTACATGGTGGAAGAGCAGAAGAGACTGAACCCACTATTCCTCAATCTTTATAACATGGGCCCTAATTTCATTCATGAGATGCCACCCTCCTAACTTAATCACACCCTAAAGCCCTCACATATTTATACTATTACATTGGTGATGAAGTTTTAACTTATACATTTTTGGGGGACACATTCAGACCATAGCATTCCACCACCACCCCCCAAACCCCACACCCAACAAACTTTGCAGATAGATCACTAATCTACTGACAGATATTGCCAATATCTCTGCTTTGGTCTCTAGAGGAGACACTGCTTTTATTGGAGTTACTTTCAAAATATAGACCAGGTCTTCCAACTGCT
>NW_012102354.1:2198541-2223552 GCF_000951045.1 Mandrillus leucophaeus
AAAAAAAAAAAAAAAAGACAATTCTTAAAGACCGTACACCTAAATCAGACTTCAGAGTCCCTTGGTGGATGAGTTCCTTACCTCGCTCCCCTACTGTTCATCACATGACAATAACTAGTCTACCTTATCCCCATTTTCCACCAATTACTAAAAATCTCCAGAACTTTCTACACTTTAGAATTCAGACCCAGCAAAACTCCCCCGATCCAGAAAGAGCTGTTGCTATCCCTAAGAAAAATGGTTAATACCTGCCTTACATCTGTGTAATCAAATGGGCTTTGCAAATCATTCTCTCCCAGAACAAAGGAATTCTCTGCCCTAAAGGCAAACTCCAGAAGCAGAAATGACTTATATCTTTTAAAATGGCATTTTATTTTTCTCTCAGAAATTGGTTGGCTCTGTCTTTGCTGGACACTCCATTATGCAGAGAATTTTACATGTTGCCATTGCAATTGCCCAGAAATTCAAAATCTTCACAACCGTTGGCCAGTTGTTTTTATATTTGTAAGTTGAGTGAAGTTGGGAACACCAATTTCCCTAAAATTTGGGTAATGAAGAAAGCACATGTGTTCCTGTAAGCCAGTGAGCAACATTCAACCCCTTACATTCCTGAAACTTTCTGATGAGTTTTTATTAGATTTTAGTTTTTACTCATCTCCTATTTCATAGACATAGCCTCTTCATCCTGTACCCTCAGTAAGGTGTAGAGCATGTTGGCCAAAGGCCAGAGGCACATTGTTCCTATTCTATTGTCTCTTCCTCCAAAATTCTAGAGCCTAAAGATAAGTTGAGAAAGCAGCTTTTTAGTGCTCCTGCCTAGTCTAAGTTCTGTCTGCCTTAGGCCTGGAAGTCCATCAGCAGGCCAGTAATCTTGCTCAGCTGTATATATTGATCAGATTATCAAAATAACAGCTGAATTGCCAATTCATTTCTGTCAACCTTGTTCCTTGCTCAGGACATACCACCTGGAAGGGGTCCAAACTGTCTTTCCTAACATTTATTGTGAAGGACAGCTGTCTCCGTAACTTCCAAGATCCCCTCTCACCAGCTGAGCTGGGATCCTGGACCAAACTCCCATATGCACTTATACCAGCTAGTGTCAATTTGCTGACAGCTGACATTTCTTCTTGCCAATCATTTATGATAGCATGGCCTATTTGGTTAAGAAATAATAGGACTTAGGAGGAGAAATAAGACAGAATGAGAGAGGAAAAAACTGTGATGCTAAAATTACAAAAAAAGCAGTAACTCAAATGACTGAACACATAAGGGCCAGGCTTTTGGATTATATTTGCAGTATGTCTGTTTTGTTCATGTTCTTCTCTCTCTCCCACTCTGTCTTTATCTCTGTCTCTCTCTCTGTCTCTCTCACTCACACACACCCCAAACATAAATAGTCTTATCATAACACAAGGCCACTAAACCCACCTTTATGGTTCACAAAGCAAATTCAATATTACCACAACATTCTTCCTTGCTTACCTGGCATTCATCATGATTCTCATTAGGCTTGTAGCCTTTTATGAGATTTACTAATATGGATGAGGAGTAGATTGGTAGATGACAGTTTATAAGTCCTTCCTTCCACTTTCCTCCCTCCCTTCCCTTCCCTTCCCTCCCTTTCTCCCTCCCTCCTTCCTTTCCTTCTCTCCTTTCTTCCTTCCTCTGTCCCTTTCTTCTTTTAAAAAACTGTCATTGAATACCTATCATTCATATTGTACTACTAAGTTTTGTGAAGGATTCCAAAAAGCATAGATGAAGATATCTTTGCCCTCAAGAATGTTGTAGGTTGGAAAATGAAATGCACAGGAAATGTTAAACATTAAATGTCAAATATTAATAACAATAGCAATACAGTATATGCCATAAGTTAGAGTAAGGACCATTACATTCCAAAAGGACAATACAGAGTAGATGCTCTGTGCTCAGAGCAGGGAAAGAGTGTGAGCTCAGGAGATGTTTTGCAGTAGTGATAGGACTGTGATAGAGCTTTTATGAAAATGTTTGGGATAAATGGAATTAAGGTAAAAGAGAAATAGGCAAAACTTAATAGGTAAAAGAAGAGTGTCTGTGGCTCAAGCCTGTAATCCCAGCACTTTGGGAGGCTGAGACGGACGGATGACGAGGTCAGGAAATCGAGACCATCCTGGCTAACCCGGTGAAACCCCGTCTCTACTAAAAATAAAAAAAATTAGCCAGGCAAGGTGGCAGGCGCCTGTAGTCCCAGCTACTTGGGAGGCTGAGGCAGGAAAATGGCGTGAACCCAGGAGGCGAGGCTTGCAGTGAGCCGAGATCACGCCACTGCGCTCCAGCCTGGGCGACAGAGCAAGACTCCGTCTCAAAAAAAAAAAAAAAAAAGTGTCTGTAAGCTTCTTCCTGTTAGAGAACATCTGTCTGTTAACCTCTTTAGAGCAGAGAATAAATATGCCTTTTGCCACTGAATGTTCAACAGAGGGCCTAAGTCCACACGGTATATGCTGAACAAATGCTAAATGCAAGGATAAGATTCCAAACAAAGCCACAAGAGCATCCACGCTTACTTCGTGTGTGTGTGTATCTGTATACTTTAATATGGAAGATTTAGGGAGCAAAGTGATTTGTTTTCTGCCTTGCTTTTACTACATCTATAATGGCTATTGAAGAGAGAGCTGTAAGCCACTGTCAAGGAAGAGAAATACTTTAGGGGAAGATAAGCGATGAGGACAGGGAGGTTTATTGCTCACAACTTACACAATTATAGACCCCAAACAAGAAGCCACCTTATGGCCCCAAGCTTTCTAGTTGTTTTTTTTTTTCAAGTAAAGTTGAATGAATAAGTTCCTAACATTCCCTTTTTAAGAGCTGTTCCTGAATTGGGAATATTTTATTACAATCAAGGGAACATATATCAGGATAAGGTAACTTGTCCAATTCTAGCCCAATACCACAGCCAGTAGTGGTCTATGAGGGAAAGTAGTCGCAAACCCACACCTGTCCAAGTTCCCAACTTGGAAAAAAAATTTTTAAGAAATAGTCTGTCAAACTGTTCTACTTTACCTAAGATTATGGTAGCTACATAGGAAATAAAACAATGATATTCTCTACCCCGAGACTTTTTTTTTTCCTTGTAGTGAGCTTGGTTCAATTTAGATGGAAGAATTGTCTTTTATCTTTCCTGCTTGTAAATAGTAATATGTAATCTGATTGGCTCAGCTGTCAATACTTTTACATTTCTTCCCTGACAGCATAGTTGCACATATGCCCCAAAGTTTGAGATCTTATTGCTAATTTGCCAGATTTATTGGGTTATTTTTTTATTACACTCTTCAGGGGCAAAAGTAGAAAAAAAATCCAATTTCGGATGCAGCTTTAATCTAGTGAATACTGCTGGAAACTAATAGAAATGCAGCCATAAATTCAACATGCATAAAGAGTGCTGGATGGGGGATGGAGATAGGAGATTTGTTCATGTCAGATTTAGAAAGCTGGCATCCACATTTCTCAATGATAGGGATTCAATGTAACAGGAAGCTACAGAAGTACACAAATGGCAGGGGATTTTATGACTAATCCATTTATTTTCTTGGGTCTACAACAATTATTACATGAGCTTGATGTTATGTTCTTTAATTATGAAGCTTCAGGTCCCAGGGTGCCCAAGGAGTGTACCTACTTCTCGTAAGACTCAGGACAAGAGGTTGCTATTGCCATCATGACATGCAATCTTGGGCAGCGCTCTTCAGTAATCCTGGCTATGAGGTGACTGTGAGGGGAAAAGACAAGTCATCCTGCTCAGTGCCCTCAGAACATGCTTTTTTTTCTTTCAGTATCTACAGTGCCTGGAACTGTGTCTGGACAAAGAAGACCTGAAGTACACATTTGTTGAAATGAGTCTGTTTTAATGTCTAGTAGGGGCTGGTGCTGTAACTTTACCCTTATGAGTTCAGCAAATATTCCTACACTGAGGGAATCTCCAGAAAAAATGAGTACTATAATGGTTAAGAGTACTATTATGGTTTGGACTATGATTTGTCAACTTGATTGGGTCTTCACCCAGATACCCAGAGAGCTGGTAAAACATTATTTCTGGGTGTGTCTGTGAGGGTGTTTCTGGAATAGATTAGTCTTCAAATCAGTAGACTGAGTAAAGATGATCTGACCTCACTCCCCAGTGTGGGCAGGCACCATCTAATCTATTGATGGCGGAATTAGAACAAAAAGGTGGAGAAAGGGTGAATTTTATCTGTCTTTCCTTAACCTGGAGCATCCATTTTCTGGTACCCTCAGACATCCAGAGACACTTGTGGCCCCTCCTGGTTCTTGGTCCTTAGGCCTCAGACTGTGAGAACATCAGCTCCCCTGGTTTGGACCTTTGGAGTCAGACTAAATTATACCACTGGCTTTTCTAGTTCTCTAGCTTGCAGATGGTATGCTGTGGGACTTCCTTGCCTCCATAATTGTGTGAGTCAATTCCCATAATAAATATATATGTTTATTATATTTATATATAAACATATAAAAATTATATTGTATATAAATATAGATGTATATAACATATATATGTTAAATAATAGTATATATTATTATATATTATATGATATATATTTACTTCTCTGTTTCTCTGGTTCTCTTTCTCTGGAGAACCCTGACTATTATAAGTACTACTTAATGTCCTATTTTCTCTAACTGAGCTGGAAGAAGCAGAAAAACAAATACATTCTTTCTTTGTCTTCTCTATCAGAGCTCTACATGAGTCCTGGTGAATTGCAGAATCCTTAAAAACTCTATTGCTTTTATAGAGTGTTTTTAAATGGCCTTTTTGAGTCCTGATCCTTAATCTACTCACTGAAATCATGCCTCTGGCCATGTTTAAAAGTCCTATATCTACACCAAAGAAGCCAAGTTTCTAATGTTCATGTCCAGAACACCCAGATGTAAACGGTAGTGAGAGAATATGCCATTCTGAGGCAGTTCCCAGAATGCTCTCTGCTATTGCATCCCTGTGCCTTAGCACATGCTCTGTCTAGAACTTTAGACTCTGCTGGTTACTGCCTATTAGTTCCACAATGCTCAGACCAGGCTCATGTCTTCTGGGAACCTTTCAGTGCACTCCACTCCGGGATAGGCACCATTCCTTTGTACTCCTATAAATTTCCATGTGTTCACAAACTTTATTACTTGCTTCTCTGATTAAGCCGTTGACTTTAGTTATCCTTACACACACATATATACACAGAATTATAAACTCTTTAAAAGCACACCATGTATTTTATTCATCTCTATTTTCTCTTTAATGACCACAACATCTGGCAGATCCCGGGGATGCAATATATATTTTTGAATTAAAAAAGTGAAGCTGTTCCAAAGACATTTTCCACTATGATTAGGCAAATGAAAATATGGTAGAAGGAGATAAAGAGTGGAAAGCCTGCTTTGGGTACTTCTTGGGTTGATCTGATTTGTAAAATCACTGAAGTCCTAGGTTAAGGATGGTGGGCCTGGTCTCTCTAGTCACTGGGATGATGCCTTCTCTTCTACCAAAAACTGTTCCGTTCCCATGAGAAGAATGGAACAGTTCTGGTCACTTTCCTGAGCATAGAGACAAACACTACCCCCAGATTATTCCGTACGCAAGAGGCTTAAGGACCAGGATATGCAAGGCCAGACTCACAATAAAGGCAAGGACAGCATCCTTTAGCCCCCAGTCTCACTTTACCATCTTGAGTACATAGTTGCACTGGATCTGTCCAGATGGGATGACTACCACTAATGGGAAAAGAAAGTATAGTGAATTATTTCATAGAACAAAACAACTTTACAACCCTGAGGGAAAATATAATACTGTTCCCACAAGCATATTAATACTTATTGAGCCTCTCTTGTTCAGATCTGTTTGAGGTATTATTCTGTAGGTTATGTGAGGTTGCATAGACAAGCAATGGTAAAAGATACATAACCTAGTTCCTTCTCTCCTGGGACCCTGAGCTTACAATATGGCCAATGACAGGGAACAGTACAAAGTCACATATGTTGACATATTTATTGAAAGGTGAATAAAATCAAATGTCATAAATGTGTGTTCAGTAAATTACCATGAGTAGATCTGATGAAAAAAGTCAGTAATGACTGAAGTTATCAAGAGCTGAGAGGTGAGGTTGTTATACTCTTCCGGTTCCAAGGACATTGCAGCCCTTCAGTCTTTGATTCTTACCATTAGACTTTCTCATACATGCCTCCAATCTTGTCTCCAAAGTTATCAAATATCTGGCATCTGGCTCATAGCTGCTATTTCTACCCCACTGCCTGCCATGTTTTGGGGGTGATTTCAAGGTCTGTGTGGGTAACTTTCCCCAAACCTTGTACTCTTTGTTTCTTAATCTACTCAATTTTAGTGATGTTCACATCTACTCATCTTCAGAAATTCTTACTTAGATCTATCTAGGTCCTGATGTCCCTGTAACTATTCCTACTCTAAGATTTTAAATCCAAGCTCTACGATCACTTAGGGAGAGAGAGGGGTATGGATAGACAAGAGGGCAAAGGCAGAACATTGAGGTGCCACAGCATTCAGACCTTGAGTAGAGGAGAAGGAGTCAGCAGAGGACAGTGAGACAGGAAGAAAACCAGGAGGGCATGGTATCACAGCAGAACAAAACAAGGTTTTTTGGAGACACAGTGGGGTCATTTGTGTCAATGCTATTGAGAGATTGATTAAGATAATGAGAGAAAAATGGCTATTGGATTTATTGATATGTTTGAGGTCAAAAGACAAAGTTACAACAAATTTCAAGATTCAAATTGGCTTTTATTTGTTATTCTAGAATAAGGCAACACTTCATTCTATAAAATAGAATGAGTTTTCTGATGAGCTGACCAGAGGTTGGTTTTACAGACCAAAAAGAGCAGAGGAAAGCAGAAATAGAGAACAAATAGCTGATTGGTCATTTCAAAGTTACTTTTATTGTAAAGGTTGAAGCTGAGGAGACTTCCTTATGACACCCACTAAAATTGGCCTGTTTAGGGATTTGGCTATTATTTCTCTCTCTCCTGATTTCTTGGAAAGTCAGTTAAACAGTTTGGTTTCAGCTTGGTGGCATGGAACTTCAGCATGAATGACTCCATTTTGGTTTGGTCTGTTGGGATCACAGTCCAAACCAATTGTCTCCTGTAAATTTTATTTAACACTGGTAATCTTGTAAAGTGCAACTTACAGCTTTCATAATGATATCCTGAACCAAGCACACCTCTGAGTAAAGACTCCTAGGAAGGTGCTACTGACTGGAGGCAGAAGGAACAGCAGAAAATGAACCAGCTTGTACACCATGGAGAGTATGATTTTTGACAAATTGAAATGACTAATCAATTAAAGAACAGATCCTGGGAGATTCTACTGAATCTTTAGACAATACTCTACAAATGTTGGAGGGAAATTAAGTAGCCTAAGGAGGTCAGGAGGACTGAAACAAGCATCAGTTGGGTAGAGACAGGTAGACAGTAGAACCCAACCAGAGTTCGAAGGACTAAAACTGAAACTAAATATTTCCTGAACATGTGCTGGTCATTGCTCATTAAATAAAGAGGAGCTGAAAATTGGATTTGATAAACAACTTCAGGGAGAGAAAGGGATATATAGAAAGGAAGAAAAAGATTTGAGGCTACAGAGAAATTCAACGGTTAATACTACACTCTGAAAGGGTTTTGTCAAAAGGCAGAACAAATAGATGGAATGTATGTAATCTCCTTAGCTGACCACAACCCTGTGTTCAGACTTTCAGTGTTTTGTAGAGAGATAAGAGAGATTAAAGCATTCTGCCTAAACAGACCAGGAGTGTCACACTCTCTTCTGAATTATAATTAGACCTACAAGAACAGTGTTGCTTTGGGCCAACTATTGAATTCTCTGAGCCTCAATACATCTATATGTAAATTGAGGGGTAGTTTACTCAGTAAGTCATAGGAAGCCAGTTACTTTCTCATCTTTTCACTGACCTGCCTAAAGGAAGATAATTATCAAACTGGCCAAACCCAGAACAAACTGTTCCAATGAGGCATATATACATTGCAATAGAGCTGTGGGCCCAGCAGAAGGGAGCCTGAAATAGCAATATCCAGAAAAGAGGTGCTGCTGAGACTCCATCTTTAGCCTCATGCATTATGCCTTTGTTTTAAAAGAGGCAAAATCTAAGGAAGGAACTGGAACAATTTGCTCTGGGCTGGTGACAAATCCTGTGGGCTGGTTCATGGCAAAAGGAGTTGCTATGTCGTTGTCAGTTCCCTCCTCTCTCTTTTCTGATGTGTCAAGACAATTCAAATACTTTTTTTTTTTTTAAACTTATGTGATCCTTTATTAAACATGAATTGGAGACATACTGTGTGGTGGGAATAGAAAAATAAACTTGGATGTCATGGTCTCTGCTCTTGAGGAACTCCCAGTCCAGTAAGGAGGATAAATATACATAAGAGAGTTAAAATAACTGGAGGTGCTATAATACCTTTATAGTGCTCAATGTGGGTATCTCTCCAAACTCCAGTTCACCTGGCCTGTATAGACAGTATAGATAATTGACCCTTGGGAGTTCTGTTTGTTAACTCTACCTACATCTATGTCTTCATTAGAGTCCTTAATTTAACATTGTGAGTTTGCCATCTGTAATTCTGGAAGAACTTTCAGAGTGCTATAAGTAGCAAACATTTTAAAGTACCTACTTTAAATCATGAATAATCCAGAAGACAGGTTTATTAGTGCCATTTCACAAATAAGTAAACTGAGGTTCTGAGAGTTCATGTGTTTGAACTGAGAGGTCCAATAAATTAACTGATTCAGTATATTTCAGAATCATTTGGAAGGTTTTTTAAAGTTGAGAGTACTGGTCTTTACCCCCTCATTCATTAGGTCTGGGGTAAGGCCTTAGAATTTGCATTTCTAACAAGTTTCCAGATGATGCTAACTCTAGTGGTCTGGGGCCCACACTTTGGGAACCACGGCTCTAGTGTTGAAGGTGCCTTTACAAAAATTATAACAATGAGAAAATTATGACAGTGAAAGAGATATGACATAGCAAACTCTATCTTGCCTTTATCTCCAAATTGTCCTAGGTCATTCCTAAACATGGGTCAAGCTGACTTTAGGAGAAATTTAGTTTATAGTTCAAATGATAATAGCCCTTTCCAAAACTAAACTACCTTTGTAAAACTAATGAAATACCACCAGGTTAGGAGAATGAGAGGGGTCTCAATTCTATAAGTGTAGCTGAACAATTACCAGTCATGATTCTGGAGGTCACAAGATTTGCAACTTCCCTAATTACTCCTGTAAATAACATCACTATTGTAGAGCCTAAGATTGACCTTTTAAGATATCTTTTCAGACTTTTGCATTTCTAACTGTGACTCCACTCAGACCAGCATCTCCTCTGTGCACCCCCCCCAAAGGTGGACTCTGTGCATGAGGACCATTTTCCACACCGCTGTGATTTCATCCCCAACCAATCAGCAGCACCCATTCCCTAGCCTCCTACCTATCAAGCTGTCCTTGAAAAATCCCAGCCTCTGAATTTTTGGGGAGGCTGATTTGTATAATAATAAAACTCCAGTTTCATGTTTCACCAGTTCTATGTGTATTAAACTCTTCCTCTATTGCAAGTCCCTCGCCTTGATAAATCAGGTCTATCTGGGCAGTGGGCAAGAAGAACCACTGGGTTGTTATAGTATTTGTTAGTATCTGGCAGAGTACGTTTATGAGACCAAGTCTGTCTGCCTGTGATAACTATGTCCTTTCTACTATACCATACTTTCTCTTCTTGCATTAGCATTGTTCTTAATGTTTCTTTTATGGAAGCTTAGCTTAACAACAACAAGAAGTTACATGGAATTAATTTTAGCAAATAGGGACACTCTACTGCCTTTTCAAATGGAATTACCATACATTCCAGGACGCCTAGGATAGTTCTGTTTTTTGTCTATTAATCTGGCATTTGCATATTAGTTTTCCGTTTTCCTCCAATAAGTGTTCAAGGTTAGATAATACATTATAGGGCAATTCTACTTTTAGAGATTCACAGCTCAACAACTCACATTCTTATTTTAAAAACTCCAGAAAGTACTTCAAAAGGTTTTTGAACTTCATTTAACCCAGTGTTCTCAAATTTATGTAAGCATGGGACCCTTTTATTCTATGCAGGTAACATCTTTCAATACTTTGGTGAATGCTGACCTACATGCATTTTTTGTGTTATCTTTTTAAGTACGTGTACAACTCCTAAGCATTATATATGAAAGTGGACTCCTAAGCATTATATATGACACTCTATATCCTTCTAGGGCACCTTGCTGGGTGCATGCCAGGCTCCCAGTTTGTTAATTAAAACTGATTTAGGCAAAAACAAATCCCATATATTTTTAGTAGAAATGTTATGGGACAGGGAAACATTTCAGTATTCACTCACACTCTACAGAGATGTGAGCTGTGAACAGAGCACTGCATCTGGGGGAAAGCAAACCTAAGGGGCCATATCATCTTTCAACTCAGCTCTAATCTTCTGAGGTGAAATAGACAAATAAGAGCTTCTTTACACCAATAGGCTTATGATTATGAAACCCATCATCCTGGAAACTTCCTCTTTTAGTAAACCAATGAGAGAGGAAGGTGTCTCAACCTTGGACATATCCATATCCATGCTGGTTGCTGGGTGATCTTATCACCTTGCTGTTTACTGATAGGTGGAAACAAAGGGCAAGGAATGCTATAGACATCACACACTTGGGGTTAGAATGGACTTTGTTCACTGACATTATTCATTAAAATAAACTAATAAACCTAAAATCTCATACTTATATAGAGCTTGCTAGGTGTCTGGCACTCTGAAGAACTGTTATACATACATGCATATACACCCACACACACACGCCCCTCAGCCTTTTCCTATTTATAAAAGTGGATTTGTAAGTTTCATAGGTTGTACAATCAGTGTACACACGAGCCAGTTATATTTCCAAAGACAGAAATCTTCCTTCATCCCAAGTCTACTTCTTAATACCCAATAGACAATTCTCAAATGGCTGTCCAAATGCCAAGGTGTAATTTGACAACCAGTCCCAAATCCACATTCTCTTTAAAGATGAATTTAATCACTTTTCTTTTGTTAACTTTCTTAAACTCATGAATCAACTTACACACCCTCTCTAGGATGACTTCCTTCAACCTCTGTCTGGGCTTATAACCCTTCTGTATGGAGGGAGGGAATCCTGGGCTAAGCTCTAATGTATCACTTATGTTACATTGAAATTGTCTGTTTATGACATCTGTCTCCAGTGAGTTCCAGACAGGGATGATGTATTGCTCATTTATGCACCTAGTGTGACCAGGGTCTAACAAAGTACCTGACACATAATTTTTGCTCATTGAATATGTGTTGAATCCAACTGAGCTTTCTATAGGGGGTCTCATCTGTCATTGAACTCATAGAACACATTGGTGATATTTCAACATGGGTGAAATGACCCCTTAAGAAGGTGAATAGTAATACTTAGAAGGCGATGATAATGTAGAAATTAAAATGATTGTATCTTCCAAAGGGCCACAGTACATAAACAGATGTACAGTATATTTTGGAATTACAATTTCATGGCAGAGTGTGATTTTTATTAAAATGGTTGAAAAGGCTGCTTGCCCGGTGATCATTGAAAAAAGGCCGAGAAACACTGCTCCTTAATAGTGTTTCTAGAAAAATGGCCAAGAGGTCATCCCTCCAAAACCATCTTGAGAGTTTGCTAAAATGTGGATTACAGGCTCCACTGCAGATGTCCTGCCTCACTCACTTGGTAGGGGACAGAGACTGGCACAGAGTAGGTGCTCAGTAAGTGTCTGCTAAGTAATTGTTTGCTCTCCTAACTTCCCATTTTCAGAACAATGAGAGGACATCTTTCTTGTAAAGATTCATTCTTGTCAAGTAAGGTTTGCATCTTGCTGACTTACATTCCTTGCATTCATTACTCAAGGAAAACGAGAGTCCTAGTTGATCTATTGACAATGGGACAGCATTCACAATGTGGGAAAAATCATGTTTACTCAACTTTGGCTGGGTTAAAATGTTAAGCTGGGGTAAACACCACATTCTCAGGCCCCACTGTAAACTTCAGAATGTGTGGTAGGAAAGAAGTCTAAAATTCCTTTCTTTCTGTCCTCAGCCAGAGGTCACTACTTCTAGAAGTTCCTACTTGCCCCGTTATCACATGGCTTAACTGCTCCAAAGGGCCTCAGCTGAGCCAGGGAAATCAGCTTTTTAAAGGCAATACAAACTTGTGTGAATCACAAAAAGACATACTGAGAGTCTCTTCAGAGGGTGTCAGAAGGTTATGGGTGGCTTCTTTTCTATATCCAGTTATCAGTATTCCTGCCAAGGCTAGCAGTGCCTTCTTCCTTTTCTCCCTTGGGTGAGCTCTTTCATCTCCCTCTTCTTCCACCCTAGTTTTTCCTTCTGCTATATACCTTGATCTGTTTATTTCCTTCATTCCCATTCAGTGTGTCTGCTTTCCTTTGGGCAATTATTCCAAATTATTTAATAGATGTTCCATTTTTTTTCTTGTTCATTTCATTCCCTTGTTTTCTTTCCTTGTTGGTTTGTCTGGGTTTCCTTCTGCCCACATATGCAGTGCATCCAGCATTTCTCCTCTTTCTAAACCTTAAACCATGGTGGATTGTATCTGAACACCAGAGAGGGGAGATGCAGCCCTAGGTGGGTGGTTAGAGGAGGAGCATGCATCAGTGACCTGCTTTTAGGAGATAACTGATTTGATCATTTTTCCTGAGGGCACAGTAGGCAGCCTATAATCAGTAATGAAGATTCATCTTTCCATCAATGTGCTAGACTGCACAGAACTTGGGTTCATTGTGTCTGCAGTTTCCTAACTTTTTCACTGAGCCTTTCTCCTGGCAACTCTGGGTCAAAGTAAAAGGAAAGTAATTTCATTGTTAAGAAAAATTCTGTTCTTTTGAAGTTTTTATGTTTGTCAACAGCTGGAAAAGTAGTTTTCAAAAGAAGAAAGTCCTTTTTTCCACATGGCTCCACACAAATACACACACCCTCATACACATTTGGGAAACTCTTGACATTAGATAAGTTCAGCCTTTGGTAATCTCTTCCTAAGTGCTGTCTTTCCTTCCAGGAGCCTAGCCATGGAAGGCACCCAATGTATCCCCTAGGCTTCTCTCTCCAAATTGGAAGAAAAGAATATTGTAGGATAAAAACGGCTAGGTATGGAATGAGAGCCTCCTACCAAGGAAGACTGCAATTAAGAGGCACAAAAAGGGAACCTAAACCACTCTAAGCATTTCAATTTTCAATTTTCTGGCAATCCAGTTTGGGAGAGACTTTAGGGGTAGTGACAGTTACATTGATATTCACTAAATCCTTGCTGTTATTTTCTGCTACTTTAGCAGTAAACTGAGGAGGAACCAGCCACGGGCATTTTGATGTCATCTGACAGTTGCCGCTTAGACTGCTCTTTGGCCTAACTTTGTGATAGGGATGCTACCCAGTTGGGTACTTGTGAGTACTTCATCCAAGTTGACATTCCGTCTGTGGCCATTTACATCCTATTTAATCAAGTATGAAGCTTATTCATTCAACCAATGTGTTCTCAGTCCCTGTATGCAAAGCAAAAGGAAAGTCTCACTGAGTGACATACAAAAAAATCTAGTCTTTTGTCTCTGCATTCATGGCTAAGTCTCTGTCCTCTAGTAGGAGAGATAATGTATTCCGGTATTCACTAAATTGTTCTCTTTTTAGAACACTAGAGGCACACGGTGGTGTTATTGAGTATTTGTTGGGGGGAATGAGTTCTAGGGTGAAACAAATGGGGGAAACAAGAAATAACACTGGGAAAATCACTGGGAAGTTAAAAAAAAGTTTCTTCACTGCAAAGTCTTGCAGTAAAGTCTTTGACTTGCTAATGACATAGGAGCTGATCCTTTCAGAGTTTTTCCAGATTTTACCTTGGGAAAGGCTGCCTAGTCCAATGTAGATAGTGGTTAAGTACTGCAAGAGAGATATCACAAATTTGGTGTGAGTGAATAGAGGACTATTTTGATGCCTGAAAAATCAATAACTCTAGAGAGAACATGGTATTTAAGTTGAATTATTAAAAGGTGGGTAGAATTTGGAATTGGGATTTGTGAGGGCACAACATGTAGAAGAAGGGCACCTGAAGATAAAATTAGAGAGGTAGAAAACTTGACACACATGTGAAAGATTAGGTGAGGTGGACAGAAGAATAGCTTGTGGAAAAGTCAGTGGTGGTGGATGAAGGCTGGAAAGATGAATTAAAATTCTGGAAGATTTGACTCAAATGAAGAAGGCTTTTTTTTGTATTTGTTTTACAGTAAAAATGATAAGCACTTCCTTTCTAGTCTAAAAAATCCTCCAGAAACAATGACCAGCACAGAGTTTAAAAGCATAGGTAGTTTAAAAAACTACTAGAAACTTAGTAGTTTGTGTCCTTGAAGAAGCTGTGTCACATTGTACTGATTCTCTATTTTCCATCTGAAAAACAGGTGGAGGATCATGATGACTCCTTGGGTTACTGTGGTCACGAAATGAATGTTCCATGTAATATGTTTAGTACAGCATCTGATCTATATGTGTGTGTGTGTATATTCTCTCTCTCTCTCTCTATATGTATATATATACACACACATATATATATATATATAACCTAGCAAATATTAGTTGCTTGAATTAATACTTCCTGTGAAGAGAAGAAAAGTATAAACAACAACTATAGGTAATTTTTTTAAAAAAATGTAAAACACTGGCCAATTCCACCTGCTTTGACCAGCATCTGTTAATTCTTTCATTTGTAGATTTCCTGTGACCAGATTTACATCTATACTTACAAATTTCAAATACAGAAATCTGGACTTGTCATGTCTCATTTTCCATCTTTGGAAATTTTGCTTTTGGTAATATCTGCTCTATCTTTATTGAGTTTGTGGTACAACCATCTCTCTTATATATCCTATAACACATACATACACACACACACACACACACACACATACACACACACACACACCCCACAAGCTTATTGTGACTCTTACTGACATAAAGGTTGTGTGGCACATGATTTACAAATCTAGTAAAATAACCAATATTCTTTATGGTAAATTCCATAAAGCCAATTGATTAGTATAAAATGTTTTTGTTGAAGTCATAGACAACCTATGGTTGTAGTTGATGAACAAGTACATTTCCAACCTAAATATTGACTGAAATTTCTCTTTACATTCAGGAGAAAGATGAAAGTAAAACAATGAAAATGCATATAAAAATTTGTTTATCCATGACATAAACTTTTTTGTTGAGTCAGATAAAGTTTTTGAATATTGAAAGAATATTTCTTCAACTTTTTGTGCCATTGATGTGTGAAAACTACAGAATGACATACAAAGTTAAATGAGCATTATTACTATTTTCTCCATCACTTAAATCTAGACAATCAACAAAACAATAAACTAAACCCTGATTTTAGGGTTTGCTAGTTTCTGTAATATGGATACTTCTACCACGGCCAATTTGAATAAAAGTAAAAAGTAGTGAGTTAATAAGGAAGTGATGGGTTTTAAGAATTTGTTTTAAATATAATTTAGTTGTAAATCTACAGAATTTAATTTGAAATAATGCTTAACAACTGACTTTTGTAATTCCTAAAAATTTAATAGTCAGATATTGAGGGTAATCAGATATTGATGTTGAGGAGATTTTGCTAAAACTGAATTTTATAAGGAAGTGCACAGATGGGCTTAGGAGAAGGTTCTGGAGTCTGACTAGTTTGGCCGACAAAGGAACCTTTGTCACATTGAATTAGTTTGAGTTGGCATTTATGTTTATGGTACTGGGAAAATGTTCTCATGGTTGAGATGTTGGAATAGCCCTCTCCTGCTCTTCCCTCAGCAATTTCTTGCATTGTGAAAGAAAAATTTTCTGCTTTGATTTTCCAGCACAGACCTGCCTCCACTAGTGCTATTTTAATTTGGTTCTACAACACCCCTCAATCCTGCCTGCTCTAATCTCATCACAGCATGTTCCAATAACATTTCTTGGCTCATGTTTTTGCTACTTGGCATCAGCACCTCTAAAATGATTGCAGTATTTCATAGAGAGGCACATGATCAAGTACTAGGTGAAACATCACAACTATGGTCACTGTTTTGGGGGTATTCGGGCTTTAAGTTTCTGAAACAAATTTCATGCATGGAGATTTAGCCATTTCACTTGCATTATAATTTCATTTAATGATTAACTTGTAGTTCCAGGTTATGTCATTAAAATGTGTCCTTTCTGGAAAATGTCAATGATAACCTGCCATGATTTATCCTTAGGACCTTCTCTAAAATGCTACATGTAAATGAGGAACATCTGAGTTTGAGGGCATCATTTCTCCCATTTGATACTTTTTATAAAGCTGCATCACTCTCTTTGTAATGAACAAGTGACTGAGGCCAAATGGAGGAATTTTTCAAAGCCCTTCTAAAAGCAAAGAAATACAATTGTCTGTATACCAACCACATCCTGCTGAGGTTAGCGTTAATCCTCACGACTAAAAATGGAGATATAAGTATCTATTACATAGGTGTGGCTATCCACAGCACATTTCAACTATGGAAAAATTAGTCCCCAGGTTTAAATACCTCTGCGTTTCTCCCAGACTGCTCTTCAAAATGATGCAATGGGTTATTGGGATCTGAATTCCTAAGTAGGCTGTCCTTCAGGACAATGTTTAAAGGTATATTTCCCTCTCTAGACTACTTCCACTGGAATCTCCTGAACTGATCTGTGTTTTTATTTCTTAGAATATACTTGTGGTTTTCAATTTGAACTGTTTTTGTTTTTTGTTTTCAGTCCACTATTACAAAGGCTTTTCTGCAATGTCATTCCAAACTACAGCACAGTGATTATTTATATCATTGGCAGCTTGTCAGTGCCTCTCATGTGTTTGGGGTTCTTTTCTTTTCCCTCCTCCCATCTTATGCAAAGACAAATGTTATCCCTCATCTTAAAGTTTAATATGGATGGTGAAATCCCATGATCTCAAAGGCAGTGTAGTAATTTTTATGAGCATTAATACCTGCATTGTTTATAGAGTACAGCAGGGATGAGTTTGCTCATCACCACATGCAGGCTGAGAAAATTAGAACAAGTGCATGCTTAATCATTTCCCAAATAAATAGAAATGCCATCTTTCTCAAATGTTCCTCTGAGAAGGATGTGCTGAATGTTAAAAATATAGGTATCCAATTACCAGATGAAAACTGAGCTACATGTTCACTGTATCCTTCACCTAAAAAGTTCCATACATAAGGACCTTGCCATATTTTTAAACTTTTTCTCCTTCCTTTCTTTCTCCTTCCATGTATCCTTCTAGGCAATTAAGTGATTTGCCTATTGGCAGTTCAATACGCTTTTGATAGAATGGACCCATTTGTTACAAAGAAATATGCCTAAGGCTTCCTCTGGGATTCACAGCTAAGGCATGGGTGCTGCAAATATAATATGGGGTAATACTCAAATGTTGGAGTCAAGTATTCACCCATCTCCTTTTTCTCTGACCGACCAATTGTGACTCTTTGCAGGGATGAAACAATGGCCACTATAAACATACAAAATATTGAATACTCATCTTAAATCTGTCTATATCTCTCAATCTCCATAACCAAACTCATCTGTATTATTATAATAACTTCCTAATTAGTTCGTTTGCTGTTTATGTTTGTTGTTTATGAAAGATTTGTTTCTCTCTGACTAGAAGGTAACTCAATGACATGGGGTCATTGTGCATTAGTGCAGAGAGGCTCCTCTACCATATATTCAGCTATACACATTTCATTGTGCAGATACTCCATGGTTTGCTTAGCTGGTCCTTATTTGTAACCATCTTAGTTATTTTCAATCAATTGTTGTTACAAAAAATGCTATAAATTTACATACACATAATTTCATATAAATTCCCCCAAATAAGATTGCTGGGTTAAAGGGAAAATGTGTATTGAATTTTGTCTCTAAAAATATTCAAGTCCTAATATTTAGAACCTGTGAATGTGGCTTTAGTTGGAAATAGGATCTCTGAAGATGTAATCAAGTTAAGATAAGGTTGTACTGGGGTAGGCTGGGCCATAATTCAATGACTGGTGCCCTTATAAGAAGAGACAAAATTGGACAGAGATACACATGGAAAAACACTGTGAATACAAAGGCAGAGACTGGAGTGATACATCTACTAACCAAGGAAAAGCAAGGATTTACAGCAACCACCAGATGCTAGTAAGAAGTAAGGAAGGATCCTTCCCCAGCACCTTGATTTCAGACTTCTAGCCTCCTGAACTGTGAAATAATAAATTTCTGTTGTTTTAAGCTGCCAAATTTGTGGCACTCAGTTATGGCAGCCCTAGGAAACTAATATAATGCCTTTGTAATTTTGATAACTATTTCTAGATTATGCTCCATGGACATGGTATCATGCTGTCCTCTCACTAGCAAAGCAAGGCAATGGTTCCTGTCCTTCAGCCTCACCAGCAGAGGGTAATGTTAAACTTCTGGATAGCTTATTATCATCTATCGGGTAGGCATCAGGGTAGTTTCCATCAATGTAGTTTTAATTTATCATCAGTATAGATTTAATTTATATTTTCCTTCTTATGAGTGTTTTGTCATTAAGGGCTATTAATATCTCTTTTTCTGTGAATACTGTTTATATTTTTTGTCTGTTTTTTTCTGTTTGGCTATTGTTGTTTTGTTTCAATTCATAATTATATTAGAGGATTAATTCTTTGTGGCAGATTTTGTAAACATCTTTTCCAGTTTATCATTTGTCCTTTAAAATACCAATTCGCTAAATTTTTGTTTAGACAAATTTATTAATAATTTATGTGGCTTCTGGAATTTGAATTGTTGTTAGGAAAGATTTCTCTACTCCTAGTTTATAAAGGAATTCATCCATGATCTTTTTTTTTTCATCAAAGCAGTTCATTGGAAATTTTGAAAGGATAAAGTTGGATTCAACTTTATCTTTTTCCAGATGGTACATAGTTTATTTCAACACCATTTATGCTTGAAATGTTACCTTTATCATATACTGAATTCTCATATATGTTTGGATCTATTTCTGGAAATTCTATTTTGTTATATTGGCCTGACTTTCTATTCATGTGCCAATAGAAACCTGCCTTACTTTTTGAAGTTCTGAATATGTTTTAATATGTAAGCCGTCTAGTCAATTTTACCACTCAGTCTCTCTAATGAACCCACTGCAATTAAGCCTCCATCTACATCACTGTACCCAAACTGCGGTCATCAAGATTTCCAATGAACCCCACGTGGCTAAGACAAATGGTTTGTTCTCAGTCCTCAACTAACTAGATTAGTCAGTGACATTTGACATAATTGAAGAAATCCTTCTGAAAATAATTTCTTCAATTACAGTCTTCTCTCTTGGTTGTCTTACTACTTCACTGGTTGTTTCTTCTGAATCTCCTTGCACATTCTTTTCATTTCTCTGATCTGCACATCCCTTATAAGCCCCATGGCTTAGGCTTCCGACATCTGTATTCTCTCCATATTCATTTTCTGAATGATCCCATTTAGGGATAGTACATTAAATACCATCTGTATCCTAAAGACTACCATATTTTATATCTTTAACCAGGTCCTCTCCCATGAACTCAAGACTCATATATCTAATCGTTTATTCAATGTTTCTACTTGTACTTAAAAATTACTCTCTTGAAGACTCAATTCATCATTTCCCTCTACCAAATATGTTCCTTTTATCAAAAAAAAATATATACAAAATCTTAACTCTTTTTTCCCTGTCACACCTCACATCGATTACATAAGCAAATCCTGTCAGTTCTAACTTCAAAATATTTCTGGAACCCAACCTCTTAACATCTTCACTGCTATGTTCTGGTCAAAGTCCAGTCCTCTTTTGAGAGAACTGCTGTAATACCCTCCCTGCCTGGTCTCTGCCTCTCCATATAGTCTGTTCTTCCCACTGCAGTCAGATTCCTTATAAGATATATGTCAGATCATGTTGCTTTTCTGCTTAAAATTCTCCACAGGAATATCCATCTCACTTAGAGCAAAGGAAAGGCCAAAGTCTTTGTATGACCCAAAGGCCCTAAAATAATGTAAGCTTCACGATGACCTGATCTCCTTCCACACTTTCATATTCATTTCCAGCTGCAGTGCCTCCTTGTTGTTCCTCATACCTGCTAGCTACTCTTTAATATTTTATTTCATTAAATCCTCACAATCCTACCATGTGGGGATCATCCTCACTTTGCAGATGATAAAGGGACACACAGAGAGTATACTATTCTTCCCAAGTCTGCATCATTAGTAGTAGAAGAACAAGGCCTCTGATATGGTTTGGTTCTGTGTCCCCACCCAAATCTCACCTTGAATTGTAATTCCCCAAATCCCCACTTGTCAAGGGTGGGACAAGGTGGAGGTAATTGGATCATGGGGGTGGTTTCCCCAATGCTGTTCTTGTAATAGTGAGTTTTCTCGAGATCTGATGGTTTTATAAGTGTCTGGCATGTTCCCTGCTTGTACTCACTCCGTCCTGCAGCCCTGTGAAGAAGGTGCCTGCTTCTCCTTTGCCTTCTGCCCTGATTGTAAGTTTCCTGAGGAACTCTGCAGCAATGCAGAACTGTGAGTCAAGTAAACCTCTTTTCTTTATAAATTACCCACTCTCAAGTATTTCTTCAGAGCAGTGTGAGAATGGACTAATACAGCCTCTAACGCAGATCTCTTTGGAAGTTAATTCTAAATACTTCCTTTTTTTTTCCTATTTTTTTGAGTCAAGTTCTCTCTCTTGACCAGGTTGGAGGGCAATGGTGCGATCGCAGCTCACTGGGGTCAAGCAGTTCTCCTACCTCAATCTCCTGAGTAGCTGGGACTACAGGCATGTGCCACCACACCCAACTAATATTTGTGTATACACACATTGATTGATTGATTGGTATAGACGAGGCCTCACTATATTGCCCAGGCTCTTCTTGAACTCCTGGCTCAAGTGATGCACCCATGTCAGCCCCGCAAAGGTCCAGGTTTACAGGTGTGAGCCACCATACCCAGCCAATTCTTTCTATTAAAGGAAATTTCTGGTTTGTAGTTATATCTCTGTTGCTGTGTTACCTGGAGCACCTCTCTGAGTAACATATCTTGGCCTTGGTTTATTCACCTACAAAATGAGGACTTTGGTCTAAGTGTTCTCAAATTTCCTATTCACTCAGAGGCTTAATAATTTCATGACTCTGGAAGAGTCCCTGATACTTCTCAAAGAGAGGTTATTAGTGATTTTGGTGAGATGAGGAGGATGAAACAAAAGATGAGAAGATGTTAGTGCAGAGAAAAACTTACTATAGCAGAAGGGAAGAGGTACTAAAGGCTTGTTTTTTAATACTCAGGAATTTTTTTCTAGGTTTGTCCCTCTTGACTGTGGGGCATTTCAATTCAGTGTCCATATGTGAATAAACTAACTTGCCTTTACCTGTTACTCTTGTCATCACCTCCATCGTCAGATCAGACAGTCAGCATGTGGAGAAAGGTGAAAATTTATTTTTATCCAGGCTCATGAAGCTTAAAAGAACTGTTTCCATTTCTTAAGTTAGAAGGTTTGTCTAGCAACCCATCTCCCTAATTCTACTTATATCAGGATAAAAGTTAAGTCACTCCAAAAGATAATGGTGTACCTATTATCTACTGTCTCAGTATCAATTCCATCAGAGAGCCAAGGGGACAACACATTGGTTCCTGACTCTAAATCTATCCATGCTATCATACCAACATTCTTGCATCCTACTCACCTGAGGCAACTCTTCCATAGTTCTCTAGGGTTTGTCGGGTGGCTATGACATCATCCACTTGGGTTTAGTGCTGCTGCTGCCATTTCCTTGTGATGTCATTTGCTCTGTCTATAGTTGGGGCTCCTCTCTCCTAAGGGCTGACTCTATAGCCTTGGGGGTAAGGCCTTCTAAAACTTTCTCCAGTCTTTCCTCTAGTTTCCTACAATGCTATCCATACTATCATTCTTTATCTTATTTATTCATGATGAATTGTTTTTTTCCTTCTAGGAGCCTGAATAGTTTCACTAGAGACTAGGATAGAAGCTAATTTGATAGAGTATAATGTATTACTACTCCATGCGTCTGTGGTAGAAATAAAACTACTCAACTTTGAGAGTACACAAGAATTGCTGCATTTTTGTTGTTGTTGTTTCTTTTCAATCAGATTAAATCTAACTCGGAGCCTCAGTCCACATACATAACAAAAAATGTAAGCTCACTTTTCACTGGGGAGCCCTCCATGAACTGAAATAAGCAAAGTTTCTCATTTAGAGATTTCACGTGATCAAAAGAGTACCTACCTAGGTCCAGCTTTCTGAGATCTCATGGCTGCCAAATAGCTGGTCAGGGAGCTGCATTTCTATGCACTGCAATGTGACTGGAAGCCCTGGGGATGAGAAAATATTTAATAAAAGTTTATGTAAAATAATAAATGAAACAATTAGTAGATAATTTCAGATTTTCTTTCCTATATAACTCTGATCCCTACTTTCCTTTAGAATCAGTTCAAATTCCCCACATCTGTTTTCTGTGGTCTGCACAGTGGTAAATGACACTGTAACATAAGACCAGAGAGCTCTGTGCTTTACCTGTCATAGCCCACTACCCTGGTAGGTAGGTAGAGGCCACTGTTTCTTCCGCTTTATAGAGATACAGACATTTTAAATACTGGGTGCAAGGTTGAACAGATTAAATAGCACAGCCAGGATTTGAGCCCAGATGCTGTGGTGCCAGAGTTCACCCTCTGAACACATGCCACTATTAATCTCACATCAGCCCAAGAATTTGGCAGTCTTCTGACTCGCACTTTACAATAACAGAACTGAGGCAGGTGTGGACTCTGTCTCTTGCTCATGATTACTCAACTATGAAAGGGAGAATGAGTCCAGACCCAAGCCTAGATCTTCCAATCCCATAGCCCTCATTTTTGGTTTCTCTTTAATCCTTGCTGGTATAGACTGGTTGTTTCTCTGAACAAACAAAATTTATATGTTAAATACTAACCCTCAATATGATGATATTTGGAGGCAGGGCTTTGGGAGTTGATTAGGTTATGAGGGTAGAGGCCTCATAAAAGGGATTAGTGATCTCATAAAAGAGACCAGAGATAGCCTGCTTGCTTTCATGCCATGTGAGAACACAGTAAAAAAGACTGCTGTCTATGAACCAGGACACTGTGCCACTGTCTTGACATTGGACTTCTCAGCTTCTGGAACTGTGAGAAATCAATGTCTGTTGTTTATAAATCACTCAGTCTGCAGATTTTGTTATAGAAGCCCAAATAGACTGAGACACCTGCATTTCTCTTAGTTCCTCTTGTTATAGAAAAAAGCAGATTCCCTTGAGAGGGTAATGGGGCACTCTGTCTTCTGTGTATCCCCGAGCTCACTCTTACATGCAGAGATGAGTCCAGGTGGGAGGAGCAGGGCTAGGAAATGTGTGCAGTGGAGGAACCCAAGGGGATCCAGTGACTAAGGTCACCTGTGCCTCATGCATGCTTTACCACAACCCTACTTCTTAGCATTTATAATCAGACACAGGCCAACAAGATGTAGACAAACACCTAGAGAGATAGAGACATCCCTTGTAGAGTACACCAAGAGACAATACTCTGTCTCGAGCCAAGTTAAAAATATACTCTGTTTACAGCACACACACCCTCCCATGTGCTGCAGTATCTCAGAAACAGAGGCAGAATTTAATCATCTCATCCTCTCATGTGAAGGTCTCTATGGTTTAATATGCACACATCACAGATTTCAAATTTTGCTGCTGAAATTCAGTCTTCAACAGAAACCTAGCTGTCTCTTTGACTTGAAATGTGTTCTAAAATGTATAATAAAGGTCTATTGAAACCAATAAAGCATCTCCAGAAAACGCACACAGCCAATTCTCTTTTTCATAAATTCAATTTGTATTATTTGGTTGAAGAGACTGTTCTCTGAGCCCTGACATAAGTGAGTGCTGAGCTGCTGACACTCAGTCCAGAGTCTGCATGGAAAAATAATCTCTGGGAAAAAAAAAATCACGTATAATTATTGATCTCATTTGTTAGGTTTGTCAGGCCCTGCCTGGCTCTACCTCTGTACATGCCTTTTCTCTCCACAGCTGAAAGCTGCTTGACCAACAGGGTTGGTCCTTCTATAATCCTCAGATCCAAGACACTCCAGCCCACCTCTAGTTGGGATGCGATTGTGTGTGTTTGTGGTGGAGGGGGCTTGACCCTGGAAGGAGACTGCTTCTGGAGTGTGCCCTCGTTCTCATAAATACACCCATGTTGTTTCTAAGATCTAGTCCTCACATTGTATATTGATTCCAGCACAGAACTCCCAGCTCCTTCTGCTCAAGTCCCTGTTTGCCTTCCTGTTTAGTTCCCTAATTCTGCACAGAATGGAGAAACCCACCTGCTTATGCTAATCTTAATCTTGGTACTATTCGTATTTTGGGCCTGATAACTCTATTGTGGGAGCTGTCCTGTGCATTGCAGGCTGTTTAACCCCTACCCACTCGATACCAGTAACATCATTACCCCAGTCATGACAGTCAAAAATGTCTTCAGATATTGGTGAATGTGCCCTGGAGGGGGCAAAGCAAATTGGTGCTGGTTAAGAATTCGTGTTTTAATTCAATCCAGGGATAAGTGCACTTTCTTTGCACCCCAGTGTGGTTGCCAGCAATTGCCAAGAGGCTTCTATGACCTCAGGGCTGACCAATACAAATACAATGTAAGCCCTTAATGTGAATCACCAATGTCATTTTAAATTTTCTAGTTACTGGGCGTGGTGGCTCACATTTGTAATTTCAGCAATTTAGGAGGGTCAAGGCAGGAGGATTGCTTGAGCCCAGGAGTTTGAGACCAGTCTGGATAACACAGTGAGACTTCGTCTCCAGAAAAAAAAAAAAAAAAA
>NW_012102354.1:2223602-2226117 GCF_000951045.1 Mandrillus leucophaeus
TAGCCATATGTGGTGGCTCATGCCTGTAGTCCCAGCTACTCTGGAGGCAAACTCAGAAGGACCGCTTGAGCCAGGGATGATGAAGCTGCAGTGAACTGTTATCACACCACTGCACTTGAACCTGGGTGACAGAGTGAGACCATGTCTCAAAAACAAATAAATAAATATAAATAAGTAAATAAAATTTCTAGTAGATACATTAGCAAAGCAAAAAGGAATAGGTAAAATTTATTTTCATGCTATATTTTATTTTATCCAACACATTCAAATTATTGTTCTTATTGGTAAGTCTTCAACATCAGGTGTGTATATTATGTTTATAGCACATCTCAATTTGGATTAGACACATTTCAAGTGCTGAGTAGCCACATATGGCCAGTGGCTACTGTATGGGCAGCACTAAAGTAGATTTCTAAAATACCCACTCCTCTTCAATTCATTCTGAGAATTAGAATCTTAAAGTGATAAGCCCCAGTAAGCATGGGACTTTGGTGTCAGAAATACCTGGTTTAAACATTTCTATATCTGACACTGTGAGCTTGAAAGAATTGATGTCTTTGGACCCAGCTTCAATATTTGTGTTAGGGAAATAATAATAGCTGCTTTTTAAAGAGTTGTTGTAAGAGTGACATGAAATAATGTATACAGTGCCTGGTATAGAGCAGGCACTTAAGAAGTGGGATAGCTGTTTTCTGAACCTTTGCTATTATCAGACAAGTTGAATATTTAGTTCCCCACTCTAGCCTCTTGCTTGAAGCAACACGCATCCTCCATCTTTTGGACACCATGCTCTATGCCTAATTGGACACTCGGTGAGCACGCAAAAGATTGCATCATCCCAAAGAATTCAAGATTATTATCTCGAGGAAGGGCGTTCCAAGATGACTGAATAGGAACAGCTCCGGTTTGTAGCTTCCAGTGTGATCGACGTAGAAGATGGGTGATTTCTGCATTTCCAGCTGAGATACCTGGTTCATCTCACTAGGACTGGTGGGATAGTGGGCGCAGCCCATGGAGGGTGAGCTGAAGCAGGGTGGAGCGTTGCCTTACCCAGGAAGCACAAGGGGTTGGGATTTCCCTTTCCTAGCCAAGGGAAGCCATGACAGACTACTCGGAAAAACAGGACACTCCCCGCCCAAAGACTGCACTTTACCCAAGGTCTCAGCAACAGGCATACAAGGTGATTCTCTACCGGGCCTGACTGGGCGAGTCCCATGCCCATGGAGCCTTGCTCACTACGAGGGCAGCAGTATGAGATCAATCAGCAAGGCGGCAGCCTGGCTGGGGGAGGGGCGTCCACCATTAGTGAGGCTTGAGTAGGTAAACAAAGCAGCAGGGAAGCTGGAACTGGGCAGAGCCCACCCCAGTTCAACCAGGCCTACTGCCTCTAGACTCCACCTCTGTGGGCAGGGCATAGCTGAACAAAAGGCAGCAGACAACTTCTGCAGACTTAAATGTCCCTGTCTGGCAGCTCTAAAGTCAACAGTGGTTCTCCCAGCACGGCCTTTCAGTTCTGAGAAAGGACAGACTGCCTCCTCAAATGGGTTCCTGACCTCCGTGTAGCCTAACTAGGAGACACGTCCCAGTGGGGGCAGACAGATACCTCATATCGGCAGATGCCCCTCTGGGAGGAAGCTTCCAGAGGAAGGATTAGGAACAATATTTGCTGTTCTACAGCCTCCGCTACTGATACCCAGGCAAACAGGGTCTGGAGTGGAACTCCAGCAAACTCCAACAGACCTGCAGCTGAGCAACCTGTCAAGCTAACAAACAGAAAGGAACAGCATCAACATCAACAAAAAGGTCACCTATGCCAAAACCGCATGTGTAGGTCACCAACATCAAAGACCAAAGGTAGATAAAACCACAAAGATGGGGAGAAACCAGAGCAGAAAAGCTGAAAATTCTAAAAATCAGAACGCCCCTTCTCCTGCAAAGGATCTCAGCTCCTTGCCAGCAGTGGAACACAGCTGGACAGAGAATGACTTTGATGAGCTGACAGGAGGAGACTCAGAAGGTTGGTAATAAACTTCTCTGAGCTAAAGGAGGATGTTCAAACCCACCACAAGGAAGATAAAAACCTTGAGAAAAGATTAGACATCTGGCTAACTAGAATAAACAGTGTAGAGAAGACCTTAAATGACCTGATGGAGCTGAAAACCATGGCGTGAGAACTTCGTGATGCATGCACAAGCTTCAATAGCTGATTCAATCAAGTGGAAGAAAGGGTTTCAGTGATTGAAGATCAAATTAATGAAATAAAGTGAGAAGACAAGGTTAGAGAAAAAAGAGTAAAAAGAAACGAACAAACCTTCCAAGAAATATGGGACTATGTGAAAAGACCAAATCTACTTTTGATTGGTGTACCTGAAACTGATGGGGAGAATGGAACCAAGTTGGAAAACACTCTTCAGGATATTATCCAGGAGAACTTCCCCAACCTAGCAACGAAGGTCAACATTCAAATTCAGAAATACAGAGAATATTACAAAGATACTCCTTGAGAAGAGCAACC
>NW_012102354.1:2227680-2229315 GCF_000951045.1 Mandrillus leucophaeus
CTGAATAGACCAATAACAGGCTCTGAAATTGAGGCAATAATTAATAGGCTACCAACCAAAAAATGTCCAGGGCCAGACAGATTCACAGCTGAATTCTACCAGAGGTACAACAAGGAGCTGTCACCATTCCTTCTGACACTATTCCAGTCAACAGAAAAAGAGGGAATCCTCCCTAACTCATATTATGAGGCCAACATCATCCTGATACCAAAGCCTGGCAGAGAAATAACAAAAAAGAGAATTTTAGACCAATATGCCTGATGAACATTGATGTGAAAATCCTAAATAAAATACTGGCAAACTGAATCCAGCAGCACATCAAAAAGCTTATTTGCCACGATCAAGTTGGCTTCATTCCTGGGATGCAAGGCTGGTTCAACATATGCAAATCAGTAAACATAATACATCACATAAACAGAACCAATGACAAAAGCCACTTGATTATCTCAGTAGATGCAGAAAAGGCCTTCAACAAAATTCAGCAGTCCTTCATGGTAAAAACTCTCAATAAACTAGGTATTGATGGAATATATCTCAAAATAATGAGAGCTATTTATGACAAACCCACAGTCAATATCATATGGAATGGGCAAAAACTGGAAGCATTCCCTTTGAAAACTGGCAAAAGACAAGGATGCCCTCTGTCACCACTCCTATTTAACACAGTGTTGGAATTTCTGGCCAGGGCAATCAGGCAAGAGAAAGAAATAAAGGGTATTCAATTAGGAAATGAGGAAGTCAAATTGTTCCTGTTTAAAGATGACATGATTGTATACTTAGAAATCCCCATCATCTCAGCCCCAAATCTCCTTAAGCTGATAAGCAAATTCAGCAAAGTCTCAGGATGCAAAAATCAATGTGCAAAAATCACAAGCATTCCTATACACCATTAACAGAAAAACAGCCAAATCATGAGTGAACTCCCATTCACAATTGCTACAAAGAGAATAAAATACCAAGCAATCCAACTTACAAGGGATGTGATCGACCTCTTCAAGGATAACTACAAACCACTGCTCAATGAAATAAAAGAGGACAGAAACAAATGGAAGAATATTCCATGCTCAAGGATAGGAAGAATCAATATCATGAAAATGGTCATACTGCCCAAAGTAATTTATAGATTCAATGCCATCCCCATCAGGCTACAAATGACTTTCTTCACAGAATTGGAAAAAAACTACTTTAAAGTTCATATGGAACCAAAAAAGCCCGCAATGCCAAGACAATGCTAAGCAAAAAGAACAAAGTTGGAGACACCACGCTACCTGACTTCAAACTATACTACAAGCCTACAGTAACCAAAACAGCAAGGTACTGGTATCAAAACAGAGATATAGATCAATGGAACAGAACAGAGGCCTCAGAAATAATGCCACACATTACAACCATTTGATCTTTGACAAATCTGACAAAAACAAGAAAGGGGGAAAGGATTCCCTATTTAGCAAATGGTGCTGGGAAAACTGGCTAGCCATATGTAGAAAGCTGAAACTGGATCCCTTCTTTACACCTTATACTAAAATTAATTCAAGATGGATTAAAGACTTAAATATTAGACCTAAAACCATAAAAACCCTAGAAGAAAACCTAGGCAATACCATTCAGGACATAGGCATGGGCAATGACTTCATG
>NW_012102354.1:2233885-2235219 GCF_000951045.1 Mandrillus leucophaeus
TCCAAGAAATATGGGACTATGTGAAAAGACCAAATCTACTTTTGATTGGTGTACCTGAAACTGATGGGGAGAATGGAACCAAGTTGGAAAACACTCTTCAGGATATTATCCAGGAGAACTTCCCCAACCTAGCAACGAAGGTCAACATTCAAATTCAGAAATACAGAGAATATTACAAAGATACTCCTTGAGAAGAGCAACCCCAAAACAAATAATTGTCAGATTCACCAAGGTTGAAATCAAGGAAAAGGTGTTAAGGGCAGCCAGAGAGAAAGGTCAAGTTACCCACAAAGGGAAGTCCATCAGACTAACAGCGGATCTCTCGGGAGAAAACCTACAAGACAGAAGAGAGTGGGGGCCCATATTCAACATTCTTAAAGAAAGGAATTTTCAGCCCAGAATTTCATATCCAGCCAAACTAAGCTTCATAAGTGAAGGAGAAATAAAATCCTTTACAGTCAAGCAAATGCTGAGAGATTTTGTCACCACCAACGCTGCCTTACAAGAGCTCCTGAAGGAAGCACTAAACCTGGAAAGAAACAACCGGTACCAGTCACTGCAAAAACATGCCAAATTGGAAAGACCATTGATGCTAGGAAGAAACTGCATCAACTAACGGGCAAAATAACCAGTGAACATCATAATGACAGCATCAGATTCACACATAACATTATTAATCTTAAATGTAAATGGGCTAAATGCCCCAATTAAAAGAAACAGACTGGCAAATTGGATAAATAGTCAAGACCCATCAGGGTGCTGTATTGAGGAGACCCGTCTCATGTGCAAAGATGCACACAGGCTCAAAATAAAGGGAAAAAGGAAGACCTAAGAAGAAAATGGAAAGCAAAGAAAAACAAAAAAAGCAGGTGTTGCAATCCTAGTCTCTGATAAAACAGACTCTAAATCAACAAAGATCAAAAGGGACAAAGAAGGCCATTACATAATGGTAAAGGGCTAAATTCTACAAGAAGAACTAACTATCCTAAATATATGTGAATCCAATACAGGAACACCCAGATTCATAAAGCAAGTCCTTAGAGACCTACAAAGAGACTTAGACTCCCACACAATAATAATGGGAGACTTTAACACCTCACTTTCAATATTATACAGATGCAGGAGACTGAAGGTTAACGAAGATAGCTGGGAACTTAGCTCTGCAACAAGCAGACCTAGTAGACATCTATATAACTCTCTATCCCAAATCAACAGAATATTCATTCTTCTGAGCACCTCATCACACTTATTCTAAAATTGACCACATAATTGGAAGTAAAGCACTCCTTAGCAAATGTAAAAGAACAGAAATCACAACAAACTGTCTCTCAGAC
>NW_012102354.1:2240109-2265114 GCF_000951045.1 Mandrillus leucophaeus
ATTCAAGATGGATTAAAGACTTAAATATTAGACCTAAAACCATAAAAACCCTAGAAGAAAACCTAGGCAATACCATTCAGGACATAGGCATGGGCAATGACTTCATGACTAAAACACCAAAAGCAATGGCAAAAAAAGCCAAAATAGACAAATGGGATCTAATTAAACTAAAGAGTTTCTGCACAGCAAAAGAAACTACCATCAGAGTAAACAGGTAACCTACAGAATGGGAGAAAATTTTTGCAATCTACTCATCTGACAAAGGGCTAATATCCAGAATCTACAAAGAACTTAAATTTACGAGAAAAAAACAACCCCATGAGAAAGTGGGCAAAGGATATGAACAGACAATTCTCAAAAGAAGGCATCTGTGCAGCCAACAGACACATGAAAAAATGCTCATCATCACTGATCATCAGAGAAATGCAAATCAAAACCACAATTAGATACCATCTCACACCCGTTAAAATGGTGATCATTAAAAAGTCAGGAAACAACAGATGCTGGAGAGGATGTGGAGAATTAGGAACACTTTTACATTGTTGGTGGGAGTGTAAATTGGTTCAGCCATTGTGTAAGACAGTGTGGCAATTCTTCAAGGACCTAGAACTAGAAATACCATTTGACCCAGCAATCCCATTACTGGGTATAAACCCAAAGGATTATAACTCATGCTACTATAAAGACACATGCACATGTATGTTTATTGCATCACTATTCACAATAGCAGACTTGGAACCAACCCAAATGTCCACCAATGATAGGCTGGATTAAGAAAACGTGCACATATACACCATGGAATACTATGCAGCCATAAAAAAGGATGAGTTCATGTCCTTCATAGGGACATGGATGAAGCTGGAAACCATCATTCTGAGCAAACTATGGCATGGACGGAAAACCAAACACTGTATGTTCTCACTCATAGATGGGAATTGAACAATGAGATCACCTGGACATAGGGCGCAGAACATCACACACTAGGGCCTGTCGGGGGGTGGGGCATTGGGGGAGGGATAGCATTAGGAGAAATACCTAATGTATATAGATGAGTTTATGTGTGCAGCAAACCAACATGGCACATGTATACCTATGTATCAGACCTGCGTGTTGTGCACATGTACTCTAGAACTTAAAGTATAATAATCAAAAAAAAAAAAAAAAGAGAAAAGAATAAAGGAAGTCACCAAAAAAAGATTATTCTCTCTTGTTCCTGTCCACTTGCTGTTAATTAAGCCATGTTTAGCTGTGTCTAAGAAAAATGGCAATCAAAAAAAACTGAGCTGTTTATTTTTATTTAAACTGATACTTGCTCTTGTTACTACAACTGAAATAACATGAGGTAAAAATAAAATAAAATAAACCTTGAATGCATGTTCTCCATTAAGCAGGGTCACCTGCACAGAACAATCTATTAAGCCACAGTAACAGTACTGTATTGCTAGTAGGTTTCCTCTGCAGAGACACACAGTCAACTTTTTGGCTAGTGTTAAGAAGAGAACAAATGGCTGGACCAATTTGGCTAGATAAATGGTTAATCCATCCATGTTTTGTTCTAATGAGTGGGATGTGTAAAAGATATAAACTTAGTATCATATCAAAGACACCCCATATTAAAAGTATATCTTTAAAAAGTATAGCGATTACATTTTCGTTTACATTTAGTTCAGAACTCGCATCCAGAAGTAGTGGGGTTAACTGCTTATGATAGGCAGCTTACAGTCTTTCTGTGCAGTATTTATTTCTTCATAGTTTTCCTAGCTGTGCAGGAGATTTCCTCTTCTTTGTAAATCCCTTTTCACTTGTGTGCAAACATGAACTGTTCAGCACAATGTGCTAATGAAAACACCCATTTTGCTTGAGTGGTCTTTGTCAAAGGCTTAAAGAAGGCTTGTGTTTTGCCTGGATCACCATGAGATTACTGTGAGAAACCTATCAGGATTAATCGAGAGCCATATTCTAAGTGTCTACCATGTGTCAGGCACTGATATTACCCAGATGATTAAAGGATAGTTTGTACTCTCAAGAACTTCATGGCCCAGGAGGAAGCAGGATGTAAATAAATGATCAAAAGAGGATATGTGACTCATAATGTACAGGACATTGGGAGCCCAAACAGAGGAGCAACTTAAACAGAGGAGCAACTTTTTATTCATTCACATCTTTACTGAGCATCAAGTATGGGATAGACAGGTAGAGGGTGGTGAGGAAAAGTGACAGTAAAAATAAAAGATCAAAGGTAAGAAAGGCATATATTCTGGCTTCCTTTTCTTTGTAAAACTGTTCCTGTTTCCAGAAAGAAAATAGTAAAAGAAATCTTTTGATCTCTGTGTTCCACCATGTAAGTATTTTTTAGATTATTCGTTTTCTAACTGCTATTTGATTCTGAATTGATGTATATACTCAATTAAACCAGACAATCCAAAACAAAAACAAACCTAACAATTTACCTGAACATTTAAGGCTACTATAAATATTAATTTCCCTGGTTAAATTAATAAAGAGGGGACTCTAGTTAATAGAGTTGCTGTATATATTCAAAATATAATTTGGTAATCCACTTTCAGTTAAATATTATAATACAATCAACTTAACTTTTAATCTCTCTTAAAATTACTTTATTCTCTTTTTGCTAAATTACAATGTTTTTCAGTATCTTGCAGGGTCTTAGAATCTTTACCATATACAATACTAACAACTTCACAATGGAAATGTGGACTTATGGTGAGTTGTGTATTTTTCGAAAAGAATTATATCCTAGGCAGAGCCTTGATATAGCAAGGTTTTCCTCTTCAAATTTGTTTTTAATTCAGTCTCACAGTAGTCCAATAAGGTTAAAACATTATTACAGTATTATTTTTCTCATTTTACAGATAGATCAACAGACCACAAAAAGATTAAGTGACTTGTCTGGGGTTATGTAAAATAGCTTTACTGGCAAAGCCAGGACTGTATCTCACATTTCCTGAGTCTCTGTCTTTGAGCCTAATCAGATAATTTCTACTTATTCTACCTACAATTTGTCTAACTGTTAGTTGATTATTTGACAAATTTCTATGCTTTAAATATTTTAATATCATTCCTATTTACCTATTAGTTGAGAAATTTCCCAGTTTGATTTAATCGATCATTGAATATCTGTTAGGTATAGGGTGCCTACTACAAAACAGGCAGAAGAAATGCTTTTCTTAAGAAACTTGGAATGCAAATATTGATGTATAAGACCACTTTCACATGGGTTAGACTACTTATAATGCTTAGCATGAAACATGTTAGTTGTTGCATGTTAGTTGTTGTAACCAAAGGAAGTATTATGGTCAGAATTCACCATACAGTTATTCCATCTTTGGTCCTAGAGTTGATGTGATATTGGCAAAAGGATAGACAAATAGACCAATGGAACAGAATAATGAGTTCAAAAATATACTCACATGTCCACAGTCATCTGATATATAGCAAATATTTCATTACAATTCAGGGAGGAAAGGATGGTCTTTTCAGTAAATGGTGCTTAGTTACATGGATACTCATATGTGAAATAAATATAACTTGACCTCTACATCATACCATATGCAGAGTAATTTAGGATTAACCATGGACCTACGTGTGAAAGGCAAAGGAATAAAGCATCTAGATGACGTAGGAGAATGGCTTGGTGTCTTCAGGGAGGCCCAATCTAATCACACAGGTCCTTAAAAGTGGAAAAGAAAAGAAGAAGAGTGGTCAGAGAGATGAGGCATGAGAGGGTCTCAATCTACCACTACGGGCTTTGAAGACGGAAGAAGGGAGCTTTGAGCCAATGACCATGGCAGCTTGCAAGCTGGAAAAGGCAAGGTAACAGATTCTTATAATATCCAGAGAGCCGTATAGCCCCAATAACGGTTTTATTTTAACAAACTGAGACTTGTGTCAGACTTCTAACCTAAAGAATTATAAAGTTACACATGTGTGGTATTTGAAACCACTAAGTTTGTGGAAATTTATTATGGCAGCAATTCAAAACTTACAAAAAAGGAAATTTAAAAACAAAACATTCCTATTCCTCCTTTATTAAGAAGCTTAAAAGTGACACTCATCTGCTTCCTTTAAATCTAGTTACTCTATCCCTCTAGCGCTCAGAGAACTCCATTTTACTACCATTCATCTTGTTTTACCTTGTATTTCTACTGGATTGCGAGTTCTCTGTAGGCATCTTTGTATCTTCCATTGTATATGTGCCAGGCACCGTACGTGTGTACATTTTATATACTAGGTGCTCTATGCATCTTTGGTAAATTAAATTAAATTGAACCATTTATCTGCATGAGAGGCAGCGACCAGGAAAGACATGATTCCACTAATGTGTTCTCTTAGCCTGCTTAGCAAGCTTTCCACTGCAAAAATACATTAATGCTAGGGTTCTGAATAATGAAGATGAGGTTGTTTCAAACAGCAGGCTGGCATCAGATGAAACATTTCCGTTATCATTCTACATTAAATAAAACATTTACCATTTCATGCTTTCTTTCCTGGTAATTTTACCTTGTCCTTCACATTAGTGATTTGTTCCACATGGCCACTCATTTAGGATAACAGCAGGCCAAGAGGTGTGACAAACGGAGACAGGGCCATACCTGATCACCAGTATTCCATTATGCTTCCTTGAGTTGTAGACCTGGTAAAACTGTCAGTATCTTAAAACAAAGGAACTGTGCTTGAGTCTACATATTAGGAATTCAATGACTGCAGTAGCAGTGATCACATTATATAGCAAGTGGACAGAGATGGCTATAAAGGGAGCCCACGGTCAAAGTGAACTGTTTTTCTGTGTCCAGTCAAACAACAAATATTTTCCAGCACCTATTTTATGTGTAGCCCTGTGATAAGTACTGCAAGGGGATATGAGGGAGAGAAGATAGATGCTTTATACTTCAAAAATATATTTACTGTGGAGAAAGAAAAGATTTAGAAAAAGTAACACAAGGGTGAAACTAGTATATGCAATAAAAATTCAGAGGAGCAAGGGAGCATTTCACCAGGAAGGCTTTGGAGAGTTGGTAGGAATAAAGGTAGTAGTAACATTTAAGTATTAAGTTGGACAGCTGAAGATAAATGGTGTTGGTATGTGTGGGGTACACTCTAGGAACCACTGTCAGCCCCATTTGTCTCGAGCAGGGTTTGTCAGCCTCTGCTCTATTGACCTCCCAGTCTGTGTAGCTGTCTGTTGAGGCAGGAGGGCACTGTGGGATGTTTAGCAGCATCTTTTGCCCCTACTAACTAGATGTCAGTTACTTTACCACCCCTTGGAAGTATGACAGCCAAATATCCCCTGAGAAGCAAAACTGCCCCCAGTTGAGAACCACTGTGGTGGAGTAAAAGTTCAGAGAAAGGACACATGGGAGTTACATGCCATATCAAAGAGTTGGGAATTTCATTCTAAAGGTAATGAGGAACGACTGAAAACATTTATGCTGGAGAATAGCAAGCTAAAAATTGTTTGAAGGCAAGTTATTTGACAGAAGCACCCGAGAAAAACTGGAGGGAAGTGTTGTAGGGAAAGGGAAGAACCACCTAAAAGCTATCACAATAGTCCAAGCATAAAATGAGGAGGTTTGGTGGCAGCAGAACTAGAGAGCACTCGGTGGCTATAGGTATTCTTTTTTGTATTTTTCATTTTATTTTAAATTCAGGAGGTACATGTGCATGTTTGTTACATGAGTATCTTGCATACTGGTGGAGATCGGTCCTCTAGTGTACCCATTATCCACATAATGAACATTGTACTCGATAGGTAATTTTTCAACCTCAACCCCTTCTTCCATTCTCTCCACATTTGGAGTCCTCAGGGTCTATCATTCTCTTCTGTATGTCCATGTGTACTCATTGTTTAGCTCCCACTTATAAGTGACAGTGTGAGGTATTTAATTTTGATTTTCTGTTTTTGAGTTACTTCCCTATAGCTATAGCTCCGTGCTGCAAAGGACATGGACTATAGCTCCGTGCTGCAAAGGACATGATTCATTCTTTTCATGGCTGCACAGTATTCCATAGTGTATATCTACCACATTTTCTTTATCCAGTCAACCATTGATGGAAACTTAGATTGGTTCCATGACTTTGCTATTACAAATAGTGCTATGATGAACATATGAGTGCAGATATATTTATTATCTAATATATATTTTTTCCTTTGGTAAGTACTCAGTAGTAGGATTGCTGGGTTGAATGATAGTTGTAGTTTTAGTTCTTTGAGAAATCTCTACACTGTTTTCCATGGAGGTTGAATGAATTTACATCCCCAACAACAGTGTCTAAGTGTGTTTTCCCACATCCATGCCAATATCAGCTACAGATACTCTTAATGCCTTACAGCTTCAAAGTACTTTTATATTTAGATCAGCATTTCAATACCGTATTTTATATGAATACCAAGTTCTCAGAGATACTTTTCCTTACAGGAAAATGAAGCAGCACAACTCCCTGGTCCTGCATGTAAGCTTCCCTGGAGAAAGGAACAGCCACAAGCAGCATCTACAGCAATCTGTAGCTTGGGAACCTTGGCTAGGAAGGATTCACAGACTGCTGGTTAGGAAAAAGCAGTGTAGCAGCATAGAACCAGGCATGTGGTGCCAAACCTCCGGGACCATCTTTCAGGCCCATGGAGAGAAACTGCAACAACTTCCGAGTCACTGGAAGCCTCTAAAGCCATACATTTTCACTTTCACTCCATTCTGTCTATAAACTTTAAATTCATATCCAATTATGGTAAAAATATTTTAATAATTGTTTTTAATAGTGAAATAGCAATGAAAGGAAAAGGAGGGGAATATATTCTTGGTTCTCCATTCTATGGCCATTTTTGAAGCTCACTGAACCCAGCTCGGAATTTTGGAAAACCTGTTATTGTGGCTGAGCTCCATGGAAGGTGACTTCCTTCATGTTTTAAAAGTGACACTGAAACTCAATAGATAAGTGTCCATGTTTAGACTACAATGATATAATTAATGACATTTCAACTGATTAAAAATTCCATAAGGGCAATGACCACATCATATATTGTTATTCTCTACATCTTTACCCAGTAAAATATGGGCAAATAACAGCTTACACTTGTCACCTGCCTGAAGTTAAATTCACTATTACTCATGAGAAAAATGACTTGTGAAAAGAATGAAGTTCTTGATATCACAGGTTGAGGAAATGTTCTACCCAAGAGGCATATGGTGTATTACCTTGGAGCACAGGCTCAGAAATCAGACAAACTGGGTTCAGTTCCTGCATTCACCACTTCTATGTGTATGAACTTGGGATATTTGTTTACTCTCAGTGCCCCAGTTCCCTTTTCTCTTGGTATAAAATGGGGCTAAAACAGCACCTACCTTACAGGGGAAATTATAAATAATTAATGGAGATATATGCTTGACAGATGAAAACTATTATTAGAATGATGAAGACAAATTAAATATTTTAATATATATATATATTTTTAAATTAGTATTTTAAATGTGCTGGCTAAGGCCCCTCCCCCCACCAAGAAAATCCTTTGGTACTATAAAGAATCACCTTCTAATTTATTATTTAGTGGTAGTGGATATATATTAATTTACTGAAAGCAGACAGCTCCAACAAATCATGGATCATCTAGGAGTCAGCAAAGGGTAGGAAAAGCAAGGTTTGGGGTCAGACCTCAGCTGTGACACTGATTCTCTCTCTGATCGTCCTCTCCTGAGCCTCATGTCCTTTCCTGTGACAAGGAGATAACAACCATCTCCCTTGTTAAGAAAATTAATGTGTGTAAGTCACCTACTTTAGGGTTTGGGTCATAGAGAAGTTAAGTGTCTCACTGACCTGCCTCAAGAAAAGAGACTTTGATCTGTGTGACTATGTATGTCTCTCCTAATCTTAGAAAACATAAAAATATGTGAGAACTACTGGTAGAAAAGTTATCATTCTCCATATAAATGCAAAAATATTTCCATTTCAATGACAATCAATTTCAAATGCATGTCTCTCAATCAATCACCTTTACTTTTTCCATCATATGCATCAAGTAAATGGGCCTGATTCAAGTGGGCTACAAACCTTGCTGGGGGAAGGAGCAGCTAAAACATTAGAGAATAAAGTCCTGCATTATGATTTTTGAGGAAGAGCCATATCTGCTTTGTAGCAGTCACTTCCATAGCCCATGAAACTCTTTTTTTATTGACTATGGAATGTAGACATATTGTCAAAGGATTTAAATCAATTTTTACAATCGCTTTCTTGAACTATCATTACCTCAACAAGATTCATAGCTGTAGCTGATTTGGAGAGAATTGTCACTAAAATATCAGAACTGCAGCTCTTACGGAAAAATTTCTCTCTGTGGATTGTTATTTTTCTGACACTTAAAAGCCTAATGCCAGAAAGAAATGAAATCCCATTTTGCATCTGCCTGTTTAAACGTGAGCTTTTAACTATCATAATTCCTAAGCCTGGCTTCACATGTATCACCGTACTCCAAACAGAACATTGGGATTAATGGCCTGGTATTAAAAGCAGAAACAAAAAGCAATTGCTTTGGGAGGCACTTAAGTACAATAATACCTAGCAGAAGAAAAGGGTTTGATACACAGCTGAAAAGCTAGTTTTGCACTAGTTATCAATGCAATAATGTTGAAAAGCAATAGATCATTCTTCCATTTACTGGCATTCTGAAACTATGGATGTAATTTATTGTTTAACTCTTGAAAAACTGGACTCATTTACTGAAGCATTGAAAATCAATGGAAAAGACCAATCCGGGTATCTCTCCATCTTCACTCTCTGCTAAATATTAAACTTCTTGACAGGTGGGATTCCATGTTATGTTACTAGCCTTCATAGGAGCCACAACACTCAACCCACACAGGTCCCCAGTATGCCGGCCCAAGAAACTGGGCAGCAACTGGGGACACAAAGAGGAAGAAGAAATGATTCCTGCCTTCATGTACCAGTAGGAAAGAGCAAAACAGATGCCTTAAAGTACAAGTAAAAGAAAACTGCTGTCTAATTCTAGACTAATTGGAAAACAAGCAGACTTCTGGTTCCCTTCTCTAGATACTGGAATTGCCACAAAAGGGATAAGGACGTGAATGGGGTTCAGAACAATTTTATCATACAAAACTAAAACACTGCCAAACACTTTGAGGATAAGATGATTTGACCTCTGAATGTTTGTTTGGTGGAGGAGAATTAGAATGGGGCTGAAAACCAAGAGAAGGATGTGGGAATATAAAGTAGACTGCAACATGAGAGGGGCAAGGGGACATTGAGGGTTATCAGAAATCATTTTCTAATCATTCTCTTTCCCTTCTTTTATATTGAGTTCAGTGGATCACCACATGCCTAATAGCCACCATGGGAGAGAGAAGTAGCAGATCCAGTCCAGTACCAACCACATCTAGTAAGCTCATATCGGCATGGAAATTGGATCATGGATAGATGCTATACCTGGGACTGCAGGCATGCTGTTCTGATGCAGACCACCCTTCACCCTGCTTGCTAACACTTCTATCTACAACCAATAGAACCAATTAAATAAAAGGTTGGTGAAGGACCCCAGAAAAGAGTAGTACCTGAGATTGAGGCATTAGGAGACTTTCTGGAGTCAGGAGATGCCTATGGGAAAGGTGAGAAATGTAAAAAGCAAAGGTCAAACTGTAATCCCAACTAGCAGGCTAGACAATTGGGTTGAGAAACTATCTCAGGAGACATCAAGAAGAGATAGATTGAAAAAAAAAAAAAAAATCCACCATGAACGTGGAGCTCTAGAATCCTCAGAGAAACAATCATAACTGGTGAATATTATCATCTATCTATTTAACTAACCATTTAACATCTCTGGGAATTGTCCTGACTACTTACAACAAATGAGTAAGTGTTCATTAATGAAACGCTAGTCAGGTATGTACTACTCTGGTCAGGTACAGCCAAGAAGACAGCTCCCAGTCAAGGAATATGATGTCTCACTTGGAGGGGCAGGACACTAGCATTTCTCATTACTCCTAGTTCTAAGTTGCAGAGGCTAATGTGCTAGTAAGTATGGTGTAGAAGCTAGGGGTTCTCTTCTCCCACCCATCTCCAACTTGTAAAGTGGAAGCTCTAACCCAAGTGTGTTAGGCTGAGAATGTTGGACCTAATTACTCTTGCCCCAGCTTGCTTGTAGGGTTAGGTAAGCTCAAGAGACCAGAGTATAGTGCCCGCACCCAGCACCCAGCTAGTAAGCAGGTTGCCATATGAGAGAAGCCAGCCACTGATTCTACCCTCAACTCCAGGGCTGTGGCTCAGGGATTCTTATCAAATAGGATAAACACAAAATGAACTCCACGTAGGGTAAAAACAAAGGGATCCATACCCAGACAAATGAAGCTAAAAATGGTGAAATTCAAAGACAGAAATTTTGCAAGCCACCAGAGAAAAATGACCCCTTGCAAACAAGGAAGACTTAATAAACTTAACAGCTGACTTCTCATCAGAAACAATGGAGGCCAAATTGCAGTAAATGACATATTCAAGGCAAAGAAATAAAATTTCAAGCAAGAATCTTATCTTCATCAAATGTGTATTTTAAAAATGAAGGCAAAGTAAAAGTGTTTCCAGATACAAATAAAAAATGAAATAAATCATTTCTTCAGATCTACCTTATTAAAAATACTAAAGGAAGTTCATCAGGCTGAAAGCAAGTAAACCTAGATGGAAATTCACATCCAGATAAAAAAAATAAGGAGCAAATGTAATTATATAATTACAAAACATTATATATGTGTGTATATATATACACAGATACATATGTATATTCCTTCTCTTAACTGATTTAAAAATAATTTTTATAAAACAATAATATGTAATTAGATTGTTTGGTCTATATCATATAGAAATGCAATATATTTGACAATACTAGCACAAAGAAAGTTGGTGAGAACAAGCTCTATTGGAGGAAGAAAATGGACAAAGGACAGCAACTTGAATCCATGGGAACAAATGAAGAGAATTGGACACAGTAAATAAGATTAATGTAACAAAGTCTATAAATATATCCTTGCTTTCCTTTCTTATTTAGTAGCCACAAAACTATATAAAATACTTATAACAATGTATTTTGGGGTTTGTAATAGGTATAGATATTATATCCTTAACAATACTAGCATAAAGAAAGAAAAATGGAAGAGAAATAGAACTGTATAGGAGCAATGTTTCTTTATTTCACTGGAAATAATTTCTTGACAGTTTAAGTCTGATTTTGCCACTATGCAGACAAGGTAGTTTGGTTTTGCTGCTGTATAAGTTATGAAAAAGCTCTCAGTTTTCAGAAATATTTAAATTTTGAGTTTGTGAATAAAGTACTGTAGTCTGTATAACAGAATTTTAATAAATGTAAAAAATACTGAGACATGTTGAATACCAGAGATATACTTAGAAAATGTGAAAATATAAGGATAGAAAAAGTATACCAGGCGTATCAAAAATAAAATATTTCTGACAAAATTAAAGTTGAATGATCAGTGTTACATAGACATATAACAGCATATACCATTTTATGCTTATAAATGGAGCAAGAGAATAAATAAAAATCAAATGTGTGTAGCCTCATAATAGATCCAAATTGCATAAAGTAACAATTGACAAAATTACTGGGAGACAGGTAAATCAACAATTATAATTACAGATTATAGTATATCCTTCTTGGTAACTGTTAAAGCAGAGAAAAGGAAGGATAAATAGTATTTGAATAGTAGTACAATTAATAAACTCAATTTAAATATTTAAGTACATGTATATAAATATAGTTCTACACTGTGTAATGATATTTTGGTCAACAATGAACTGCGTATGTGACAGTAGTCTCATAACATTATGATGGAGCTGAAGAATTCTCATTGCTTAGTGATTTCATAGCCATCATAATGTTGCATAGCAACACATTACTCACGTGTTCATGGTGATGTTGGTGTAAATAAACCCACTATACAGCTAGCTGTGTGAAAGCAAAGCACATACAATTATGTGCAGTACGTAACACTTGATGATGACAATAAATTACAATGTTACTGATTTAGGTATTTACTATACTATATGTTTTATTGTTATTTTAGAGTATATCCCTTGTACTTATAAGGAAAAAAATAAAGCTAACTGTAAAACAGCCTCAGGCAGACACTTTAGGAGATATTCCAGAAAAAGGCATTGTTATCATAGGAGATAATATCTCCATGCATGTTATTGCTCTAAAGACTTTCAGTGGGACAAGATGTGGAGGTAGAAGGCAGTTACACTGATTGTCTTGACCCCATTTGGCCTAGGCTAATGTGTGTGTTTGTCTTAGTTTTTAACAAAACCAAAAAATTTAGCAATTAAAACATAAATAAAAAACAGAAAAAAGCTTATAGAAAAAGGATATAAAGAAATAAAATATTTTTGTACACGTATACAATGTGCTTTTTAAGTATTACTATAAAATAGTGAAAAAAATTTAAATTTGATATAGTTTGGCTCTGTGTTCCCACCCAAATTTCGTGTCAAATTGTAATTCCCAGTGTTGGGGAAGGGACCTGGTGGGAGGTGATTAAATCATGTGAATGGATTTCACCCTTGTTGTTCTGGTGATAGTAAGTGAGTTCTCATGAGATTTGGTTGTCTAAAAGTGTGTGGCACTTCTCCCTTCGCTCTCTCTGTCTCCTGCTCCACCATGGTAAGATATGCTTGCTTCTCCTGCCACCATGATTGTAGGTTTCTTGAGCACTCCCAACCGTGCTTCTTGTACAGCCTCTAGAACTAAGAGTCAATTAACCTCTTTTATTTATAAATTACCCAGTCTCAGCTAGTTCTTTATAGCAATGTGAGAATGGACCAATATAAAATTTAAAAAGTCTATAAAGTTAAAATGTTACAGCAAGCAAAGTTTAATTCATTATTGAGGAATAAATATTTCTTTATGAAGCATACAGTAATGTCCTAGGCCTTCATATTCACTCACTGCTCACTCACTGACTGTATTAGTCCTAGTTCATTTTGCATCACTATAAAGAATACCTGAGTCTGGATAATTTATAGAGGAAAGAGGTTTATTTTGGCCCATGATTCTGCAGGCTGTAAAAGCATGGCATTGGCATCTGCTCAGCTTCTGTGGAGGCTTCAGGAAAATTTTCATCATGGCAGTAGGGAAGGGGAGTCAGTATGTCACATGGTGGGATGGGGAGAAACAGAGAGGCGGGAGAGGTGACGGCCTTTTCTAAACAACCAGATTTCATGTGAACTCAGAGTAAGAACTCACTCATTACCATGGGACAACACCAAGCTATTCATTAGAGATCTGCCCCAATAACCCAAACACCTCCCACAAGGCCCACCTCCAATATTAGAGGTTACACTTCAACATGAGGTTTGAAGGGAGCAAAAAACATCCAAACCATATAATTGACTCACCCAGAGCAACTTTCAGTCCTGCAAGCTCCATTTATAGTAAGTACCCATGGGGTAAAAAATAATCTTTTATACTGTATTTTTATTGTACGTTTTCTATGTATAGATATGTTTACATATAAAAATACTTACCATTGTGTTACAATTGCCAACAGTATTCAGTAGAGTCACATGCTGTACAGGTCTGTAGCCTAGAAGCACTAGGCTATACCATATAGGTGTGTAGCAGACTCTACCACCTAGCTTTGTGTAAAAACACCCTGTGATGTTTGCACATGGTGAAATCCCCTAATGACACATTCTCAGAATATATCCCTGTCATTAATATTCAGAATCTATAAGGAACTTAAACAAATCAACAAGGAAAAAAAAAAAACCACAAAAAACTATTAGAAAATGAGCAAAGGACATGAACAGACACTTCTTAAAGAGATACATACAGCCCAAAACATGAAAAAATACTCAACATTACTAATAACCGGAGAAATGAAAAGTAAAACCACAATGAGATACCATCTCATACAAGTTAGAATGGCTATTCCTAAACAGTCAAAAAATAGTAGATATTGGCAAGGATGTAGAAAAAAGGGAATGCTTATACACTGTTGTTCAACTCCTATGAATGACCATGTGGAGAGTTTTCAAAGGACTAAAAATAGAACTACCTTTCAACCTAGAAATCTCACTACTGGGCCTCTACCCAAAGGAAAACAAATTGTTTTGTCAAAAAGATACCTGCACTCATGTTTATCACAGCACTATTCACAATAGGAGAGTGTCCACCAACAGTGAACTGGATAAAAAAATGTGGTACATATACACCATGGAACACTACAAAACCATAGAAAAAAATGAAATCACGTTCTTTGCAGCAACACAGATGGAGCTGGACACCATAATCCTGAGTGAAATAATGCAAAAACAGAAAATCAAATTCTGCATTTTCTCACTTATAAGTGGGAACTAAACAATGGGTTCGCATGGACATAAAAATGAAAACAACAGATACTGGGGACTCCAAAGGAGGGAGGGAGGGGAGAAGGGCTGAAAAACTATTTGGGTGATAGATTCACTAGAAACCCAAACCCCACCATTACACAATATATTCATGTAACAAACTTGCACATTTACCTTCTGAACTTGCAATGGGAAAGGAATAAAGTACACTGGAAATGGTAAATATATGGGTAACTATAAACAATTTTTAAAAATAAACAAAACAATGAAATTCTTCACAATAAAAATAACATATCCCTGTTGTCAAGTGAGGCATGACTGCATATAATTTAAAATTAATACACAGAAAACTTATTTAATTATACACATATGCATATATATATGTATATAAAATAGAAATTGATACATTAGGCCACATGTTAAGGAACAGAAAAGGAACACATCAAAAAATGTAACTTGTTGATAATTTTCTAGTTCTTGCAGATGAAGGGCTCCAAAGTGTCTATTATAATATACATAAATAAATGAATATGTAAATAAGCAGATGAAAAAACAAATCAACAAACAAAAGTAGGTGATGCATAGAAAAATAGACTGTGTTATGATCCAAGGATTAGAATTAATCAAAATTTCTGTATCTGGAGTACAAAAAAGTAGAAAAACACTTTAAATGTAGACCTTGGACATCAGGGAAGATAGGAGAGAAGGAAGTGTCAGGTATCAACAACTGTACTGGTACAATCTGTTGGATGTGACTATTTTGGAACTCCAGAGTCTATCAAAGGCTTGTAGCTTCCAGAGCAAGACACGGGCACTGAATCACAGTTGATTTTGATCAATTTCAGCGTTTTGTGTGTAGCAGATATCTATCTCTTTGTCCAACTCTGTGTCAGGCAGCCACATCTGTGTTCCTGGGACAGCTTGCACACAGTTTGTGGGAGTCAGCATGGGCAATAAGGATCTTGTCCTCTGTATATCGGAGATGTGTATTCAGATTACCTATTGCTGCTTTTGATCATGGAGGTGCAGACACAGAGGCAGGCTGCCATTGCTACAATGCCCTCTGTTATTTTTACAACATCCTCTGGCTGAAGTGGATTCCAGAGGATATAAAGTGCCAGACCCTGTGTTTTGTTTTGTTTTTCTCTTTATTTTCTTTTGGAAATCAAACATTTAAAGACTAGGACATTCAAAACCAACCACATATACTGGGGAATTTAGAGTTACCACACATGCCTAGAAAGGAACATTGGATTCAGAAAATAATTGAGAAGACCTTAATTATACATCTCAGGCTGATCCCTGTCACAGAGACATCCTCCAACAATCAGCAACAAACAGACAAAAAACAAATGAACAGTAAACCCTGAGAAAAGGCAGGAAGCTTTTCTACTGAAATTAGGAATAACAAGCCAAGGATGCTTCATTTCACCACTTCAATTCAGCATAGAAGCTCTAGCCTGTGCAATTAGGCAAGAAAAAAAAAAGAGGAATTCAAACTGAAGTGGAAGAAGTAAAATTATTTCTGTTTGCTGGTGACTTGATCTTACATGTAGAAAACTCTCAAGATTTCACAGGGGAAAAATATTGGAATTAATAAATGAATTCAGAAAAGTAGCAGGATACAGACCCCCCACACAAATATCACTAGTGTTTATATCCACTAACAATAAATAATCCAAAAAGAAAATTAAGAAAACAATTTCAATTACAATAGCATCAAAATGAATAAAATTTAGGAATTAGCTAAGAAGGTGAAAGACATACACTGAAAACCACAAAACATTGCTGGATAAAAATTAAAGAAAAAAATGAATAAATAAAAAGATATCCTATGTTCACGTGTTGAAAAACTTTATATTGTTAAGATGTCAATACAACCTAAAGCAATCTACAGATTCAATGCAACCCCTATCAAAATCCCAGCATTTTCTTGAAGTAATAGCACACTTCATTCCAAAATTTATATGAAATCTCAAGGGACTTCAAATAGCTAAAACAATCCTGAAAAAGAATAAAGTTGGATTACAAATACTTCTAGATTTCAAAATTAAGTATTAAGTTAAAGTAATCAAAACAGAGTGGTTTTAACATAAAAATAGACAAATATGCAAATAAAATACAAAGTCCAGAAATTGACCCTCATTGCACATGGTTAAATGTTTTTTGACAAGGGTGCCAGACTCAACAGAGAAATTACAGCCTTTTCAATAAATGGAGCTGGGAAAAATGGAAATCTATATGCAAAAGAATGGAACTTTACACAAATATTAACTCACAAATATTACACAAATATTAACTTACACAAATATTAACTCAAAATGTATCAAAGACATAAATGTAAAAGCTAAAACTATAAAACTTTAGAAGAAAGCATATAAGAGCTTTTTGACGTTGGATTTGGCAATGATTTCTTGGCTATGATACCAAAGATAGGCAACCAAAGGAAAAATAAACAAATCAGACTTCACCAAAATCTAGATTTTTTTTTTTTTTTTTTTTGCATCAAAAGACACTATCGACAGAGTGAAAATGCAACCCACAGAATGAGAGGAAATATTTGCATCACATGTCTGGCAAGGGATTAATATGCAGAATATATGCAGAACTCTTAAAACTTGACAATAATAAAACAACCCAATTCATAAATAGGCAAAAGACAAAAGAAAAATTTATCCAGAGAATGTATACAGATAGCTAATATGCACATATAAAATATTAATATGCTCAGCATCACAGATATTTAGAAAAATGCAAATCAAAACAACTATGAGATACCACTTCAGAACCATTACGATGGCTTATTATTAAGAGAACAGAAAATAACAAGTGTTGGCATGGATGTGGAAAAAATGAAAGCCTTGCACATTGCTGGTGGGAATGTAAAATGGTGCAGCTGCTGTGAAAAAGAGCATAGCAGTTCCTCAAAAATTAAACATACAATTACCACTTGATTAATTTCACTTCTAGGTATATACACAAAATAATTGAAAGTAAGGACAAAAAGGTATTTCCACACCCTTGTTTATAACAGCATTATTCTCAATAGCCAAAAATAGAAACAACCCAAATGTTCATCATCAATAGGTAATCAAAATATGGTATAAACAATGGATATATACACCTTAAACAAGGAAATTTTGTTACATGCTATGACATGGATGAAATGTGAAGACATTATGATAAATGAAATGTCAGACACAAAAGGAGAAATATATGATTCCACTCTTGTACCTAAATTAGTCAAATTCACAGAGACAGAAAGTAGAACAGTTACTATCAGGGGTGGGAGGAAGGGGACAATGGGAAGTTATTGTTTAATGGATATACAGTTTCAGTATGAAATGGTAAACATTTCTGGAAATAGATAATGGTGATGGTTTCACAACAATGTGGAAGTATTTAATTCTACTGAACTGCACAGGTAAAAATGGTTAAAATGGTAAATTTTATACTATGTATATTTTACTATTTTCTAAGAGAAAAAAGTCTGAATTAATTTCAGAAATTAACTAAAGAACATGTTCCTTGATTAAATGCTATAAAATTTAAAACTATAACAGAAGCATAAAAACTCCTTGAAATCAAAAAACCTCTTATCAAATAATACTTTAAAAAAGAAAATTGAAATAAAAAATACTTAAGAGCTGAATGACAAAACACTAAATGTCAAACTTTTCAGAATAAAGCTAAATTAGTTATTGGTTATTGATTTGAATTAATACATTAGAAAATTAGCAAACAACAATGACAACAAAATAGTGAAAAAGCAAACGATCTAAGCTTTGTACTAAACTAGAAAGATAGCAGAATAAGAAGGAAAAAATATTAAAGTTAAGCAAAGAGTATGAATCAAGAAATACAAAAATCTCACTAAGATGATTAATAAATTAAGAAAATGGTACTTTAGAAGATTAATGTGATAGAAAAATTTTTGCAAGACTTGAAACAAAAAGTTGATACAAACTAGCAGAATATTAAAATGCATATGTAAAAAATCTATAAAGTATTATGAACACATGATTTATTTGAAAAACATAAACTTCTAGAATATAAAATAATATTTAGAGAAAATATGAATAGACCTATAAACATTTATGAAATTTAAATGGAAATCACAATATTTATTTACAAAAAGACTTAAACCCAGATAACTTTATGGTTAGGTTCTGTAAAATTTTCAAGAATAATCCTTTTTTAATGAAGGTTTTTACCAGAATAAAGATAAAGAAGGCAATCTGAACAACTAAAAAGAGACAATCCAGGAAAATGAAAGTAAAGCCAATTTTACAGATATCTATAGATGACAAAATCCTAAATGAAATATTAAGTACCTGAGGATAAATGTTCACATATATATCATAATCAAGAGGGATTTATCCCAATAATGCAAGTCAGAAAATATGTTGATATTTTCCGCACTAAAAGATAAAGGAGAAAAACATACGATTATGCTAATCGATATACATAAAGCAACTGAAAGTTCAAAACAAAAAAAACTCTGACACATAAACATTTAGAAAAATGGAAATAGGTGGTAATTTCTTATCATGATAAAGGTTATTCAATGTAAGCCTGTAGCAAATACATTTAATGAAACAACTTTAATCATCTTTAAAGTAAAAAGTATGACAAGGATGCTTGCTACCATTCTTACTGATTAACAGAGTTCTTTCTTTCTCTCTCAATCTCTCTCTCTCTCTCTCTCTCTCTCTCTCTGTGTGTGCATACATATGTGTATATATATGACTTAGAAGATGTGGCAGGTAAGAGATGGACTGTTCACATTCCCCTTCAGCAAAAGCCTTGCCACCAGCTGTGAGGAGTAGATGGCCTTCAGCAGTCTGCTCCTTTAGAGCTTTGCTCACTTTCAAAGAACTGAGTCACCTGAGGTCATGCCCTTCTTGGATCACCTGTCACCTGGTGATTGAACAAGGCAGTACATAAAGGCCTGGCTCTTTTGACCCACCAGAGGACAATTCTGATTGTCATTCCTCATTTCAGAACTCCTTGTTGAGACAACTGAGGTTTTGTTGGATCTGCATAGCAGTTTCAACTTCTCTCCTTCCCATATGGTGAGACCTCCTCTTTCCTTTCATAGGTGTTGATCCCCCATTAAACACCTTGAATTCTTAACTCTATCCCAGAATTTTCTGCAGATGAACCCAAAAGAAACAAATGTATGATCAGTGACATAGAAAACATAATGGAATGAGTAAGAGTGTTTAGAAATGTTGTTTAGAGGATCAGCATTTTTACAAAATCAATTTTCTGGCTATGTTGGACTAGCAATTTACAGATTAAATTTCTCACCAGTAACAACTAAGAAGGCAGGATAAAATATGGAAAACATATATTTGAAAGAAATAGAGAATTGAAAAAAACAGTAATAACTTGAGAGGCCAAGATAAGCCAACTTTCCCTTTTTTGCATTTGCATATTTATTATTATTACAACCAGAGAGACTAAGAAGCAGTGCATAAAGTAGCTGTTAAGAGTCAGAGAATCTCAAAAAAAATTTTAGTAGTCCCAATTTTAGGGGAAAAGAGAAACCACATATAAACATCTATTTACTAAGGTGTAGTTAAAGAAACTGTGCCACGAACTCAAGAACCAATCAATAGGTGATAAAATACAATAGAAAGCCTAGGATCAAACTTACATCTAAACAGGACGCTGGTGTATAATACAGGTGTCACATATTAGTGGGGTAAAGAATGTATCTCTGAAGAAATGATATTGGAAAAATAGGTTCACTGTACTGAAAATCATAAAAACAAAATTATGCCTTTATTTCCCAGCTGAACTCCAAATGGATTAGAAGCCCAGATGTATAACTCTAAGTTAACGTAAGAAAAATACAAAAAATCTTGTCATCTTGGAATAAGAAATTTTTAAAGAATACACCAGAAAGGAGTATTCAAGGAGAAAAACTGATAAATTTTCCCACATCCAAATTGCACAGTTCTCTTTACTGAACTACATAATAGACAAGGTTACTGGTTTTGTGACAAGATTTGAAGGTGGTATTTGCTTCATTTAAACAGATAAGTGATTGATATCTGTAATATAAAACAACACCTGGAAATAAGTAAATGACAGAAAACCCAATAGAAATTTGATGAAAACATATGAACAAGGAAGTCACAGAAAGAGACCAAATGAAAAATATGTAACAATAATGATGAAAATATTGATAATAATAGTTACGAATAATTCTATTGTATTAGTCCATTTTCACACTGCTATAAAGATGCTACCTGAGACTATGTAATTTTTAAAGGAAAAAAGTTTTACTGACTCACAGTTCCACATGGCTGAAGAGGCCTCAGGAAACTTACAATCATGGCAGAAGGTGAAGGGGAAGCAAGGCATGTGTTACATGGCAGCAGGAGAGAGAACAAGCGAAGGGAGAACTGCAAAACACTTTTAAAACTATCAGCTCTCCTGGGAACTCCCTCACCATCAGGAGAACAGCATGGGAAAATCACCCCTGTGACCCAATCACTTCCCAACAGGTCCCTCCCTCAATTACAGGGATTATAATTTGAGATGAGATTTGGGTTGGTGGACAGAGCCAAAGCATATCAACTATGTTCCTTGGAATAAAATACATATATTAATTTTACATATATTAATTTACAAAGCTCCACAGAGAGACCTGCACAATAAGACCCATTTCATAACTGCTCATGGTCAAAGTAGGATAAGAAGAACACAGGTGGTCCTTACTATAAAATGAGAAAAATGTAATATGTGCATGTGGTAGAATGTCATACAGTTAAGGAATTAGACATAAATATGCCATCATGGAAGAAAGTTGAAAACAGCAGGAAATGCATACACAATACCTTTCATGGAAACAAAACACATACGTACAACACCAATTTTAAGTTCATATGTATATTAAAATATATATGTTATGATGAGTTTGATGATTATGTGCCCAAAACACTAGAGCTTAAGCAGGGAGGAAAATAGAAAAAGTGACAGGAAATGATGAGGGGGTGCTGCATTTAAGAGATAGAATAAATATTGTGCTATTATTTTGAGAATATCATACATTCAGTTTTTTATAAACATTAAGGCTTAAGTGAAAAAAGAAGGAAGGAAAAAAAGGAAAGAAGGAATGATGGAAGGGGCAAGGGAGGGAAGAAAGGAGTTAGGGCGGGAGGAAAGAAATCCCATCACAAACCTATTTAAACAGGAAAGTTTTATCTCATACACTTGGAAGACAATCCAGTGGCTCTCTCTCTGTTCCCTGGGATGCTCTACTCTATGTGGTATTCATCCTCGGGCTGATAGCAAGACAGTTGCAGTAGTTCCAGTCCCACCTGTACCCAACAATGTTCAGAAGGAGAGATGACAGTTTTTGGAGGCTCTTTTGGGGGAAAGAATGTTCCCCCAATAGCACAGTAGACCTCAACTCCAGTCTTATTGGCCCAAATTTGGTCACATGTTCTTTCCTGAAACAATCACTGGCAAGATGATCGATTGATTTTATTCCTAAAAGAAACTGGTTTTACCAATAGATCTAGAAGTAGAGTTGGCTTCCCTAAGGCTGTGGTTCTCAACTGAGAGCAGTTTTGCCTTTCAGGGCATAATTGGCAATGTCTAGAGACATTTAAAATAACATATCACAACAAGGGGTCAGTTGCTATTGGCATCTAGTAGATAGAGACCAGAGATGCTGCTAAATATATTGCAGTGCACGGTATAAGCTCCCAAAACAAATAGTTACCCACTCCAAAATAGTATAGGCCCCCAAAACAAATAGTTTTCCAGTCCAAAAATGTCAATATTTCTGCCCTAAGACACACAGCCTTTGTGAATTGCTGAAGAATATAAATGGAATAACTAGATAGGAAGAAGGAAGAAGAAAACGTAAATAATTATTTGCAAATAAAATGTTATGGAATCTCAAATACAGGGGGAAAGACTACAGTGGGACGAAAAAATGTTTCACTCCATCTGGTGGTGATGAGTAGACAGAAATTTTCAAGAATGGCCAAGAAAAGCTATTTAGAGGGTAATTAAGGCCACAGTGTCTGATGTTCTACAGACATTAGTTTGTACCCCAACCTTGAAATCGTCTAGCTATATAAATTTGGCAAATTATTTAATCCTTCTGTAAGTTTGCTAGATAGAGCATCAAAATACAGAATTCAGTTGCATTTCTCTATATAAATATGAAATTTAATAAAAATATGATTTACAATAGCATCCAAGAAAACCCTATAATCAAATCTAGAAAAATATGTATAAGACTTCTAGAAAGTTAAAAAAATTAATAGTAAATTTTTAAAAATTAAATAAGTGGAAAAATATCCTAATGTCATGGTTTGGAAGACAATAGTGAACAGATTAAATGCAATTCCAAACAAAACACTACCCTATCCCCTCTTAGGTGGTCTGTAGTTTTCACTCTTGACTTCCTTTGGGATATATTATCTGTAAAATAGGAATAACAGTGTCTATCATATAGTAGCGGTGGTGGTAGGTTTAAGTGAGGTAATCATGCAAAGATACCACCATACTGCCTGCAATACATTAAAAATAAACAAATGTTAGACATTATATAATTATAATAATTATTATTGGACATTATAATAATTAAGACACTTGTGCTAAAAATGATTCTTGAAAGAGGGAGAAATTTTCCAGGCATACAACTGACAGAAGAAGAGCATTGCAAATCATAGGAAAATCCTAGGCAAAATCCCGAGCCATGAAGCACTGTTTATTAAGGGAATTTTGAGTATTTTTGTTGGGTTGAAGCTAAGGTTGTATGGTTAGAGGTGTCACCTATAAGCAGCTGGAGGACTGAGCAGAGGTTACAGCTACTACCTTCCCACACTCTTAAATTACTACTTGGCTTGACTTTAGTTTTAAATGAATGGTCTCCTTTTCCTCTCAAAACTTGATTCTAAGTCATCTCTGATATCCTTGGATTTTCAAAACTGACAGAGGATGTATCTGGAGAGCTGGTTTAATTTGGAGATGTGTGGTGACTGTAAGGAAAACTATATATTTTCTTAATAAAATCAAGCCTTAATTCTGTAAATTTGGTGATGGAAAGAGGTGTTGCCTTTGGTATCAAAGTCCATATCAAGAAATCAAATGGGGCAGGTAAAATCTTCAGGTGGTTTATGACTTCCAACTCACTGACCCCTTCTCACATGGAAATTCTTCAGGGCATCCAGAGGTATTATTTGGAGCCCAGGTGAAGAGAAGAATGAGAAGCCTATGAGGCTGAATTAAGCCCAGTGAATTGTTTGGCTTTAAAAGGACCAAAAAAGATGCAGATTTTTGAAAGAAATATAAGGTCACCTATAAGAATAGCTTTTTAAAGCATTTAATGGGGGAAAAATAAATTACTGGAGATTAACGTTTTTCATTTTTCTTTAAAATTCTACATTGCAAGGATGAACAAAATGGGGAAAAATGCAGCAGAATGGACATTATCTTGTGTTTTATTCCAGGAGAATAGAGAATACAAATTTCAGAGCTGAAGAAAAAGACATTTATCCTGCCAGCTCTGGGGCGGGAAAATATGCTTTATACTTCATTTCTATTCTAACCATCAGGTCTCCAACAGTTTTCCCTTAAAATACAAAAATGAAAATAAATTGCATTCAAATGCACAATGAAAGATAAGAAAGATCTGGTTTGTTTTTGTTATTTCTTTATAGTTCAAATATGTCTGAGCCTCTTTTTTTCAGAATGACAAGTGCTCACGGTCTAAGATGCAGTCAGTCTGTGTCTCCCAGATGGTTTAGCAGTCAGCAAGTTGCCGTGCTGCATTTTGAGGGTAAAATGAAGTCAGGTGGGGGCAGGGTTATGCCAGCATTCTTGTACAGACTACATAGGGGACAAAACACACAACCTGATTGGGGTTAGGGTCCACGTTCACTCAATGGCATGATGAAATCACATATTATCCTCAGGGGTCCTTCCAGAGATGCACCCAGGAACTGCAAGGCTCCACTCTATTCCCACCATTCTGTAAACATCAAGTCCGAGCTAACATAAGACTGGTAAATGTCAAGAATTTTATCTCCTTTCAAATATGTCTTCATGTAAGCTTCCTAGAAGCTGGTTGTTATTTAGGGGCTATTCCAGAGACTACATATTGGAGGAAGTACACTCACACTGTGCAAGTAGGACTCTGTGCTGCTATTGATGGTATTGATTCATATCCAAAGGCTATGCCTCCTGTGCTCCACCAGGGATAGGACCTGTGTATTTGTTTTGGAAACACTAAAAATTGCTATATGATTTTTTTGCAGTATCTTTGTACCACGTAAACTGGTGTTTCCTTGAAACGTTCTTCCTCCCTCCTTTCTTTCCCTCTTTTTCTTTCTTTCTGTATCTATTTCTCTTCCTTCTTTTCTATAAATAAAATTTTAAAGAAACAAATATGTCACTACATTACTTGACAATAAAGTAAATTTTAAAAATGAAAACAAAAACTATTACATTTCAGCCAGATTTAGCTGCCTACCAAAGATCTAAGCCTGCAATTTGAGCTTTGTTTATCAAAAAGGAAATTGGTAAATGTTCATGAAATTTTAATCTCCAAAGAATCTCATTTCTGATGTAATCAGAGGGAATGGAAAGGGAATATAT
>NW_012102354.1:2265264-2272996 GCF_000951045.1 Mandrillus leucophaeus
TATATTATTTTCCACAGTGTGACTCAGTGTTGGCCAATGCCCTGTCCATGTGACACATAAAAGTTCACATCTGGTAGCACCAGAACAGAAAAACACTGAACTAAGTATATTTTTACAAAATCATGGTTTCAGGGTCAGCTCATGACAGATCTGCTTGTCCACTCAGCAAATACTTATTGCACGTATGCTCTGTGCTGGTCACTGTTCTAGGCTCTGGTGATGCAGTGGAAAACAAAGCCCATAAAATCGCTCTTCTCATGGTATTACACTATATGAGTAGAAATTTAAAGTACACAAATAAGTTATAAGGAACATACATAGCAAGTCACAATGAGATCAATGTCGTAGAAAATAACAAAACAAGTATTGAGGATAGAGTGCTGGGGTGGTTGTAATGGGAAAGGGTGCCTATGGCAGCAGGAACAACAAGCACAAAGTGCATGCCTGCTCTGCTGGAGGAACAGGGAGGGGGACACTGGCTGGAGCAGAGTGGATGAGAAGAAGCATGGTAGAGATGAGGAGAGACAGGTAACATGAAACTAAAATATGGATAGATCATGCATGGCCATGCAGGCCACTTTGGCTTCTACTCTGCAGAGTGGAATAACAAGTCGATTGAAATTTGCTTGACTGCCCAATGTCTCCTTGCAGCACTTTTCTCCTCTTATTACTAGTATTTCCACTCCTATTTCTCCCCACTCAGGTGGTCTGCGGTTTTAACTCTTCGTTTCCTATGTGGTCATGTTCTCAGGAACAGATCTGAAAAGCATACTCACAATGAAATAAAGGTCTGTTATCTCTGGAAAGTTGGTGGGGCGCATTGCTTTAATGCAATTTCTCTTCTGATTGGATTCATGCCAGAGTTAGTTAGGTTAATGCTCTGTTTTTGTGTCCCAGTGCAGAGTCAGAACAAAACCCTTTTGCAATTTCTATTTTACATATCCACACTTGGGTACATGGATTAGTTATCTAACCAGAAGGACAAGGGAAAAAACTGTAAGGAAAAATGTGCAGAAAAGGCACATTAAAATAGCTTCAAATTTATGCAGAAATATAAACTAGGTAAAACTATATAAGATGAGTCAGAGTAGAGCAATAAACTTTGTGATTTCTAGGTTGGAAAGAGTAAGATCCTTGCAAATTGTGAGGAGTAAGATCCTTGCAGGTAGTAGTTTTCCATGCACGTAAGCAGTGAAAGAGCTGGCTACATGGTATGGTGGTTTAAAGAGAATTGAAAGTCTCCATTGGTTGCCAAATACATCTCATATGCTACCATAGTGCAAAAAATTTGTATTGAAGGAACTGACTATCAAATGTAGGTTATCTGGGAGTAGGCTTAATGCTTCAGAATAAGTAATTGATACCATAGCTGGAATTAATCTATCAGATTATTTTATCTCCTAGATGGCGATAAGACCCAACATATATTATTTCAGGTATAGAGGAAAGGGGGAAATTAAAGGAAGGTTCAAAAAATAAGACTTTACCTATGTGGGACTTCCTACTGGAAAGCCATGACTAAAGCAGGCAAGTAAGAGTGTGTGTGTGTGTGTGTGTGTGTGTGTGTGTGTGTGTGTGTGTTATAGAAAAATAAGGGCCATACTGTGATAGGGTCTTGCTTATTTTCTCAGCTCTGAAAACAGCACCTAGCACAGAATGAGTACTCAAAATATATTTTTGAATTAATTTACTGAATAAACGAATAGTGAAAATGTGAGAGGAAAGAGAAAGTAGGATATAAATACCTCTAGAGCAGGGAGTTTTTGAGTAAGGAGGAAAATGACTACTTGAAGGAACTTTCTGAAGACAGGAATGCTAAAGTGTGGTGGGGTGGGGTGGGTGATCAGATAAAACTGATAGGGACGGTGGAAGGATAGATGTCATCTTTATAATCTGTCCCAGATTATAGAAAATACTTTGAGTATCAAATAGACATGACATTGACACCAAGAGTCTGAGGGTGGGTCAGGCCTGGATTTCCTCCATCTCCCCATTGCCTCAGAGTAAATAAGGGGCAGTGATCTTGCAAGACAGAGTTTTTGTGGCTCAAGGTTCATATGGGTTTAGGAAGTTGTTCAGGTTTGCAGAAAGAGAAAGAGAGAGATCCCTTAGAAATATGCTTTGCTAGTATTTTTTATAAGTGGAGGAAACAGCATTGTTCTGGAATTCTAGTATTATAAATGGGCTGACCACTCTATAAGGCAAATCTAAATTTGTATGATGCTCATCGTCTGTATACTGGGGAAAGTATCTGAATTGCCTGGGGACCTTTTAAAAATGTAGGTCTCCAGGCTCACTGATTTATATCTTCTGAATTATAACTTGTTTCTGGTTTTAAGTTGAATCCCTCCATATATTTCTGAAGTTGGGATCCTGGCAATAGGAAGCTACCTGGGTAGGAGTCAGAGCCATCTTTGACAAATCTCAGACTTATACATTTTCTTTCTCCTTTGAAAAACAGAAACACTAATAGCAACTTCCCTTACCGTATATAATACTACAATGTGTCATACCCAATATACAGTGAATGTACAGTTATACCTTGTCATACACCATCTCTATAACCTTAGTTCCATTGTCCTCTTAGTTATTAACATATTTGGTATAAATGACCACCTATCTCAAGGGACAAGATACAAAAGTTAAAAGCTTGGGCTTCGGAGTCCAAATACTACACTACTAGATACTTGCTGGACAATTTCTTCAAGGTCTCTGAAGCTAGCTTCTCTGTGTGTGTCTGTGTGGGTGCTTGTGGGTGCATGTGGGTGGGTGTGGGTGTGTGTGTAGGGTTTTTTTCTCACCTGAAAAAGGAGGATAACATTCATATCTGTATCACAGGGTTGGTAGGAGGATTAATATAGTTATGGTGCTCTGAAAGCACTCCGTATAATGCCCAGCACAGAACAAGAGCTTGAATTTTGCATTCACTTCTACTGCATTGATATTCCAAACTAGAGTCACAGTGTGAGATGAAATTGTGTTTTAGGTATGAAAGGAACATAGAACAAGAGGAATCAGTGGGAAGTTATGACTGGAGACAATTTTAAGTGTAGGGACAGAAACCTAAGTTTCTGAAAAATGCTATATTTAAGGTCAGGTGATAGGGGACAGGGAGTTTGGCTATGCATTTGGATATAAGTAGCCTATAGTGAAGTTCATCTCAAGAAGACATTCGCACAGTCTGCTCAAAACACTGAAATTTTAAAGAAGCCATTAAGCAAGGCCAAGCATGGCTAAATAACTTGCCTGAGGTCTCAGAGTTAGTGGCAGACTTAAGATGAGCTGAATTCTAATATGTTGCACAGATGTTTAACATAGTCCAAATGAGTAAGAAATAACTATAGCAAAAGTAGTTATTGAACGTATCCACATTTGTGCTCAACATCCATAATTTTTAAGCCTGCCACCATATACCAGTTTAGTCTCTTTGTTTAGTTTACAGCATATGACAGTAACTGAAATATGGAGGGGAGTGATGTTGGGTAGAGATTTATTAAAATCAGTTGAGGGAATGCCATGCCATTGAAGTGTGTTAGAGCATAAAAAGAGTTGAGAACCACTGTTTTACGTCTGGTATTGCCTTGAGAACTTTTTCTTTCAATTTTTTTTCAATAACCCATTATTTTGTCTTGAATGTAATTTCATGCCTGCACTTCGTACCTGAAGAATGATGTTTGTGTGTGCTAATGCATCCTGGGCTGACATTCCCACCAGGATGGGCATAGCACAGAGTGCTGGGAGGCCAGGCTGGGTAGTCACTGGAGCATTTGAGATGCAAATCCAGTCCACATTCTGAGAAGGGGAAAAGCAAGAAGTCTGTGAGGGTGGCATCTGGAATTTACTGCCTTGACACTCCAGTTGGTCATGTTGCCTGAAGAGAATAAGAGCCCTGCCTCTGGTTCTGAAGGCAGCTGTCAGTAAAGGACCAAGCTGGAGTGAGTTGGAAAATAGACACTCATGAGACGGGCCTATCTCTGTGTCTGTTTCTCAGCGATCCCCAGGTGGGATGAAAGGGAAAAGTGTAGAGGAATCATTATTTAAATGAAGGGCCAGAGTCATACCTGAACCGCAGCAGCTAAGCAACAAACAGCAGTGGGCAGTCCTTGCAAACAGTCTACACAAATCAAACCAAGCACACTTTATGTGAGTTTTGCAGAAAGGCCAGTGCACATGCAGGACTTACTTCACCCTGGCACCTCCTCTGCCCCTCATCTCCATTCTCAGATCCATTTTCAGGCCTTTAATCCCTAAGAAGCAACTAACAGCAATAATATGAACAGCTAACAAATTTCAGCAGTTGCTGTGCTTCACAGTACTGTGCTGAGCCCTTTGCATTCAAGTTTCACAATGACCTCCCTGGGAAGACACCATTTTAATCCTTCACTCAAAAACAAAGAAACTGAACTTCAATAGTATAATTCCTGAGAGTAGGTTGTGGATATGGGGAGGAAAATTGATATGTGAAGGTGAAGAGAGACATTAAAAACGTCTAAAAGTAGTTTGTGTGGGTTGTTTGTAGGAGCTGCTTACTGCCTTTTCTGCTAGAAATCTGTTAGTAAAAACAAAGGAAATCTGAATAAACTATGGATCTTAATCATCATGTATCAATATTGGTTTATTAATTATAACAAATGTACCATAGTAATGTAAGACATTGATAAAATTAGAAACTGGGTGAAGGATTTATGGGAACTCTTCATCCTATCTTTACAATGTTTCTGTAAATCTTAGATTATTCTAAAACATAGAGCTATTTTTTTTTTAAAATAAGCATCATCCCTGGCCCCATAATCATTATGGTGTGCTAGGAAAGACATACTGGTTGCTGAGAAGGAGTAGAGGTGGTTGAATCAGTTAGGAGGCTATTCAATAATAATGCAAGTGATTATGGCACTTTGGAATATGGTGATGTGCTATGGATGTAGAAACGATTTCAGATTGATTTAGAAGGAAAAAGAGCTGAATTGGTAAATGTTTGGAAATAGCATTAGTTCAGACTTGTGCAGGCTGATGAATGCTGGTAATATTGAGAAGATACAAATGGCCTATGATTCTTGGGACGATCATGATTTCTGGCATGCTTGGTTCGTGGTGCCAGAATAATGCAGAATACATTTGTATTTACCACATACCTAGAACTCAAAGTGGAGGTCTGGTTTGGAGATGTGACCCTTAAAACATCTGCTTAGGAGTGGTAATTAAATCCATAGAATGAAGTCAAATAGAGAAAAAGTACTGAGAGAGAAGAGAGCCTAGATTCAAGTACTGAGGAACTCCAAAATAGAGTGGAGTTAGATGAGCTTGCAGAATGGTTGGGCTAGAGTTGCTAAAAAGATGGGAAGTTGATCAAGAAGGAATAAATAATATCATGGAAACCAAAAGAAAAGACTGTTTCCAGGAAGAAGTGGTCATTGGGAATATCTCTGAGAAATAAAGTGAAATGAGGACTGGAGACTTATGATGATTTAGTAGGATGGAAGCCTATGCTGGGCACTACTGGATCCCCTTTTCCATTTGTGCACCCCTCCCTTGCTACTGGGCTCTTATTCTAACAACTCCTGCAGTTCCCTTTGAATGACTTGCCTCAGACTGTCATTCAATATTACACACACACACACACACACACACACACACACACACACAGATTTATTTATTTACTTATTATTTTTTGAGATGGAGTTTTGCTCTTATCACCCAGCCTGGAGTGCAGTGGCGTGATCTCGGCTCATTGCAACCTCCACCTCGCGGGTTCACGCGATTCTCCTCTCTCATCCTCCCAAGTAGCTAGGATTACAGGGATACACCACTATGACCAGCTCACTTTCTGTATTTTTAGCAGAGACGGGGTTTCGCCATGTTGGCCAGGCTGGTTTCGAACTGCTGACCTTGTGATCCGCCTGCCTCTGCCTCCCAAAGTGCAGGGATTACAGACATGAGCCACCGCGCCTGGCCGACACACACATATATTTAAATCCTTCATATAAAATGGAGATAGGTGAGAAAAGGAGTCCTTTCTACTAGAGATTTTCCCTTTGCAAGACTCTGGAGCAGTGCTTTACAACTAAAAGTCCAAGATCGCAATTTGCAAACCACTGAACCACAACAAGCCACCTCTCCAGGAGGCCCTTAAGTCCTCATTATTAAAGACAGCCATGACATTCAGTGCCCCCTCTTTATGGGAGGGGTCTGGCATGGAGGTAGGTGTGATGCAGAACATTTGTTTGTGTAGACAGCATATGAAATGGCTGGAATATGGAGGAACTCATGGGAGATCCTAGATTCAAGCGTCCACAGAGACAGAAAAGAATTGTGGAGGACTGGATGGAAGCAAATATGGCTCAGCTACTTCTAATATGTGTTAGGGAGAAAGATACGGGGGTTTACAGTGGCCATGTGGCACTTATATGAGCACACCTACTTGCCTGCATATCATGTAAAATGTTGGAATACCATTTTTAAAATGAGAGACTTTAAACAGAGATAATATCATCTCAGAGAGAAATAAGTTGGTTGTAAACCTTTGGAGAGATAAACTTTATCTATCCAGCGGAATCACATGTTTTGACCTAATTTCGCAAAATGTAGTTTTTCGAGATAAAGATCTAATCATTAGCATTTAAGATTTATGATATTCATTAGACTATAAGAGAGGTTTTATTTGTCAGAAAAGAATCAATCAAAGACAGCTTTCAGGCAAAGACCAGGCAAGCATATTAGTTTAAAACAACAATGACACCCTATGGCAACAGATAAATCAATAGAAGTTTTTTAGGATAAATTCTTATATATTATGCTTAATTAGCTCATATATACTGAGAGTTTTTATGTTACGGATACAGTGAATGTGCTTTAAGTGCAAGAATGATTTAAAGCACCCCAGGGTGAGGAAAAAGTAAAATGTAGCAAAAGCACAGGGTGTGAGGTCATCCATTAACCTACTTACATAAACAGGCTGCCTCATGCATTCAGAGAGCCAGTTTGCTGTGTACATATGTGATGTCAGGGAACACAGCAGCATCAGATGCCCTGTCTTCCCCTAGCTGACACCTCTAATAGAGCTTTAGTGTACACAGGCATGACAATCATCCTTCTCTGTGTCCAGTATTTCTAGCTAAAACATTTCTACCCATGGCCCCTACAAGAAAAGAAACTTTGCTGAGGAGCTGCCACTGGTTGGACCAAGAGTGGATACGTTCCTCAAGAGTGGCCCACTCACAGGTTAATCAGTAAGTCCATGGGTGTCCTGGGACAAAAATCATTGTAAGAATGATAAGAATGATGGTTTGGATTATAAACTAGCTAATTATGTCAGGTGCTTACAGCATTTTGATGGACAAATTTTAGAAGATTTCCTAGTTAAAAATTAGAATACAGAAAAACAGATCCAATTCTAAATCTGAAAACTTGAGTCACAAAAAAGTTAGGTGAGCAAAGCACAAATTGATGGCGATCCTTTTGTATACTACATTTCAAACAGACCATTTTGGTTCCCTCTAGACTGGCCTATGTGCTGACTGTGAACTTAACATAGACTTTTTTATTATTATTATACTTTAAGTTCTAGGGTACATGTGCACAATGTGCAGGTTTGTTACATATGTACACATGTGCCATGTTGGTGTGCTGCACCCATTAACTAATCTTTTACATTAGGTATATCTCCTAATGCTATCCCTCCCCTCTCCCCCAACCCCACGAAAGGCCCCGGTGTGTAATGTTCCCCACCCTGTGT
>NW_012102354.1:2273736-2281899 GCF_000951045.1 Mandrillus leucophaeus
TAAGAGCTATTTATGACAAACCCATAGCCAATATCGTACTGAGTGGGCAAATCCTGGAAGCATTCCCTTTGAAAATTGGCCCAAGACAGGGATGCCCTCTCTCACCACTCCTATTCAACACAGTGTTGGAAGTTCTGGCCAGGGCAGTCAGGCAACAGAAAGAAATAAAGGGTATTCAATTACGAAAAGAGGAAGTCAAATTGTTCCTCTTTGCAGATGACATGATTGTATATTTAGAAAACCCCATTGTCTCAGCCCAAAATCCCTTTAAGCTGATAAGCAACTTCAGCAAAGTCTCAGGATACAAAATCAATGTGCAACAATCACAAGCATCCCTATACACTAAAAACAGACAAACAAGGCCAAATCATGAGTGAACTCCCATTCACAATTGATTCAAAAGAATAAAATATCTAGGAATCCAACTTACAAAGTATGTGAAGGACCTCTTCAAGGAGAACTGCAAACCACTGTTCAACAAAATAAAAGAGGACACAAATGGAAGAACATTCCATGCTCATGGATAGGAAGAATAGATATCATGAAAATGGTCATACTTCCCAAGGTAATTTATAAATTCAATGCCATCCCCATCAGGCTACCAATGACTTTCTTCACAGAATTGGAAAAAACTGCTTTAAAGTTCATATGGAACCAGAAAAGAGCCCGCATTGCCAAGACAATCCTAAGCAAAAAGAACAAAGCTGGAGGCATCACGCTACCTGACTTCAAACTATACTACAAGGTTACAGTAACCAAAACAGCATGGTTATGGTACCAAAACAGAGATATAGACCAATGGAACAGAACAGAGCCATCAGAAATAATACCACACATCTACAGCCATCTGATCTTTGACAAACCTGAGAAAAACAAGAAATGGTGAAAGGATTCCCTATTTAATAAATGGTGCTGTGAAAACTGTCTAGCCATATGTAGAAAGCTGAAACTGGATCCCTTCCTTACATCTTATAAAAAAATTAATTCAAGATGGATTAAAGACTTACATGTTATACCTAAAACCATAAAAACCCTAGAAGAAAACCTAGGCAATACCATTCAGGACATAGACATGGGCGAGGACTGAATGACTAAAACACCAAAAGCAATGGCAACAAAAGCCAAAATAGACAAATGGGATCTAATTGAACTGAAGAACTTCTGCACAGCAAAAGAAACTACCATCAGAGTGAACAGGCAACCTATAGAATGGGAGAAAATTTTTATAATCTACCCATCTGACAAAGGACCAATATCCAGAATCTACAAAGAACTTCTAGAAATTTACAAGAAAAATCAAATACTGACTTCTTAAACTGAGAACTTTATATTGCTTTTTGTTCTCAAGTCTCATCCAAGACAGTTTGAATTCTAGATCTACCTTATGAGGCTACTGCTGTTTTTCTCCACCCTGCCAAATTGAGATTATAATGATCTCTGAAACAGGGAGTAGTGATGTTCTTCAAGGGAAAAAAGGAAAAAGCCATGAGGATTCATTATAACCCAGTGGCACAATGGTGTTGAATATAAATTTGGCCTCAGGCAAATTTTTGCAAAAGTTCATCTCCTTGGCAAAAAAATTATCTTCCATTGGATGATTCTTTCCTATACTTTATGTATAACTTGTACGTCTAAATGATTGAATTTTAGAGCTAACGATTATCTCATTTCTTTCTGTCCTTTCTTGGATGAGATAACTAAAGCACAAAGATAATGATATGGCATTGCCCAGGCATTTGGGGTCAGAGGAAAAACTACATTCCAGGTTCATAACTCTCTCCTTATGGGTAATCTTTCACAACATCACACTGTCTCTAAGGCCACTTTCCTAGTTCCACAGGACACCATGCATCAGCTCCATCCTACTCCATCCCATTGTTCATGCCAGAAATTACTCCTGCCTTAGTGTAGTTGAACTCCTCCCTCTAACAAGGAGCACTTATGTAGACATTGTTCCAGGATCTCCTGACCCAACCAAATATTAGGTTCTTGATTACCTGGATTACTCTTTCTTTCCCAAGCTTCAAGGATTATAAACCTGTTTAAATTTTCTGCACACTTTGTGTCTAAGTGCCTCCTGTGTAAAGGACCCATGATTTTCATTAAAGATTTTAAGAACCATGGCTTTAAAAATGCATTGTAAGCCTAACTCTTGGCTCTCCTGAATCTAATGAATGGTATGCCTCCCACTATAGAGTAGTAGGAGTCTGTGCATTGATTAGATATGATGAAACCTTTACAGAGAAATAGAGGTATTATTACATGGTGCATCAGTTGTCTTTGCAGTGTCTGGCTCCAAATATTTCTTGCAAATATGCCCTGTTTCCTGCTTGAATCTTATGGTAGATGGCACCTTGTTTCTGCTGATAATAAATGGTAGGCATAGGAGGTAAAAGAGAAAGCAGCACCAGATGCTCACACATCCACAAAGTTTGAATCATACTTGTCAAACAAACCTCCGAGAAGCCTTTCTGGATAACTCTTAGAAACCAGCAAACCTGTTTTCTCTAACCATAAAACTTGATATGTTTTACAGAACACAGCTAATTTTTATTTTGGGGCAAGATAGTACTTCTGCACAATTTATTAACACAAAATGATAGCACTTAAGACATGCAAGGCTAATCTCAGTCATCTCATCTGGCAGGGGATATGACTAGGACCCAAGTCACTTCCTACTGAGTACCTATATATCTTACCCTCCTTAGTAAAACCTAAGGACCAAATAAGGGTAATTACCAGTTAATATTTTCAGTTCAATACCAACCCTCACAGTGTTCACATTAGTCCAATTGTGAGGCTAAATTTAGAAAATGAACAACTTGTTTGGACCAGAGGAAAGGGTCAGAATGGACTTGTGCAGGTTGAGCTCTGCAAACTCCCAGTGCTCTGACACCTCTCACACGTCAGTCCCAATGTAGAAACAGTGTCTGCACTATGTTTAGGAAGCATTACAATCACTTACTATGCATCACTAATTTCTAATAAATATTAAATACATACTAAAGGCCAAGGGACATGCTAAGTGTTAAATACATATAAAACATATATATGTGTATATATAGTATAATACATATAAAACAAAATCAAAACCAAACAAAAACCATGGTCCTTGCATCCAAAAGTTCATAATCTAGTAATGGTATTTATGCCTGCTATTTATTGAACATGTACTATGTGGTAGGGACTCCCTTAGCAATTTCACCCTTTTATGTCATTTAATTTATTAATACTATGAATTTACTTGATACTATTTACTTAAAATACTTAATGCTTCTCATTGTGTAGTCTAAGTATTAGTATCAATCTGCAAACTGTTACTTGTCAAGACCAGGTAAGTTTAAAAATTGAGACTAAGTTTAGAAACTTTAATAGAAGTGTGACATTGTTGTGACATTCAGTGATTCATTGATGGTCTCATCTCATTGAACAGGATATAGACCATATGTGTGTTTTTGTACTTACACGGTGAATTGTAGTGGCATGTAGGTAAACTGACTTTCAACAACAACAACCCACTTTGACTTGTAGCCTTGGCCAATTTATGATGTAAATACTCTCACATGGTTGATTTCAAGCTACCAGTGTGATACAGAAAACAGAAAATTTAGCAATCAGCAGTTCCAAACCAGCACAAGCTGGCTTCAACACATCATTGGGTGGTATGAGCTGTATACTCATGAGACGCTCATGCATGACAAGTGGTCCTGCATGATAGGACCACTTATTAATCCATGACAGATTAGAGGAAAAATAACTTATCTTTCAGAATTACAAGGTACAAATTACTGACTAATTACACATTGCTGTGAATTCTTCCTGTTTTTATTAGCAGGTCTAAGTTAACCCTAGATGTAATGGTTTAGGGCCATCTTCCCAAAGATGCCAGGTGTGAAGATGAAAAAGCACATTTAACAGGATCCATTCCTCCACTTTCTCCCTGGTCATTTTACAAGAGTTTTTATTTTTACATTGGTTTCCACTGTTTACTTCATTGTCACTCAGTAGGTAGTTTTCATTACTGAGCCAAGAAGTAGATTAATTGGAGCTCAGTGATCTCTTTCAATCCAGAGACTCATGATCTTCAATTCTATTAATTTTTTCTTCTTATTTGGTAATTTCCTCTCCATTTTTTCTGTACTGTTGTTCTTCTGGAACAACAGCTTTCTTGCTATTTTATTTTTCTCTTATTTTCTATCTCTGAGTCTTTCTCTTCTACCTTCAGGTAGATTTCCTCCACTATATATCGCAACATCTCTATTGACTTTTAAAACTTCAGCTAGTATATTTTGATTTCCAGTAGGTCTTGATCTCTGTTCTTTGATTTAAAAATAGTATACCATTCTTCTTTCAAGAATGTGATGTTCCCCATAATTTCTCTGAAGATTCTATATTAGGCTCATTAATTTATATTTCTTCTGAGTTTATATTTTTCTGTGTATTATAAGAAGTCTCTTGTGCTGGAAGCTTTTTAAATTTTTGGTGATTCATTGATGCTTGATTATATTTTAGATTGTGGCTCTAGAGATCTAGTTGGAACCATTGTGTGTGTTTATTTGCAGGGATTGTCAACTAGCGAGTTCCTTTGTGGGGCAATAAGGAATAACTGGCTTTCTTGAAAAAGAGGCCCACAAATGTCAAATCTACAGGATTTATTCTCTGGTTCAGTTTCTCTAGAAAAACATCCTCTACTTTGCCGTGTGAGGAACAATGTTGGGTCTCAGTGTTCTTGGCTCTGAGGGGAAAAGGACCCTGGGGGTTTACTCCATTTTCTGCATAGGCTTTCACTTAATTCCCTTGTTTTCAATATGGCATCTTTCTTCTGCCTTCCTATGTAACTGTATCAGTGGACTGAAGTCCCCCTTTGGTTCAATTTCGTGTCAGAATATATCCATGATCTCCTTCCTGGATTAGAAAGAGTTGCTAGTATAAGATAATTGAGGGGCCTCCAGGATAAAGCCTGCCTAATAGGCTTTCAACTACTTTTGTTTTTTCAGCCACTTTATGAGCATTTCTGGGGTTCTGTAGCACAAATGTGTGGGCATCCCCATCTACTGTCACTTAGGATTCAGCCTTCTCCACTTTAGTAGCTCTTCTTTTTCCTTTCTATTGAATAAAATTTGACATCTCATATATTTTATTTAAAAATCTTTCCCATTAAATATTTTCTAATTTTTCTTGTGGATTTATGCTTCTTTTTGTGCTTTTCCTCTTGGTTTTGGGAAAATAGGAATAAAAATGTGTTTAGTTTCAACATGTTACCAAAAGAAGGGTACTTTTAAGTGTAAGCTATAACTCTTATGTCAGAAGACCTTGACCAGCTTATGACAATGAGCCAATTTTATACTTCATTTTCAGGTATGCATTTAAGGCATGCAGTTCCAGCAGCTTAATTGCTGAAAATTAGTTTTCTCAAGAGCTCTTTCTGTGATTTCTCAAGGTATCATTTCATTTAAGGTCTGGAAACCTACACTAAGCCAAACAGTATATTACTGGCACAAAAACAGACACAGACCAATATAACAGAATAGAAAACCTTGAAATAAAGCCACACACCTATAACTAACTGATCTTTTACAAAATCAACAAAAATAAGCAATGGGGACAGGTCTAATCATTAAATAATGCTGAAATAACTGACTATCCATATATAGAATAATGAAATTGGAACCCTACCTATCATCATATAAAAGATTAAATTAAGATGGATTAAAGACTGAAATGTAAGATGTTAAACTGTAAAAGTTATAGAAGAAAACCTATGAAATACCCTTCTGCACATTGCCTTGGCAAAGAATTTATGACAAAGTTATCAAAAGCAATTACAACAAAAACAAAAATTGACAAATAGGACCTCATTAAATTAAAAAGTTTCTGCATAGCAAAAGAAACTATCAACAGAGTACACAGACAGCCTACAGAATGGGAGAAAATATTCACAAACTATGCATCCAACAAAGGTCTAATATCCATAATCTATAAGGAATTTAAGAAATCAACAAGCAAAAAACAACCCCATTAAAAAGTGGGCAAAGGACAGGAACAGACACTTCTCAAAAGAAGAGATACATACAACCAACAAACATGAAAAAATCCTCAGGATCACTAATCACCAGAGAAATGCAAATTAAAGCCATAATGAGATACAATCTCATACTAGTCAGAATGGTTATTATTAAAAAGTCAAAAAGTTGCAGATGTTGATGAGGATGTGGAAAAAAGGGAATGTTTATACACTATTGTGGAAATAGAAATTAGTTCAGCCACTGTGTAAAGCAGCTTGGACATTTCTCAAAGAACTAAAAATAGAACTACCATTCAATCTAGCCATCCCATTACCGGTTATATAACCAAGAAAAATTGTTTTATCAAAAAGATACCTGTACTTGTATGTTTATTGCAGCACCCTCACAGTAACAAAGTCATTGAATCTACCTAGGTACCCATCAACAGTAAATTGGATAAAGAAAATGGGATACATATACATCATGGAATACTATCCAGTCACAAAAAGGAATGAGATCATATCCTTTGCAGCAACATGGTTGCAGCTGGAGAGCATAATCCTAAGCAAATTAACAGAAAACCAAGTAACTCATGTTCTCACTTACTAGTGGGACCTAAACATTGGGTACACATCGACATAAAGATAAGAATAGTAGACATTGAGGTGGGAGGGAGGAGGGCAAGGAATGAAAAGCTAACTGTTGGGTACTTTGCTCACTACCTGACAGGATTAACCATACCCCAAACCTCAGCATCACACAATATACCCATATAACAAATCTGCACATGTACCCCCTGAATCTAAAAAAAAAAAGAGTTGAAATTAAAAAATAAAATAAATGAAATTGTAAAACTGATCTTGGAAACCTTGTTTTTCAACCAAATCTCTATTCTGATTGCCAGCTGTTCTCCTGAGAAGGCCATGGGTGGGCAAAGCAGGTCTCTGCTGGGCAATGATTGGCCTCCTCACTCTGGCTGTGGAGATGACAGAGTTCTGCTTTGACCTCCCCAAGACATACTTCATGCTCTCCTTAACTCTCCATATACAATTGCAACCAGTGAAAAGTGTTGAAAGATAATGTGATTGAAGTCTTAGATATGACAAAGCTACAACATAGAGAAAAAATTATCTTCAAAAAAGCTCACAGGTCTAAACCTCAAAGGCTCCCTTCTATGCTCCTAGTGTGCCATTATTGGGCTAGGGCCAGTTCACTCCCTATTTCTGGTCAGTTCCAGTATTTCAGAGTCCACTGGAAATTGACCCATGTTGCGCAGAGAGGATATTTTCCTTCCATATTTAAAGACAGTCTGATTTCTGGCCCTGTAATTAATCTCCCCTTTTATGATTAACACTCATTTCATTCATTACTGAGTGAAATGTATAATAAATAATACAACATGGATACATTTAATGTGTATTATGTAATATGTAATACATAGATTACTATATAGTTGCATTACAAATTACCCTCAAATTTAGCAGCTTAGAACAATTTATTATCTTATGGTTTCTGTTGGTCAAGAATCTGAGGGCAACTTAGGTGATTCTAGCTCAAGGCCCCTCATGAGGATGCAGTCAAGCTGTTCTGGGCTACATTCATCTCAAACTGCTCTATTAGGGCTGAACTATCCACTTTCAAATAGTTTCCAAAGACTGAACTATTCAGACTTACCTCATGCCCACGCAGAACACAAGCTAGCCTGTTCACACTACGCTTGGCCAGGCTCATCCATTTCTTTTCTGAGTCTTTACTCTAAATAAGCAAAAACAGAATAAGCCTTTCAGTCTCCTCTTGCTATAACTTTCTCTCTGCTTCTGATCAGAACAAATAGCCCAATTTTAAAAACGCCCAAAACACACTTTAGCAAAGAACAAAGAAGGGTGTCAGATAAATACATGAAAAAAATGTACAAAAACTTTGGTCATTAAAGAAATGTGAATAGAAACAACATGGATACCACCTCTTATCCCCTAGAATAGCTAAGATTCAAAAACAGCAGAAACATCAACTGTTAAAATCAAGTGCTGACAAAATTGCAGAACACTGGGTCTTTAATACATCACTAGTGGGAATGCAAAATGACATCATCACTCTGGAAAACAGGCAGTCTCTTGTAAAGTAATTATAAATCTGCACTCATCGTATGTTACCATAG